>NC_058132.1:451969745-452020946 GCF_016433145.1 Gracilinanus agilis
CTTCTTGAGCTCTGCCAGTTTCTCCTTTATGAATTTGGGTGCTATGCGACTTGGTACATACATATTGAGCAGTGTTATTTCCTCATTGTTTATACTGCCTTTAATCAGCATGTAATGACCTTCCCTGTCTTTTTTAATCATATCTATTTTTACTTTGGCTTTGTCAGAGATCATAATAGCCACTCCTGCCTTCTTTTTCTCATTTGACGCCCAAAAGATTTTACTTAAGCTCTCACCCTTAAACTTGTGTGTGTCTACCCGCCTCATATGTGTTTCTTGTAGACAACATATGGTAGGATTTTGGTTTCTGATCCACTCTGCTATTTGAATCCCTTTTATGAGCCAGTTCATCCCATTCACATTCAGAGTTACAATTATCAGTTGTGCATTCACTGACATTTTTGTATCCTCCCCTAGACCTACACCTTCTTCTTACACTATTTTCTATTAAACCAGTGGTTTGCTTTGAGCCAATATCCCTTATCCCCACCCTTGATTGACTTCCCTTTCTGCCCCCTCCCTTGTTATTCCCCTCTTTTTGTTTTTTAAAGGCCTACTGAATTCCTTCCCCCTTCTTCTCCCCTCCCTTTTTTGACCTCCCCCACTCCCCTGCTCCCTTTGGTTTATCCCTTCTGACTTTCTCAGTAGGGTTAAATAGAGTTTTTTATCCAAATGGATAATAAAGCTACTCTTCCCTCTCCCAGTTGATTACACTGAGAGTAAGGTTTGATTATTATCTCTTTATGCTCTCTTCCACTCCTTATAATAGTATTTATCCCCTCCCCTTCCCATGCCTTCTTTGTGTGTAATAGAATATCCTATTTTTCTTATTTACTCAGATTTTTCTTGGTGTCCCCTACTGTTCCCCCCTCTTTCCCACCCCCCATGTCATCTTAGACCATTTAGTATCCTGTCTTCTCCCTATGAATTATTCTTCTGGTTGCTAAAAAGCTAGTTTTGAAAACAGTAGAACAAAAAAATAAAAGCTTGAAAAGTGCCCCTACCAAACTGAGAGAATTCATCTTTAACATAAAGTTAAAAGTCCAGAAATAAGTTGAAAAATGAACTAATCAAAATAATAGCAATAACCTTACCATAAAAGGTTACTATGACAGGGAAGATCATGACACAAACTCAGAAGAAGATAACTTTATCAAAACAGCTACAAGGAAAGGATCAAAGAATAAATGTAAATTGCACACAAACCAAACAAGAATTCCTAGAAAAGCCCAAACAGACTTTTAAAAATAAAATGAATGAGGCAGAGGAAAAAGTGTGTGTGTGGGGGGGGGGGGGGATCAGTGATATAAGGAAATTATGAAAAGAGAGTTCATGATAAGAGGCACAAAAAATGCTAAGAAAATAAAACTTTAAAATTGGCCTAAGGTAAAAGACGGACAAAAAAAAAATCACTAAAGAACTCCATAAAACGTATAATTGGAGAAATGGAAAAGAAGTATAAAAGCTCACTGAAGAAAATAATTCTTTAAAAATTAAGAATCTGAAGTTAATGACTCCAAAAGGTATGGAAAAACAACTGCCCTGGAAAATTGATTCAGGAGAGATCATTTAAGAACTATTGGACTATATGAAAATCTTGATGATAAAAAAAAAAAAAAGAGCCTAAACCTTTCTATTATCAAGGAAATCAGCCCTGATATCCTAGAACCAGATGTCAAAATAGGAACTTAAAGAATTGACACCAATCACCTCCTGAAAAAGATCTCAAAATGAGAACTCCCAGGAATATTAGTCAAATTCCAGATCTCCAAAATCAAGGAGAAAATATTACAAGCCAACAGAAAGAAATAATTCAAAAATCACAACGTCAGGAAAACACAAGATTTAGCAGCTTCCAAATTAAAGGATTAAAGGACAAGGAATATTATATTCCACAAGACAAAGGAAGGTAAGATTACAACCAAGAATAACCAACACAGCAAAACTGAATATAATATTTTGGGGGAAATATAGGCATTTAATGAAATATAGAATTTTTGAGCATTCCTGATGAAAATATCAGATATGAATAGAAAATCTGATTTTCATTATTGCACTAAGACACAAGAGAAGCATAAAAAGGGGCAGCTGGGTAGCTCAGTGGATTGAGAGTCAGGCCTGGACATGGGAGATCCTGGGTTCAGATCCAGGCTCAGACACTTTCCAGCTGCGTGACCCTGGGCAAGACACTAGACCCCCATTGCCCACCCTTACCACTCTTCCGCCTAGGAGCCAATACACAGAAGTTAAGGGTTTAAAAAAAAAGGGAGAGAAGCATAACAAGATAAACATGAAAGAGAAATACTAAGAAAATTCAATAAGCCCAAATTGTTTATATTCCTATGTGGGAAAATGATACCTTAAAAATTATTATTAGAGCAGTTATATAGATAGAGGGAATGGTTATGATTTGACTATAATGGAATAGTTGTTTTTAAATGATAATAATATTATTTTTCCCCAAATACATGTGAAAAACATTTTTAATATTCTTTTTTTTAAATTTTGAATTCCAAATTCTCTCCATAGCAGAGAGGCTGAGATGGTAATCAATATAATATAGATTTTATATGTATAATCACAGAAAACAGACTCTTTATCTCCATTTTATTTCACTTATTATTCACTGATACATTTAACCTTGACAAGGCACTTGAAGATGTTGCTACTCTATGCCATACTGCATTTTCAAATATGAGAACATTATTTTATGCTTGTTATCATACTACAGAATGTTATTGCACCCAAATGATACGTGCCAAAGATGTCTTTGTTTCCCTTGCACCTGGCAATTTGTCATTCCTGTCCTTGAGAAGTCTCCACCCATACCACCTCATATCTCTCCCTAGATCAGCCTCTTCTAGCCCCTTTCCCACCTTTCTTGACAAAGAATTATAAAAGAAACTGCCAATAAATATACATTGAGTGCTTATTGGTACTAGACCAATTTGCATATTTGACCTTGCTTAATAAAGATTGACTTGATTTTAAGGCATTGTATATCTCTTGTTTCTAAGGAAAGCGGAAAGGAGGTCTCTAAAGATCTCAGAAGCCCTCCGTGGGGAAAAGAGAGACTTAAGTTCTGCAGGGTTTGTGTGTCAGCATACAAATGAAAAAATAATCCAACAATATGCTGGTTACAAGAAACATACTTGAAACAGATACACACATGGAATAAAAAGGACGTGCTAAAGCAGAATACATTATGCTTCAGATGAGATTAAAAAGAAAGCAGAGGTAGCATTCATGACCTCAATAAAGCAAAACCACAAGACATAAATGGACTCCCTAAGCAAAATTTCCCAGGACCAGATGAATTTACAAGTGGATTCTACTGAACATATAAACTCTTTGGAAAAATTGGGAAATTAGGAGTCCTATCAAATTCCTTTTACAACACAAAACATGGGGCTGATCTCTAAACCAGGAAGAGCAAAAACAGAGAAAGAAACCCATCGACCGATATTCCTAATGAAATCTGATACAAAAAAAAACTTAAAATAAAATATTGGCAGGGAGATTATAGCAATGGATAACAAAGATCATATACAATAGCGAGGTGGGATTTACACCAAGAATAAAGGACTGGTTCAAAATTAGGTAAATTATCAGCATAACTGACCATATCAATAACAAAAACAACAAAAATCATATGATAATGTCAAAAGATACAGGAAAAGCTTTATACAAAACACCATACTCATTCCTATTAAAAACACTGAAAGAATGCCCAAAGGAGCAGAGTCAGTAGAACAGGGAAGCTCCAAGTCAGCATGAGAATCCCCTCCAATCAATATTAAAATATCTCCACAAAACAAATACAGGAATGAAAGAATCAACAAGGGGAAAGACTGAAACACCCTTCAAGAAAAGTAAATTCCAAAAAGTAGGCAGAAAAAAATCTGAGGGCACTAAGGTGAGAGGGGAACATAGTCAAAAAGTATATAACAAGGAGTAAAGAGCAAGCCAAGAGCAAGACATACATCTCCACCCCACATCTGCTTTCCCAGGTACAGAATCTGAGACCAAGTCAACATTCAGACTCTGAAATCCTGCCAGGGCAAACAGTGGTGCAAGCCAACCCACACTGCTCGAAATTTCAAACCTGTGGAAAAGTCCAAAGTCCAAGTCCAGGGTAGTCTGTACTGAAGAGGGCGATCTGTGTGGGCCCAGAACAAAGCCAGGAGTCCCAATCTGGGCTTGGGGTTAGGACACAGATCACAGTATGGGGTAGCTGATAGTACTAATGGGGTCCTGGATATTTTTGCCTAAAGCTCAGAGCAGAGCTCCAGGACAGGGCAATCAAGGATGTGCCTGATTAGAACAAGTACACAGTAAGACCAAAAACGTACACCTAAACCTGAGGCTACAATTTAAGTAGTTCCTGACCTGACCAAGATCAAAGTAAGATCAAAAGCGTATAACCAAGCCTAAAGCAAGTTTTTGAGCTATCAGGGAATCTGAAGGGTTAACTGAATCAGCAGGGGGAAGGGGATCTCAGAGTTCTCAGTTCTCAGATCATCACATCACCTTTGAAGAACTGATACTGATAAAAACCCACAATAAAAGCTTAGAATACCGGCAAAGAGGAACTGCAGTTTAAGAGAATTACCTCCCAGAAAACAGAGCCTACCTATTATTAGCTGGGAAAAAACTCTAAAGAAGTTTTATAGAGACAAAAAGCAAGGTACAGAAACAGAAGGGGACAAAACAAAGCAAAGCAAATAAACCCAAAGTACAAAAGAAAAATATGGATAGGACACAGATTCTGAAAGAGCTCAAAAAAGACAACACAAACCAATTAAGAAAGGCAGAGGGAAAGTGGGGAAGAGAAATGAAAGTGATGCAAGAAGAAATGAAAAAGGAGAACCAAAAGCTGACAGAGGAAAATCAGGCCATAAAAATTAGAACTGAGCAACTAGAAACTAATGACTTCATAAAAATTCAAGAAACAATAAAGCAGAATCAAAGTAATGAAAACACAGAGGAAAACATGAAATAGCTTATTGAAAAAACAACAGACCTAGAAAATAGATCCAAGAGAGACAATTTGAGAATTATTGGACTATCTGAAAACCATGATCAAGAAAATAACCTTAGACATAATAATACAAGAAATTATCAAAGATAACTGCCCAGAGATCCTCAAACAATGAAATAAAATTGAAATTGAAAGAATTCACAGATCACCTCCAGAAAGAAATTCTCAAATGGCAAATACTTCCAGAAAAGTAATAGCTAAATTCTAGGACACCGCCCCCCCAAGTCAAGGAGAAAATACTGCAAGCAGCCAGAAAAAGGCCAATTCAAATACCATGGAACTACAATCAGAATCACACAGGACCCAGTGGTTTCTACATTAACGGATTGAAAGACATGGAATATGATATTCAGGAAGGCAAAAGATCTGGGTCTATAACCCAGAGTCACCTATCGAGCAAATTGAGTATACACATTCAGGTGAGAAAAATGGACATTCAAGAAGATAGAAGATTTCCAAGCATTTCTAAGGAATAAGCCAGATCTAAACAAAAAATCTGAAGACCAAACATGAGAAGCCTAAGAAGGTAAATAAGAGAAAATTTAAGGGACTCATTTTGGTCAAAATGTTTATCTGCCTACATGGAAAGAGAATATCTGTAATTCTCAAAACTTACTCTTAGTAGTAGAGAAGACAGAAGGAATAATCTTATGAAAAGGATAGGAAAGTAAGTTGATTATGATAATATGATGTATATGATGATATATGATAATATGATATGTACATAAATGTGAAAATATGAAACATGTAGGTATTATAAAAATATAAAATTAAGATTTTGACTAAATATGAGAATTCTAAAGTAATATTGTGGTAACCGATTTAAAGATACTATAACAAGTAAAAAATTACTTTTAGTAGTTTTATTTACAAAGAGAAAGGAAGAGTGAAAATGGAAAAATGTAGCTAAAGAGACAGGTTTTAACAAGCCTACTAGCCTTCTCCTGTAAAGTAAGGCTCAGCCCCACAGGGGCTTCCCCACATCTGGTGGTATCTTCAGCAGGAGTTTCACCAACGCAGCCTTCTCCAAAGCGAAGGCAGGAATCTCCGGAATCAATATCTTCAGAAGGCAGGAAAGGAAGGCTAGCTACTCACCCACCCAAGACAAACTCCAAAGGAGAAGACCAAAGGCCAAGTCCCAAGTCAAAGTCCTCCAAAGTCCAAAGGAAAAGATCCAGAAGCAGTCCTCCAAGAAGCAGTCCAAGAGCCAAAGTCCCAAATCAAGGTGAAGGTCCCCTGGACAGGAAGTTAAGGACTTTTTATAGTCCTTTTCTTCATATTACTTCCTGTCCCTTCCTCTACTTTACAGAAACCAATTGCAGTCTTTCAATTTACCTAGCACTGCTTAAGAGCGGGCAGTGGCCTCTGGAGTTGTCACCCACTTTAGTGACTTGTGAACTCTCTTACTCAGTGTTAAAGTAGGGCGTTTAAGTTTTCGGTTGATTAATTTAAAAACTGCTGGTTACATCCTTCCTAGATTTGTTGTCTTTCCTGAGAGGACAAAGCCCAGGGACAATTTCTCTTAGTTGTTGTCCTAGTAGAAACTAGCAGTAGGCCTCTTCTATTCTTCCTGGCCATTTACATGAGATACTGGATTTAGCACAGATTTCTCTAGGTAAATCTATTTTTAAACTCTTTTGAAAAGGTATGCATATTTTGTATCTTTAGGTTTACTATTATCATATAAATTTAAAACCTGTAGATTTATTTTAAATAGATTTTTTTGGTAAGAGCTAAAAAAAACACCCTGAGATTTTGTATTTGGTATTCCTTATTATTATTATTATTATTATTATTATTATTATTAAACAAAAAGTTGCTGATTGATAGACAAAGAAAGTTTGATTCACACTTCACAGTATGCATATGATATATATGCATGTGATATGATATGTAAGAACAAATCAAGGGGTGAAAGAGAGGATTGCACAGAGAGAAAAAGGAATGGGGTGAAAAATCATTAAAGGTACTATAAACAATGAAGTAATATCATTATTAAACATTTATACACCAAATGCTATAGCATCTAGACTTCTAAAGGAGCTTAAGGAAGAAATAAATTGTAGGACCATACTAGTAGAGGACCTCAACCTTCCCCTTTCAAAACTAAATAAATAAGAAAGATGTAAGGAAAATGAATGAAATTTTAGAAAAATTAGAGTTAATAGATATCTGGAGAAAATGAACAGGGATAAAAAGGAATATACCTTCTCAGCAGTACACGGTACATATACAAAGATCGACAAAGTACTAAGGCATAAAAACATTGTGAATAAATGCAGAAAAGCAGAAATAATAAATACAACTTTTTCAGATTATAATGTGATAAAAATTATACTTAACAAGGGTCCATGGAAAGACAAATTTTAAATTAATTGGAAAATAAATAATTTAAGTCTTCAAAACTGGTGGCTCAAAAAACAAATCATAGAAACAATTGCTGACTTCATTGAAGAGAATGACAATGAGGATGCAACATATCAAAACCAATGGGACACAGTCAAAGCAGTACTCAGAGGAAAATTTATATCTCTGAGTGCTAATATCAACAAAATAGAGAGGGAGATCAATGAATTGGTTTTGCAACATAAAAAATTAGAAAAAGGACAAATTAAAAAACCCCTGATAGGGGACTAGGGGAGAGGGAAAGAACATGTAAATATGGGAAAATATTCAAAATAAAAATAAAATAAAATAAACAAACAAAAATTTAAAAAATTAAAAACCCCTGATAAAAACTAAATTGGAAATCCTAAAAATTAAAGAAGAAATTAATAAAATTGAAAGTAAAAGAACTAATGAACTAATAAATAAGACCAGGAAGTTGGTACTTTGAAAAAACAAATAAAATAAAGTACTGGTAATTTAAAAAAAAAGAAGAGAATCAAATTAATAGTATCAAAAATGAAAAGGACAATCTCTCCTCTAATGAAGAGGAAATTAAGATAATTATTAAGAGCTACTATGCCTATTTATATAATAATAAATATGATAATCCAGGTGAGATGGGTGAATATTTACAAAAATATAAAATGCCTACATTAACAAAAGAGGAAAGAGAATACTTAAATAATCCCATATCAGGAAAAAAAAATTGAACAAGCCATCAAGGAACTCCCCAGGAAAAAATCTCCAGAGCCCAATGGATTCATTAGTTAATTCTATCAAACATTTAAAGAACAACTAAACCTAATACTACACAAACTACTTGACAAAATAAGCAAAGAAGGAGTTTTACCAAACTCCTTTTATGACACAAATATGGTGCTAAATATATCCCAAGCCAGGAAGACCAAAAACAGAAAGAAAACTACAGACCAATCTCCTTAATGAACAAAGATGTAAAAATCTTAAATAAAATACGAGCAAATTATCATAAGGATTATTCACTATGACCAAGAGAGATTTATACCAAGAATGCAAGACTTGTTTAACATTAGGAAAACCATCCAAAGGGGGCAGCTGGGTAGCTCAGTGGATTGAGAGCCAAGCCTAGAGATGGGAGGTCCTAGGTTCAAATCCAGCCTCAGACAATTCCCAGCTGTGTGACCCTGGGCAAGTCACTTGACCCCCATTGCCTACCCTTACCACTCTTTTGCCTTGGAGCCAATACACAGCATTGACTCCAAGAAAGAAGGTAAGGGTTTAAAAAAAACAAAAACACTAGAAGGTATAGGAATAAAAGGGCCTTTCTTCAGAATAAGAAACAGTATTTATTTAAAACCATCAGCAATATCATCTACAAATGGGATATTAGGAGGCTTCCTAATAAGATCTGGAGTGAAGCAAACATGCCTATTATCACCACTATTATTTAATATTGTGCTAGAAATTCTAGCTGTAGCAATAAGAAAAGAAATCGAAGGGATTAAAGTAGGCAGTGAAGAAACTAAACTATCACTCTTTGAAGATGATATGATGGCATACTTAAGAGAACCCGAGAAAATCGACTAAAATGCTACTGGAAATAATTAATAATTTTAGCAAAGTTGCAAGGATACAAAATAAATCCACATAAATCATCAGCATTTCTATTTATTTCCAACAAAAACCAGCAGCAAGAGTTAGAAAAAGAAATTCTATTTAAAATCACTATAGGCAATATAAAATATTTGGGAATCCATCTGCTAAGACAAACTCAGGAATTATATGAACACAACTACAAAACAATTTTCATGCAAATAAAACTATCTAAACAATTGGGAAAACACTAATTGTTTATGGGCAGGATGTGCTAATATGATAAAAATGACAATCATACCTAAATTAATTTACTTATTTATTCAGTGTCATAACTATCAAGCTACCAAAAAACTTTTTTTATAAAATTAGAAAAAATTATAACAAAGTTCATTTGGAAGAACCAAAGAATAAAAATATCAAGGGAACTAATGAAAAAAATGTGAAGGATGGAGGCCTAGCAGTACCAGATCTTAAAACTCTGCTATAAAGCAGTGATCACCTGAACAATATGGTACTGGCTAAGATATAGAAGGGTGAATCAGTGGAACAGATTAGGGGTAAATGACCTCAGCAAGATAATGTTTGATAAACCCAAAGATTCCAGTTTTGGGGACAAGAACACAGTACTTGACAAAAACTGATGGGAA
The DNA here is from genome assembly GCF_016433145.1 of Gracilinanus agilis. Lineage (NCBI taxonomy): Eukaryota > Metazoa > Chordata > Mammalia > Didelphimorphia > Didelphidae > Gracilinanus > Gracilinanus agilis. The sequence continues at coordinate 451,979,397 of NC_058132.1, forward strand.
AACTGGAAAACAGTATGGGAGAGGTTAGGTTTAGATAAACACCTCACACCCTATACCAAGATAAATTCAGAATAAGTAAATGACTTAAATATAAAGAGGGAAATTATAAGTAAATTAGGTAAATGTAGAATAGTATACCATGGGAATCCATGGGAAAGGAAAGAATTTAAGACCAAGCAAGAGATAGATATTACAAAATATAAATTGAATAATTTTGATTACATTAAATATAAAAATTTTTGTGTACCAACAAAACCAATGCAACCAAAAGTAGAAGAGAAACAACTGGGAAAAAATTTTTACAACTAAAACCTCTGACAAAGATCCAATTTCTCAGATTTATAAGGAACTAAGTCAAAGGTACAAGAAATCAAGCCATTCCCCAATTGACAAACTGTCAAGGGACATGAATACAGATTTTCACATGAAGATATCAAAATTATCAAAAAGCACATGAAAAAATGTTCTAAATTCCTCCTGATTAGAGAAATGTAAATCAAAACAACCCTGAGGTAGCGTCTCACACCTAGCAGATTGGCCAACAGGACAGTAAAGGAAAATAATAAATGTAGGAGGGGATGTGGCAAAATTGGGACACTAATATACTGCTGGTGGAGCTATGAATCAATCCAAAAATTCTGAAAGGCAATTTGGAACTATGCCCAAAGGGCTTTAAAAGAATGCATTCCCTTTGATCCAGCCATAACCACTACTAGGTTTGTACCCTAAAGAGATAAAGAAAAATGTTTGTACAAAAATAAATTGGAAAATGAGGGTGTGTTCCTCAAATGGGTAATGGCTAAACAAATTGTCATATATAATGGTGATAGAATACTACTCTGCTGTAAGGATGATAAACTAAAGGATTTTTTTTTTCAAACCCTTACCTTCCGCCTTAAAATTAATACTGTGTATTGGTTCCAATGCAGAAGAGTGGTAAGGGCTAGGCAATGGGAGTCAAGTGACTTGCCCAGGGTCACACAGCTGGGAAGTGTCTGAGGCCAGATTTGAACCTAGGACTTCCTGTTTCTAGGCCTGGCTCTCAATCCACTGAGCTATCCAGCTGCCTGTGGAGAATTTCTATATGAACTAAAAGAATTCCCAGGAATTGATGCAGAATAAAATGAGCTGAACCAAAAGAACATTATACACAGAAAGTGAAACACTGTGGAACAATCCAATGTAATGGACTTTGCTACTACAAGACATTCCCAAGGGACTTATGAGAAAGAATGCTATCCACACAAGAGAAAGAACAGTGGGAATAGAAACAGAAGAAAAACAAATGACTTATCATTTGTTTATATGGATATATGATTTGGGGTTTTGGTTTTAAAAGATTGTTCTATTACAAAAATGAAGAATATGGAAATAGGTATAAGTGATAACATTTGTATAACCCAGTCGAAGTGCTTACTGGATCCAGGAGGGGGGTAGAGAATAGGAGAGGGAAAGAAAACGAATTATGTAAACATGGAAAAATATTTTAAAATGATAAGTAGTATCTATCTAAAACTATAAGCATAATCTATTTCCCAAAATTCCCAACAAGATCGGGGTGAAGCAAGAATGCCTGCTATCAGCACCATTATTCAATATTCTACTGGAAAAGCTAGCTATAGTAGTAAATGAAGAAAAAGAAACTGAAGGAATTAGGATAGGCAATGAGAAAACAAAGTTATCACTCTTTGCAAATGATATGATGGTATGCTTACACAATCTTAGAGAATCAACTATAAAAACAAGTTGAAATTGTTAACTATTTCAGCAAAGTGGCAGGATAAAAAAATAAACCCATATAAAACATCAATATTTCTACATATTACTAACAAAATCAAGCAGCAAGAGATAGAACAAGAAATTCCACTTAAAATAACTACAGACAACATAAAACATTTGGAAGTCTACCTACCAAGATAATCTAAGTATAATTTTCGTAAAATCCAGGATTTAAAATTTGAGAGAAATTTCAGAAAAAGCAGCTCACTAACTCCTTGAATCAACGAAGTGAACTGTTTGGAGAAAGTGCCATAAAGAAGCCTGCAGAAACCACCCACTGCATCAAAGATCCAGAATGAACTTTGGGATGTAGTGAATTGAACTGAAGGGGGTTGAACACATTTATTCTGAATGTAAACTCTTATGACAAAGGGGATTGCCCCCTAATTGGCTTTTTGTCAATGTGCCTACCATCACTGGTTTTGCGCTCTTGCTTGCGTGCGCTCTCGCTCGCGCTCTCTCTCTCTCTCTCTCTCTCTCTCTCTCTCTCTCTCTCTCTCTCTCTCCCTCCAACTCTTTTAATTTCCTTCTAGAAAGTGCAATGTTGTATGCACCTCTAACCAAAAGATCTTTTAGAGATATAATAAGCTGGATATGAGAAATGATTCATTACAGAGCCTAGGTACATAAATCGGGGAGATTTCCATATGCTCTTCTCCCAATATATTCACAGGGGGGATTGTAAAAGTAAATTTCTTCATCTTAATTCAATCAAGTACTTGCAGAGCTCTAACCTTTTAACTCAATCAGTCAGAAAATTGTGAATCCTTTGATAAGAGTTTACACCCTCAGAGGACTAGCAGTGGATCCCACAAACACTGCACCCCCAGCAGTATTAGGCAAAGTGAAAGACTGCTATTGGTTTCTGTGAAGAGAGGAAAGGCAGGAAATGACACAGAAAAAGGGGTGAAAAAAGAGACCAACATGGTCTGGATTGCATTCCCTTCCTTGATTTTTGGAGAGACACTTTCCTTGGATTCTGAGTTGGCTTGCTGGAGACTACCGGATTTTCACATGGAGATTGGGACTTGAGCAAGTCCTTGCTGAGCCAGACTTCAGCAGAGAAGAGCTTAGGGCTCATAGATTTGTTAATGCTCTATCTCTTTTCTACATTTCCCATGTTCACATTTTCTACCTTGTTGTAAATAAAAGCTGCTAACAGTCATTTTGACTTGACCACTTTTATAACTCATATTGAGTCAAAATCCAATTATTTCTTATACCCAAGAACCATATAAACACAATTACCAAATACTTTTCCCACAAATAAGGACAGATTAAACAATCTGAGAAATATTAATTGCTCATTAGTAGACCCTAACAAAAAAGACAATCCTAACTAAATTTAATTATTCAAGTGTTATTCCAAATTCCCAAAAAATATTTTATAGAGATAGAAAAAATAATAACATTCATCTAGAAGAACAAAAAGTCAAGAATAGCAAGGGAATCAATGAAAAAAAAAAGTGATGGTGGCCTAGCAGTACCAGATCTCAAACTGTATGACAAAGCACTAAACATTAAAATAGTCTGACAGGAGCTAAACTATACAATGGTAGATCAGTGGAAAAGATTAAGTACAAAGTACACAGTAGTAAATGACCATAGTAATCTAGTGTTTGACAAACTCAAAGATCCAAGCTTTGAGGACAAGAGTTCACTATTTGACAAAAATTGCCAGTATAACTGGAAAACAGTTTGGCAGAAACTAGGTTTAGAACAACATCTCACAATGTATATTGAGATAAGATCTATATGTCTAAATAACTTAGACATAAAGGGTGACAAAAAGCAAATTTAGAGGATCACAAAATATTTTAATTGTCAGGGCATTTTACAGGTTATAAAATGAATAATTTTGGTTACATGAAATTGCCAAGTTTTATACAAACAAAACCAATGCTGCCAAGAGTAAAAGGAAAGCAGGAAAATGCAGGGAAATTTTTCAGCAAGTTTCTCTGATAAAAACCTCATTTCTCACATATATAGAAAACTGAGTCAAGTCTACAAGAATTAGTGCTATTTTCCAATTGATAAATGGTCATAGGCTATAAACAGGCAGTTTTCAGAAGGAAAAAAAAAATTATCTAGTCATATGAAAAAAATTCTCTAAATCATTACTGATTAGAGAAATGCAAATTAAACCAAAAGGATCTACTGGAGAAGGAAGGGCAAATCACTCCAGGATCCTTGGCGAGAAAACTCTATGGGACATTAATACACAGTTGGTGTAACCATGACCTGATCCAACCATTTTAGAAAGCAATTTGGGATTATGGCCAGGGAGCTATAAAACTTAAAGAGTTTTACCGCTGCTCAGTCTGTTTAAAAAAGAGTTCAAGAGAAAAGGAAAAGAACCTATTATGTTCCAAAATATTTATAGCAGCCTTCTTTGTGGTGACAAAGAACTGGGAAAAAAAAGGATGTCCATCAATTGGGGAATGGCTAAACAAACTGTGGTACATGGTTGTGATGGAATACTACTGTGTCATAAGAAACAATGAGCAGATTAATTCTTTTAGAACTTGGAAAGGACTACATGAGATAACGTGAAACAAGAAGAACCAAGAAAAAACCTAGAGATTTACTATTTGAAGACTAACTTGTAAATGTTTATCTTCAGTGAATGAATTGTTTTTTGAACTCCCTGAAGTTAGTGAAGCAGTAAGTTTTGCCACCACAGGAAACTTGGGCAAATGGCAGATAAAGGTGGCTGAATGCTTAGGAGGAAAAAAAAAAAAAAAAAAACACCAGAATTCCATAGTAATTTTTTGTAGATCCAGTGAATGAACTGAAAAATGGAAGCACAAAAGACATAATCTATAATATACATAACTGTTTGCTATATGATGCCTTCTATGGAGGGAAGGGAGAGACTGAGATGCCTGGAAATAGATATTATTAATTAAAAAATAAATGTTTAAAAGAAAAAAAATCCCACGGATGGGTATAATCCATGGGATCACAAAGAGTCAGTCATGACTGAACAACAACAACAATAAATTTAAAATTCTGATACTACCTCACACCTATCAGATTGGCTAATATGACAGAAAAAGGAAATGACAAATATTGAGGAAAATGTGGAAAAATTGAAGCACTAATGCACTGCTGCTGGGAGTTATAGACTGAACCAACATCGTAGAAAGCAATTTTAACTATGCCCCAAAAAACTACAAAACTCTGCATGTCCTTTGATCCATCAATAGCACTACTAAGTCTGTATCCCCAAGAGATCAAAGGAAAAGGTAAAAGACCAATATGTGCAATAATATTTGTAACAGTTCTATTTGTGGTGGCAATGAATTGGAAATTAAAGGGACACTCATCAATTGGGAAATGATTGTGGTTGATACAAGTTGTGGTATATGGCTATAATGGAATATCACTGTGCTATAAGAAATGATAAGCAGGATGGTTTTCAGAAAAAAATTAGACAAGACTCCTATGAATTCATGTAAAGTGAAGTTAAGTAGAACCAGGTTGCTGGTTAAGAGTTGCACACAGTTAAAAGCAATACTGCACAATGATCAACTGTGAATGACTTAGCTATTCTCAGCAAAAAAAATGATCCAAGACAATTCCAAAAGGATTTATGATGAAAAATACTATCTATCTCCAGAGAAAGAACTGATGGAGTCTAAATGAATGTCAAAGCATATTTTTTAAACTTTAACATAGAAATGTTTTACATGACTGCACATGTAAAATCTATAACAATTTCTTGCCTTTTCTAGGATGGGAAAAGGGAGGGAAGAGAATTTGGAACTGAAAATTTTTTAAAACAAATTTTAAATTTTGTTACATATAATTGAATAAAAATAAAAACGGAGAGAAGAATTCTTGCTATTTAAAAAAAACAAGTGTATCTTTTGAAATCTTAGGAATGACTGATCATTTTCAAAACATATGGCCTCTATTTTTAACATATTTCACACATGTTAAATGTTATACTTTACTTGAAAATGGCAACATTTTTTAACACAATCTCCAACCAGGGGTGCTAGGTGGCTTAGTAGATTAAGTGCTAGGCACAGAGATGGGAGGTCACTTCTTAGCTGTATGACCCTGTGCAAGTAGCTTAACCCCTACTGCCTAGGCCTCACCATTCTTCTGCCATGGATATGCAGTATTGCTTCTAAGATGGAAGGTAAGGGTTGTTGTTGTTTGCTTGCTTGCTTGTTTTGGGGGGTGTTCTTGTTTTTTAAAGAGGAATTAGGAAAGGTTTCCTGTAATAAAGTAAGATTTGAACTAGGACTTGAAAAAAAGTCAAATAAGCCAAAAGGCAGAGATGATGAAGGAAAATATTCCAGGCATGGAAAGACAGCCACACAATGAAAATGCTACAAGTTGGGAGATGGAAGGTCTTCTGTGAGGAAACAGTAAGGCAATGTCACTGTGGTTTGCAGAATCCATGAGACATAGAGGGGGAGGTGAGGAGGGTATAAAATGTAAGAACACTGGAAAGGTAGGCTGGGGCTAGGTTATAAAGCGGCTTTGTGTAGAGACCCACTCTACATATATTTCTCCTGTAGGTTTGAATCACCTATGGAGGGGAAGCTGAAAGCTGGAAAGTAATGGGTTAAGTTTACAGGCTAGAGAGAGTAAGCCAAAGAAGGGGGAAGGGGGGGGAGAGAGAGAGAGGGAGAGAAAGAGGGAGAGAGAGAGAGAGAGAGAGAGAGAGAGAGAGAGAGAGAGAGAGACACTGAGCTGAACTGATTTTATTAAGGATTGTAGGAATGGGGTTTGCAAGATGTCAATCAAAACAGTCAGCACATCAAAAGTCATAACATAGTAATGACAAGCAAAAGGAACAGATAGCCACAATAGTATATAGCCAGCTACTCAGGTAAGAAGCACAGGTGACACTGACACCAGCTTATGCATATGCAAGTCTTTAATATTACAAAGGACCTGTAGAACCTGTCAGCTAGCTTGCAGACTGCAGATCACAGTAAAGGCTTAATTCTTAAGTTCCACAAAATTTAAGACCCAACCAATTTAAGGATTCAGAAATCAATCATGTGAAATATTAGACATTTAACTATAAGACTGGTCCATGAGCATTTTGCTCATTAGAGTCAGCTTTTGAATACATCTTTAATACCTTCATGATTCATTATAACTGAAACCCTACACTTTGAATGGCAAGAAAAGGATTTTATATTTGAACCCGGAGGTTAAAAAAGTTTTATTGAGTAGGGGGATGACAGGGTCAGTCCTACCCTTTAGGACAATCACTTTGGCAGCTGAATGGAAGATAAGTCAGGGAAAGCAGGCAGATCCATCAGCAGACTATTATTTATAGAGTATGTACTTTGTCATTTCTATATAATCTTTAGCATTATCTACATGTTTTGAAGATGCTATGATGAAAAAATGAAAAAAAGAATAAGCAGACTTTCCCAAAAGGTGGTTTACAGTAGTCCACATATTTAAAGTAGTACAATTTACTGAAACACATAGAAAATATAAAATCATATTGTGTGTTTTCTATTGACCCAACAGAACAGAATGTAGCCTGCCCACCTTAAAGGCTCTCTTGAAATAAGATGTCTCCCAAGCACAAATTAAGATCACCCAATCTGTTAGTGACTGCAACCAGAAAGGCAACTTTATTCAGTGATCCTTTGTTTATTCATGTCAATTGAAGCATAAAACAAGGAGACAGATGTTGGACTCTGTAAATAACAGATAACATCCATCTCCTTATATTGACTTTAAAATATCTTTTGGGAATGTTTGCTAACTTTTTTTTCATCTTTTCACTGCAAAATCCTCAATACACGTAGATAATGCTAAATATTTTCTAGAGTTGACAATGTACATGAGTCAACAGTATACTGACATCTTCTCAAACACTATTTAACAAGGTAGTCAAAATACTGTCCATGATTTTCCAATCTTACTATCTTCCTGAATTTCAGATATTTTTAACTAATCCCTGAAAACTTTCAAGAGCGTTGCTCCTCATATGGAGCTCTTTTGTGTATACCTCATCTGATTCAATTGGCCTTCCCATTTTAGTTCTCTTTAATGCTTTTTAAAAATTTCATTTATCACATTGAAGATTGAGATGTTAATAGTGCAAATGTAATGGTTCTACTATCATATATGATAATGTGATCACTTATTATTAATGATTACATATCCTGAATAAAATGGGAAGGATGGGATAGCTCAAGAGATAAATCAGTGAGAGGTTCCTTAAAATAATACAAGGCATGTTTATGGTTTAGAACACAAATTACAAAATGTAAGTGTTCATATTAACTGGTTAGGCATTCTAAATAGAAACAAAAAAATAAAAGATTTGTCAAAGCTGTTACCAATTCTCTAGAAAAATTCAATAATTTCTAAGTAGCCTCAAAAATACGGAAAGAAATGTATGGTTCCTGAAGAGGAAATCACAAAACCAAATGAGAAAAAGAAAAATGAATCTAGTTATAGACCAGAAAAGTGATATAAATTAGAATTCTTTTCAGACCATTTTGTAATTTATCATGACCTTACTCTCCTAACTAGGCAAATTAACAACAGTGTAACAAATTAGGAAATAGCCGCTATTACTTAACTGTAGCTGCAGCTAAAATAGTTATTATCTGATGAACAACCATTCAGGCCAATCAAATAGTTCTCAAATAAAAGAGATTATCCACTCTGTCCATAATCCACTAAGGACACATTCTTGAAGCTACAGGGTCCCAGGGATATCTCCAAGGCAAGGAGAGGAAATAGAGCAGCACTTCAGTGGACTTTATTTCGGTGGAAGGTTTGGTGAATTTTTTCTTAATCTTTTTTAACTATTTACTAACTATAATATATGGATATAATGCTGTCTTAGGCACTGAAAGGCAATCCTAAAGAAACATAAAATGTTCCTAATATCTAGGAAATTATAATCTAGATGGAAAACCTGTTCATGGGGAATAGAAGAAACACTAGAAAACTTCCACAATATATATCTACACGTGGAGTGGGGGTTGAAAGTGAAGCCAAAAAGAAAAAAGCATTCCCTCCAATGGCCTCTTCCCTTCAAATTTGGGAGTTAACAGCAATACCCTTCTTCTCTTAGGAAGTGATCCCTTCTTAAGGATTTTAATGAAAAGCCAAGCCTGTTCTTGTGGCTGCCATGCATGAGAGGCATGGTGATGAGTGATTAGATCCTAGGGTCATTGTAGCCCTAGAAAGTGAGAGTTAGCCTGAAAAGGAGACTAGCAGGCTAGAGAGAGAAAATAAGAAGGAAAAGAAAGATTGTGGCCAGCATGCCTGAGAAGGCCGGAGCAGAAGAATCACAGCATTATGACTGGGGGCTATGATCTTCGTTTATTATGACAAAGAGAAAGACTTTTATAGAGAGTAAAATATTAAGCATTACAACCTTCTTGAGGAGATGTTACTTTCCCACAGGATGATGTTTATGAAAATGACTTCACACATGAACATTACCAGGGATGCTATTAAAAACATAAGCAAGTTAAGAAACAGTGATTACTAACCTGTTCTTGGGGAAAGGCATGTTTGATACTTTTAGTCATGAACTTACAAGGACTTCAGAGCAAGGCGGAACTCCAAGTTTAATGAATACCTTTGGCAAAGAGCAAAAGTGTCTTTGTGTGAGAGATGGGATCCTTGTCAGCAATCTCAGGCAAGCATGGCTGCTTTCTGCAGTGGGTCTCACATGTTCTAACTTCTGAAATTACTCTGGTTCAAAATTAGCCTGATAATTTACCATTAATGCATGAGCAAATTTCCTCAGACTTCAAAGACTCTTCTCTTCTTCAATGTCATTCCAGTTCCAAATACTTTTAACAATTAGTCCAAAACCTATAATCAGGAGTGACTAATTAAGCATTTTATCACCTACTCTAAGTGGGAAAGTGTGGCTTGATTAAGAACTTTAATGAACTTCACTCTTATACTTCCATCACTTTTTGTGTGTTATGTCATCCTTAAAAATATGTTACAGCCCCACTACTTGGGCTACCATGTGGTTCTCCAATGACATTTGAACATTTACAACTTCAATTATTTGCAGATGATATTGTTGGGGTTGTTATAAGTGTTGCAATTTCCCAAATGCAATTCAACCAACCATTTTCCTCCTATTAAATTGAGGACTCAACTCATTTTCTATCTGCAGTACTTGCCTCAAGCATATATATAGTACTCATGTAATAACACCATAGAGTGGCCTTCTCACAGCACGTTAAAGATTTTTATTCATTTATCTCTTTTAATATAAACTGCTAAATTCCTTTTCAGTCATCATAGATGTCACTGAGGAGCTTGGTCTAATCAGAACAATGTCAACCTATTAACAGGAGCATCTAGAAATACTTTACTGCTTAAGATGATTTCTGAATTTTCCCTCCTTATACATGGTTTAAACTTTTGTAAAAAATTATAATAAAGTCAGCATCTTTGCCTTTTTCCATTATCAGGGTTTTTTTTTAACAGTTCAGGTAGAAGTTGCAACCACTACATGGTGCATCATTAGTTTCTCTACTATTTTGTTGTTCGTTTGTATCTAAAAAATACAAGTATTGGTGTGCTCTAACAAATTCAGTGGTTCCATTTGTGAATAAAGTTATTTCTGAGAATACTCACATCAATAATCAGTGTCTAAAACTGAAAAGTGAATAGATCATGAGGTATTTAATTTCCTATCACTGGAAGAGTTCAAACACGGAAAATGTTGCAATTATCTATCAAATCCAGAGTTCCCTACTTAGGTGGTAGCAATGGAAATAGGAAAACAAGAATGTGCAAGTCATTTCAAAAGAAAACAAGATAGGATGTGATGCCTGAGCAGACAAAAGCAGAGTCAAAGATCTTGCTAAAGTTTCACACTTAGGAACCTAAAAATCATATCATTAAGAAATATATGGAATTTAAGACATGATTTAGAGGAGAATGACAAAATCTGTTGAGAATTACATACTTTGAGATAATGGTATTACCTCTAAGTGGAAATGTCCCTTAAGTGAAGAGAGCTTCGATGAAAAAACCAGGGAGATACTCTACTTTTGACAGGCATCAACACAGCTCAAGCTGTGAAATGCATCCCATCCACTGCAAGAAAACAGAAAAATAGAGGGCTAGGATTGAGCCCTCAGAAAACTCTCATTATATGTAATACTTTAGAAAGTCACATTTAAGTTTTAAGCAAATTGAAACTTACTTCTGCAGAGTGCCTTAAATAACCAAGAAAATACTCATATACATGTTTATGTGTGTATAAACATAAAATAATATTTAGACATCATATACACATAATATATGAGGCTTTTAAAAACACACACACACAAACACACAGACATTTGGACTATGGTTAACTAGAAATCAGTTCTATTTTACCCTCCAATTATATACATTTATCTACTTCAAAAGGAAGAAAAATTTTAAAAATAAAGATATTAATTTAATCTAACATTTCATTTATCTAGAAAATTCCTTTTATGTTAGCTATTTTGAGAACAAATAATTACATAACTACATGACCCAGATCATTGCCTTTTAAAAATTATAGATTACAAATTTTGGAGCTGAAGAGAACCTTAAAAGTCATTAAGTCTAAATGCCTTATTTTGTAGGTGAGGAAAGAAAGAGGATAAAGACAAGAAGAGAGGCTAATTGACTTGCTCAGGGTCACACTGCATGTAAATGGCTAAGTCGGGTCAAGTTTTCCTTCTTTAAGTCCAACACTGTATACAGATGAAGACAACTAAAACATAAAACTTTGTTTTATCCTACATATTCTTTGCCATTCTTCTTTTAAAATTGCAGTCATTTCCTATGTTCAAAATAAGTAATTTTGCAGCTATAAACATAGGTATTAAATGGGTATGAGGAACCAAAATCTTCAGCAACTCTACTTTTTAAAAGTAGAAAAGCTTGGTTGCAAAGTTGGTAACAAAACGCCACCAGCTGAAAACAGCTGAAAAACCTGAAGCATTCAATAATTTTTATTTAGAAATTGTACACTGAATTTGACATAAAATCTTATGTAAAAGTGAATACTAATGAACTTAACCAAAGTAGATATTAATTTAGTTTATCATTTTTCTAATACCATGAAATAACAGAACCTTTAGCCAATTAGGCATATTAAACAGTGTGTTGTTGGAACATATTAAAACAATTAAACTTTGCCCAGCAAAATAAAAACAAGGAAATAACATCATATCCTTTGACTTTACTCGTCATTTACTTCTCACTAATTTGGAAGTCACCTACAAATAAGGTATCATCCTATATTGTGTTAGTTGCTAAATGAAGCAAAATGACTCAGAGAACACAGCCAGCCCTCTATATTTTGAATAAACATAATTATTGATATTTACATGCCAGTTGCTTAAAATACCTCCATTACAATTCTACTTCAGTGTTTGTCATATGGGCATGACTTTGAATTCTCACAGGTTCTGCCATGTAGCACAAGTTATGATAAGGTCTAGGCCAACCTGTGAAGGCTCCAAATAGTACCCTAATGATGAACTGTATGTCTATTGTCAGATAATAAGCTTAGCTAATTAGGAGAAGAGAGGCTCATACTAAAATGTCAGTCATTAGATTATGAATTACTTTTGACCAGTGCAATCCATAATATATTAAAATGGGTAGAAATCTAGGAGCCCAGATATAGACAAAATCAAAGATCACACAAAGCACAAACAATCCTTTTGCTGCTAGCATGAGGAGGGGAATAAAGTATTCCATATAATGTTCTAACAAATCTCACAGGGACATATAGCTTGCCCTCTAATATGAGGATGGAGATGCTACAGACAAGCCAATAAATACTGGTCACATTATGGGGAGCTTCATCTAGTTCAAGTGGCATACATCAGGAGTGGTTTAAGGAACATTATAATGGTCTGGGTAAGCCATTCATCCGTACAGGTGTTATACTTAATAAAAATATAAGTCCTCTGAGGAGAGAAGTAGCTACATTTTCGTATCCCCACTACCTGGTACATGTTGTTCCTAATTAAATGCTTGTTGAATGAATAAACCACAGTTTATTTTAGTGGTAGGATGTAATGCTAGAAACTGCATGATGAAAACTAATTAAGGTATGTGTCACATTATACCAACTACCCTGCCCTGCTCTGAAGTCTTTCCCAAGTCCTTCAGTCTGCAGATAGCGTTAACCTTCAAACTTTTTCACCTATAGACCTCAGTTGTCCAAAATACTAAAATATGTAGTAGGCTACTGAGGGTAGATTAGAGGAATGAGGGAATGGAGGGGAGATATAAGAAGGAAGTTCCTTACAGTAGACTAAACTGGGTTCTCAGATACATATCTTGAATAAAATGAAATGAGGAAGAAAGCCAGAAGAACAAATTTCTAAGAATTCATCTATCTTTCCAGGAGCCCTAAGGACACAAAATTTTATCCAGACCCTAAGCAGAACTATCAGTAAAATCCTTCACTGAAACTGAAGTAAAAACCTTCATTGGACTTTAACTAGACTTTGAGAATGATCCCTAAGCCTGGAATCACTGAACCAGCTAGGGATCTGAGTGACAAATATTGGGTCATTGTGAACCTAAACTTTCTAAAACTCTCTAACCTAATCAAACTCAAAGGGCTCAGCAGAAAAGACTTTTTGTCATCCCTATTGGAGAATTATACTACTCCAGGAGGGAGAGAACTCATACAAGAAAACGATAGAACATTTTTGTGTGCAATTTCCTGTATTGATTTGCTTTTCAAAAAATGACTGGTACTCTGCACTATATATATTTTTTTTGCAAAGAACTATTTATTAGAGACCTATCTCATACTACCAGAAAACTACTACTGGTAATTCATGGAATCTCCACCTTTTATTTGCAGAAAAGTTTTCATATTATTTGTGTCCCAATGATAGTTTTTCTTTAACCTTCCATTATCCTGACACCCCATCTTTGTCCCTGAAAAAATTCCTAATACTTAAGGGCCAAGTCAGTCTCTTTACTCCCCAGACATTCAAGCCACATTAGGAAATCCTGAGTTAATAATATTTTAGCAAACATTTAAGTGTTTCAATTAGCATAATGGAAATGACTTACTCATATCATTTTGCTGTACCCAATCTGGTTAACTGAAGTATAAATATCAGAAAGTTCCATAGCCTCCAGGTGTCTTAAGTGAATCATCAAAATAGCTGAAAGAAAAAAATGCTATTCCCCTAATATACAAGCTGAGAAAACAAAGGAAAAATTCTGGTAATTATAAATATGATGGACAACTACTGCTGTATAGCAAAAAAAATTGTTATATTGTATATATTTTTATATAGTAAAAACTAGTTAAGAAACATCATGAACCAAAAAAAGAACTTTGGAAAATAAGTTTCTATATGTCGTGTGTGTAAACTCACATAAACACAAACAGTATCTCTAAAGTCCCCAAAGCAAATTTAAATTGCTTATAAGTGCACTACTTTGGGATACCCTATATACATTAAAGTATACTTCATCTTTTTCTTAACAAAATAAGACAGCTCATCTATGTACTTTAGAAATAGTGGTTTTGAGTTCATAAGATTATATAGATGAAGAATTAAAGGCTACTGAAATTCATTCATCTATCCTAGGTCACACATGTAGTTGTGTGGTGAGATTTGCATTTCAATCCTCTAGAGGAAATTGAGGTCCAGAGAGAGGAAATATCCTGTTACTAAGTTGATGCAAACATTGTTTTTCTCTATTGATCTTTGGTTACAGTGGAATAGTTATAGTAAGTGATTAGAGAAAGTAGACAGCTCCAGAAGACAAGAAGTTATCAAAAATTTGGTTGACGGTAAAACTGGGATTACAGAATGGCTAAGTAAGCTGAAGCCAAAAAGCACATATGGATCGAATTCCAAACTGCTGCTGTATCGAATTCCAAACTGCTGCTGTAAGTGTTCAGGAAGAGGAGTCACTCTTTGGGGACCATAATACAATTGGATGTCACAGCTTGGTCTCCCAGCCTAAAAACATAATGGCTGCTTTAAGACTAGAGAATAATAGTTAAATATTGGGTTGGAAAACTTAGGTGTGACCCAGTTCCTTCTTATGCATGTCTAATCATATTTTCCTGACATTACTTCTGAGCTTGAAAATTGCATTTTCACTTGTAAATAAACCATAGAAAATACACAGCGTGACAGATAAGAAGAAGAAGAAGACAGGGGAATCAGTAGCAAATTACAATGGCAACAAGCAAAGGAGAGGAAAGGGAAATTAGGGATCAGGAAATACAGAAACGAACCCAAGGAACCAAGATAAAGAACTCTGTACAACAACCCTGGCAACTGATGCAAGAATTAAAATTTTTAAAAATAATTTTATTATAGCATAATTTCTCCTGTCTCTACAAATTTGCGAAAAAAAATATTTATAAATAGATATTATAATTTTACTTTGAAATGAAAGTTTTCATCCTACTATCTCTAGTATGTACAGTATGTCTATGTCAGTGATGTGGCTTGAAGAAGACCTTCAAGGTATCCTTAAATTCTGTTCTTATACTCTCACAGCCTCAGTAATACCTATAATACTTGACTCTTAGGCTCATTTTAATGATCAAATGAGATAATGCATGAAAAACCCTTTGCAAATCTTAATATACTATGTCATTTACGAGTGATCTCTTTCCTAGTAATTTTTATAGCATTTTGTTCATACATATAAATTTGTAGAGTTAACTATGAGTAAAGTGACAGGCATAGATTATATGTCATACTTCTGGCTAGTTACCTAGATTTTTAAGTTCCTTGGATAGTGATTGACAACATTTAAGAAAAGAAGTTAACTTTTACTAAGGTGACATGGAGGAGTACACAGACCTCAAAGTCAGCAAGGCTTCAGTTCAAATCCTGCCTCTGACCCACCCAGAGGCCCATGAAACAACTCTAAGACTACAAAGCACAAAGTAGATTCTGCATTAGTAGAGGGAGTGTTTCACACAGATGAAATCACAAATCCAGCAAAAAACAAATAAAAGTATACACACACACACATACACATAATATGATATACATCTTCATTCAATATACTAATATTATATATTACTCTTTGGTTATAGTCCTTAGGTCAAGTTTTTATTACAAATGACTGTAATCCAAGTAAATATGAATTTCTGAGATACTTATATTTGTGTTGCTACATGAATAATGACCAGACTTTTCATCTGATCATAATTGATGCTCATAATTCTATTTTGTTTTCCATTTAATTAGAAGTCAAAACCAAAGCATAGAGTTTATTCTTTTTTTTAAAAAACCCTTACCTTTTGTTTCAGAATTAATACTAAGTATTGGTTACAGGGCAGAAGAACAATAGCAACTAAGCAATTGGGATTAAGTGATTTGCCTAAAATCACACAGCTAAGAAATAACTGAGGCCAAATTTGAATCCAGAAGTCCCTCCCATCCCATCCCACCCCTAGCCAACATCTCCAAGCCTGACTCTCTATCCACTGAACCCCTAGGAACTAAAAAAAAAAGTGGAGCTGTCCAATGTAGGAGGATAAGAGAAAATATCAGTATAGACTACAAATTACTGACTGAAATTTTCACATGGCTCCTCCCTGTGCTTCAGGGCTCCCTCTCCCTATACCAAAGACAGCTAATGAGAAGTGAGGTGATATAGAGATGAATTACATCAGGAAAACACAGGATTAAATCCTACCTCTGGCATTTACTTAGTTGTATCAGGTTCTCTCTTTGACTCTGTCTGGTTCTCTAGACTACAACAGGCTGATATGAACTGATATGAAAGATAAGTTATGAGACAGTAAAGAGGAAATTTAGCTGTGCTTTATAAACTGAGGTTACCTGGCAGAGACCTGCTTAGCTGATTTTTGAAATAACTGACTACCACAATTGAGCCACTATCACAGATTTTTTAAAAGCTCTTAGAGAAGATTTTAATCACATCATTGTTAGTGTTCTCCCCTTCTTCAAATACTTTTGTAATTACTCAATTATTCAATCTCAAAGACTCAATTAAATCTATGATCTCACAAATTCTCAAGTTCCACCAATGACATGGACCAAAAGCCATTCATATATTAAATTGAATGATTTTGATAAATCTGTGGTAGGCGCCATATTGAAAGAGGGCCTTTAAGACCACATTATGCTCTACCAAATCAACTGTGTTTATATAATTAACCAGTGTTAAGTACAAAGAGATACTGCTTTTTTTTTTTTTAAACAGATTTCATGTGATTCTAAAGATATACATTGGTAGAGTTTCTTCACCGGAAGTTGCCTGTTGTTATTATTGTTCTTTAGTCATTTCAATTGTGTCCAACTCTCTGGCCCCATTTTGGAGTTTTCTTGGCAAAGATATTAGAGTACCATTTCCTTTCCCATTTGCCATTTCCTCCTCTAGTTCATTTTGCAAATGAGGAACTGAAGCGAGCAGGGTTAAGTGACTTGCCCAGCTACTAAGTATCTGAGGCTGGATTTGAATTCATGAAGATGATTCCTAAAAGGCCCCTTTATCCACTATGCCACCTAGCTGCCCCATGGAGTAGTGGTGTAGGGTTTGCCTACACCAATGAAATTAATGGACTAAAGGATGTCCGTTAAGACAGACTATTGCTAATAAAAGCCCACTTATTCCCTAACACCCTAAACAAGGATGCAAACTGAATATTCTTACAATCCCCTACATAAAGAGGATTTAGCTCTAGGACTATAAGCAAAGAAAGTTCAGAGCTAGAGTCCCCCCCCCCAATTTCTCTAACCCTGGAACTTGGGGGGAAATCACATTAAAGTTTAGGTATAGCTCATTTCTAGAGATTCTCACCAAAAGGGATTATCTGGATCTATTCTAAAAAGAAATAACATACAAGTAAATCAGGTTTAGGAAAGGTATTTATTTCCTTCACTCCAAAAGAAGTGCTTAAAATACAAAAGACTCTTAAGATAAGAAACTTAAATCATAAAATAGTGGCCTACAGTAACTTCAATTATGCCCTGGAGGAAGGTGGATACTTAAAACTTTCTATCTACAAAACATTTTATAAGATTGCTCAGCAGTCATTTCACTTTCTCCTTGGCACATGAAGTTCATGAGGACATGCTCCAGTCCAGAAGTTGGAGGGGCAAGGGAAAGATGCATGATTACCCCTCCTATTATGTAAGCTTAAAGACAAATAATGATCTTCAGTGCTTTCTCACACATAGATATTTAATAAATACTTGTTATACTAAATATCTAGAAAATTAATTAGTGGTCAAAAAAAACACAATGTGGCACCTTCTAGGACATATGCAAAACCACTTGTTTTTTTTACAAGTTTACTAAACTGGTAGATAAAAAGAGTGCTGTAGATAAAATTTACTTACCTTTTAGCAAATAATGATAAAGTATCTTGTACAACTGCTTTGGAAATTTGGGAGAAGGTTGCCTAGAATTAGGTAGAATTGTTTTTTAAATAATTCCAGAAACCATTACCAATTAATGGTAGAAAACTATGATAGTTTTTTCCCTAATGTGTATCATTTTTAATATTGTATGAAATATGCTTACAAAACTGTTTTTTCGATTACTAAGAAAAACTGTAAAAGTGAAGAAACTCAAATATCATTCTAAAACCAATAAATAACACTATATTTACATAAAGAATCAAAAAATAAAACATGGCAAAAGAGGTCAGATAACTACAAAGACCTCAAGTTTAGGATATGGGAAAAGATGCCTGATATCTCTCCTCTGTCTCCTATTATGCTCACTAAAAACAGTATGAGGAAGAAAGGGTTGTAACATAGCAGACAGGGTGCCAGCTGTGGAACTCAGAAGACCTGAGTTCAAATGGGGCCTTAAATACTTAGTTGTGTGATCCTCAGCAAGTCACTTAACCTGTTTACCTCACTTTCCTCATTTGTTAAATAGAGACAATAACAGTATCTACTTCCCAGGTTTGTTGCAAGGATCAAATGAGAAAATAATTGAGGAGACTTCCGGTAAAGATGGCGGCAGAGTAAGGAGCAGCTGCTCGATCTCTCCTAACCGATGCATACAAGACTCCTCAAGGGGACATAAAAACGAACCCAAACAATCAAAGGAACACCACAACGGGGGTGCAGCATTGAAGGTACGCAGAATCGGGGCATTTTCACGCTATAAAGGGGTGAAACAGCTCTCACTAAAACGCGAGAGGAAGAAGCTACTCCACCCCCCCACACACACACATACCAGGCACAGCGCCAAGGCCAACACACAAGAGTGAAAGCAGGATTGGGGCAACCAGTAAACCACTAGCAGCCCCAGGGCTTGTACCTGTGAGCAGCCAGATGTGGGACCCCAAGGGGCTGGGGGGGACCCCCCCCCATGGACTTTCCCCTGCAGCGCTGCCCCGGGTGTGAATCTCTAAAGCATGGAATTTCCCCAGCATCTTGTGTGGGTAAAAGCGCTGCCCAGGATGTGAAGGAAAAGCCCTAAAGCAGGGACTTTCCCCAAGCCTATGTGCCCTTGAAGGCAGGGCCCTGGGAGTGAATTGAGATCTCCAGGACAGGATAGGACATTGAGTGAGGACCCAGTGCAGACGGGAGCCTGGCTCTGGAAGCAGCTCCCGAAACTGCTGAAGGAGCCTCGGGCAGAGGGTCAGACCAGGGACCTGACCAGGAGGCCTGACCCCAGGACAAGAAGACGGGAGCCATCGGGAGCTTAGAGGGGGCAGGCAGACCCTGAGTGTGAAGACAAAGCTGAAAAGGGACGGGGCTAACAATGGCAACACAGAAGAAAAAGATTAGTAAGAAAAATGCTGGAACACTCGACAACTTTTACACAGAGAAAATCTGGACCACAGAGGAGGACAAACAAATAACCAAACCTTCCCCCCCAAAAAAATGAAAGCTGGTCACAAGATACTGAAGAGTTCAAACATGAGATGTTGAGGAAGATGGAAGAAATCTGGCAAGAAAATAACAGTTTAAAAGGCAGAATTTCACAATTGGAAAGTGAGGCAAGTCAACTGAAGACCAGAAATGACCAGACTGAAAAGGAAACCCAAAAGATTATAGCCGAAAACCAGTCCTTAAAGGCTAGAATCGAACAATTAGAAACCAATGATCTCTCAAGACAACAAGAACAAATAAAACAAAGTCAAAAGACTGAAAAAATAGAAGGAAACATGAAATATCTCAATGACAAAGTGACAGACCAAGAAAACCGGGCTAGAAGAGACAATTTGAGAATCATTGGTCTTCCAGAAAAGGCAGAAATTAATAGAAACCTGGACTCCATACTTGAAATTATTCAGCAAAATTGCCCTGAAGTTCTACAACATGAGGGCAATATAAGACATTGAAAGGATCCATAGAACACCCTCTACACTCGATCCAGATAAGACAATATCGAGAAATATAACTGCCAAATTCAAGAGCTTTCAAGTAAAAGAAAAAATCTTACAAGAAGCCAGAAAGAGACAATTCAAATATCAAGGAGCACCAATCAGGATCACACAGGATCTGGCAGCCTCCACGCTAAAAGACCGCAAGTCTTGGAATACAATATTCAGAAAGGCAAGAGAGCTGGGCCTTCAACCACGGATCAACTACCCATCGAAACTGATTATATACTTCCAGGGGAAAGTATGGGCATTCAACAAAATTGAAGATTTCCAAGTTTTTGCACAAAAGAGACCAGGACTAAATGGAAAGTTTGATACCCAACCACAAAAACCAAGAGAAACATGAAAAGGTAAATAAGAAACAGAGGGAAAAGAAAGAAAGCTCATAATTTTTTTTAAAATTGACTCTTTATGGGCTTAAAAAAGATCTAATTATCTGTAATACTAGGTGGAGAAATGCTATGTATAATTCTCTGTAGTGAACTCTATACACTATTATAATATTCACTATTATAGCAACCAGAAGAATAATTCATAGGGAGAGGACAGGATACTGAATGGTCTAAGATGACATGGGGGGTGGGAAAGAGGGGGAACTGTAGGGGACACCAAGAATTCTTGTTTGGTTTGTGTGCAATTTACATTTATTCTTTGATCCTTTCCTTGTAGCTGTTTTGATAAAGTTATCTTCTTCTGAGTTTGTGTCATGATCTTCCCTGTCATAGTAACCTTTTATGGTTAGGTTATTGCTATTATTTTGATTCATTTTTCAACTTATTTCTGGACTTTTAACTTTATGTTAAAGATGAATTCTCTCAGTTTGGTAGGGGCACTTTTCAAGCTTTTATTTTTTTGTTCTACTGTTTTCAAAACTAGCTTTTTAGCAACCAGAAGAATAATTCATAGGGAGAGGACAGGATACTAAATGGTCTAAGATGACATGGGGGGTGGGAAAGAGGGGGGAAATAAATAATATGGAACACCAAGAAAAATCTGAGTAAATAAGAAAAATAGGATATTCTATTACACACAAAGAGGGCAGGGGAAGGGGAGGGGATAAATACTATCACAAGAAGGAGAGGAAGAGAGCATTAAGAGGTAATAATCAAACCTTACTCTCAGTGTAATCAACCAGGAGAGGGAAGAGTGACTTTATTATCCATTCGGATAAAAAACTTTAACCCTACTGAGAAAGTCAGAAGGGATAAACCAAAGGGAGCAGGGGAGTGGGGAGGTCAAAAAAGAGAGGGGAGAAGAAGGGGGAGGGAATTCAGTAGGCCTTTAAAAAACAAAAAGAGGGGAATAACAAGGGAGGGGGTAGAAAGGGAAGTTAATCAAGGGAGGAGATAAGGGATACAGACTCAAAGTAAACCACTGGTTTAAAAAAAAAAAAAAAGAAAGAAAATAGTGTAGGAAGAAGGGGTGGGTCTAAGGGAGGATACAAAATTGTCAGTGAATGCACAACTGACAATTTTAACTCTGAATGTGAATGGGATGAACTCACTCATAAAACGGAAGCAAATAGCAGAGTGGATCAGAAACCAAAATCCTACCATATGTTGTATACAAGAAACACATATGAGGCGGGTAGACACACACAAGTTTAAGGTTAAGAGCTTAAGTAAAATCTTTTGGGCGTCAAATGAGAAAAAGAAGGCAGGAGTGGCTATTATGATCTCTGACAAAGCCAAAGTAAAAATAGATATGATTAAAAAAAACAGGGAAGGTCATTACATGCTGATTAAAGGCAGTATAAACAATGAGGAAATAACACTGCTCAATATATATGCACCAAGTGGTATAGCATCCAAATTCATAAAGAAGAAACTGGCAGAGCTCAAGAAGGAAATAGATAGTAAAACCATATTAGTGGGAGATCTAAATATTCCTCTTTCAAATCTAGATAAATCAAACCAAAAAATAAATAAGAAAGAGGTAAGAGAGGTGAATGAAGTCCTAGAAAAATTAGATTTAATTGATATGTGGAGAAAAATAAATAGGGACAAAAAGGAATACACCTTCTATTCAGCTGCACATGGTAGTATACTTGTCAGATCTCTGGGAAAGGAAAGATTTTAAAACCAAGCAAGAGTTAGAGAAAATTACAAAATGTAAATTAAATGGTTTTGATTATATCAAGCTAAAAAGCTTTTGTACAAACAAAAACAATGTAGTCAAAATCAGAAGGGAAACAACAAATTGGGAAAAAATCTTTATAACAAAAAACTCTGACAGGGGTCTAATTACTCAAATATACAAGGAGTTAAATCAATTGTATAAAAAATCAAGCCATTCCCCAATTGAAAAATGGGCAAGAGACATGAATAGGAAATTCTCAGGTAAAGAAATCAAAAGTATCAATAAGCACATGAGAAAATGTTCTAAATCTCTAATAATTAGAGAAATGCAAATCAAAACAACTCTGAGGTACCACCTCACACCTAGCAGATTGGTTAAAATGAAAGAAGGGGAGAGTAATGAATGTTGGAGGGGATGTGGCAAAATTGGGACATTAATTCACTTCTGGTGGAGTTGTGAACTGATCCAACCATTCTGGCTGGCAATTTGGAACTATGCTCAAAGGGCTATAAAAAAATGCCTGCCCTTTGATCCAGCCATACCACTGTTGGGTTTGTACCCCAAAGAGATCATAGATAAACAGACTTGTACGAAAATATTTATAGCTGCAATTTTTGTAGTGGCAAAAAACTGGAAAATGAGGGTATGTCCTTCAATTGGGGAATGGCTGAACAAATTGTGGTACATGCTGATGATGGAATACTATTGCGCTAAAAGGAATAATAAACTGGAGGAGTTCCAGGTGAACTGGAAAGACCTCCAGGAACTGATGCAGAGCGAAAGGAGCAGAGCCAGAAGAACATTGTACACAGAGACTGATATACTGTGGTAAAATCGAATGCAATGGACTTCTCTACCAGCAGCAATGCAATGACACAAGACAGCTCTGAGGGATTTATGGTAAAGAACACTACCCACATTCAGAGGAAGGACTGCAGGAGAGGAAACATATAAGAAAAACAACTGCTTGAACACATGGGTTGGGGTGGACATGATTGGGGATGTGGACTAGAAACGACCACACCAATGCAACTAACAACAATATGGAAATAGGCCCTGAACAAGGACACATGTTACAACCAGTGGAAATGTGCATCGGCCATGGGTGGAGGGAGAGTGGGGGGTGAAGGGGAAAGTAGGGGTATGAAGCATGTAATCAGGTTAAAAATGAATATTAATAAATGCATAAAAATAAAAAACAAATAAATAAAGAAAAGAAAATAATTTAAAGTGTTTGGCAAAAAGTAGCAATGTCATTATTGTTGTTGTTCTTATGTTTATGTTTACCTTATTTTTCTTTGTGGCCAGGGCTTTTCAGAACATTAGTTAAAGTAGTCTAAAAATAGGAATAATATGCCATTGATTTATTTCAAATTGCCATTATTTTATTCTTTTATACCCATTTCCTACAAGTGACTAACATTTTAATGTTCTTCCCTACTTCATATATCATGTTCACTGTTATACATACATATGTAACCTTAAAATACAATCAATGCCTTCAGAATTCATATGTAAAACAGTCTACAAATAAAAAAAAACTAAAAGAACTGATTAGCATTACTGTTATGAAGAAAAATACTTAATATTTTTTTAGAATAAAAACATTTTTTAAGACTCAATACTGTGTATTGGTTCCAATGCAGAAGAATGGTAAGGGCCAGGCACTGGGGGTTAATTGACTTGCCCTGGGTCATACAGCTAGGCAGTATCTGAGGACACATTTGAACCTAGGATCTCCCATCTCTAGGCCTGGCTCTCAATCCACTGAGTCATTCAGCTGCCCCAAACATTTATTTTAAACAGAAAATTGCCATTGTGTGTATGTATATAGGGGGTGGGGGTGAGGTGGGGAGGAGGGGGAGAAGAAAAGAGATGGGGGGGGAGGGCAAGTCTCTAAATCTCAGCTTCCTAAGATTATGCAATTCTCACTGGGGAACCAATATTACTCCTAATTGACATCAATTACTAATTCTTAGGAAATACTAATAATCTGGGATCAATTCCTGTTTCTTTATTTGTTTCCTATCTTGATGCATCAAAAGGTCATTTAAATAATGACTAGAGAATTAGCTCAAATATATCTCATATTTTATCCTGATCTTTGTTTTTTTCTTCTAGTTTGGAACTGAATTTAACTTCTTTTCAATAAAGTCAGATTCACATATAACTCACATTAATACTAAAGATGCTTTCTGTGAACTAAATTTTTTTATCATTTTCATCTTTTGTGATGCTATTTGGTACTCATCTATGTCCAAAGCATGATCTGACTCTCTTCCCCAAAAGAACATACACTATGTATAAGTATTAGGCTTCAATATAGTCTATAAATCTTTTTATTTTATTTTTTTTTAAACTCTTACCTTCCATCTTGGAGTCAGTACTGTGTATTGGCTCCATGGCAGAAGAGTGGTAAGGGCAGGCAATGGGGGTCAAGTGACTTGCCCAGGTTCACACAACTGGGAAGTGTCTGAGGCCAAATTTGAATAGTCTATAAATCTTTGATTTTCTATCATTTCTTATTCTAAGCCATTTGTTTCAACATATCTCCTTTTGCATTGGAATCACCAAAAAACAAAGCATAGCAACATACTTAATTCAGAGTCTCATGTACTCTTGGTAGAATTTCTCTTCTTCCTTATCTTTTACAACATATGTTGGTGCATACATTACAATTTTATGGTAATTTTAAAAATAATTATTATGAGAATTGCAATATAAGAAAGCCAAATGTACCATGAATGATGTTTTCTTAGGAAAATTCACAGAATGTACAACTCTTTCTTTACCACTCCAAGAAGAAACCATAAGCCATCTTGCCATTAACTGGGGTATTTCCTCCCCAGTTAATCTTTTGCCTTCTTACTCCTTGTAAGAAAAACAGCATTGACACTGGACAAAGATTTCACATATCACATACCAACAGCTAAGTTAATATTCATTAGACTGTCTAAATACCCTCTGCTCTACTTTCTGCAACTATCTCTAAAACTGAACAAGATCAAGAACTATTTTTGTACTACTCCTTATTTCATAAGTTGCCACGGTCAAAGAATTTATCAACAAATAGCTAGCCTACCAGTAATGAACCTCTCTAAAATTAGCTAGGCTGTCCTTAGAAAGCAATCTCAAGATTTCTAGCCAAGGTGGTTACCCAATCGGAGAAAGGCTGCTCAGCTCCTCACACAGCTTACCACAACAAAAATTTGAACTTTATACAAGATCAAATCATGAACAAGAAATCCAATGTATGACTTGAGTAAGTGACTTCTTCCACTCCACACCTACAACAAATATCAGCAAGCAGCTGATAAGGTAACAAAGGTAATAAAAACGAGGACTACCAGCAAAACTAGTGCCAATGCTGGTAGGTAAAGAAACTCACATCTTATCAATGTGGACAGAGAAAGTCCAAAGACATATGCAGTTTGCACGATCTCCATCCAGAAGTAGCCAGAACAAGAGGAGAGAAGTTCCAGCACCTCCTTCTCCCCACCAACAGTACAAATGTAACAACCAGTGCAAGCCTAGCTAGTACCAGGGCATCCAAGCTATCAAAAGTCCATATAAGTCTGTCCTGACCTATCATAGAGGTCCCTGAAGATTTGGCAATTTGAACACCAAAGATCCAAAGGGCCTTACCTCATAAGGAGGAGATTAGCCTAAGAACCTAGGGGACTCATGTAGAGTCCAAGTAGCCCTGACTATCACACCCAAAAGCACAAGGGGCAGAACCTTGCCCTAGAAAAAGGAAAAACCCAAGAAGTAAAGCTGGAGAAATTACTAAATCAAAGAAATCTCCAAGCAATATAAAATACAGAGCAAATCTACCATCATAACAATTGTAAGCAGAAACTGTAAAATTGGAATTTGGGAGATGCCATCTAAAAGTATATATATATATTTTCCATGGACACGTGGGGGCTATCAAACTACATTTCCCGTGGTCCAACAGGTTTCCGGTTTCCAGTTCTTTGGACAGTTTAAATGGGAGGAGATCCGAAAGTAAGGTCTCTTGGTCTTCCTGAAGAGCTGACTGGCGAGCAGGAGAGAGAATGGTCTCCGGCGGTAAATATAAAAGATAGGCGTGGTCTTATATATATTTTACCAACATGGCCATGGCTTTAATTAAAATACTAATTTCTATATTTATATCAGTCTTTATCATTTTTAATTGTAACAAAACTCAAAGTTGAAAACAAATATTCATCAAGAACTACATGGATACCTAAAAGAAAGGAAGCAAAATATTGAAAAATGAAATAAAAGCTCTTCATAATACTAGGATAACTACCTGAGAAGAGGGGGTGGTAAATCTTCCCCAAGAAATGGAAGCCCTGAACACTTTGTTCAATCATTGTTGTTCAGTCATTTTTCAAATGTATCAGACTCTTGGTTGACTTCATTTGGGATTTTCTTGGCAAAAATACTAGAGTACTTTGCCATGCCCTTCTCCATCTCGTTTTACAAATGAGAAAACTGAGGTAAACAAAACTAAATGACTTGGCTAGGGTTACCTAGCCAAATCAGCATCTGAGCCTAGATCTGAACTGAGGCAGATGACTCTACCTGACTACAGGCCCAGCACTCTATCGCCACCTAGCTGTCCCATTATTTTACCATATTTCATTATTATTGAAAGAGAACAAATGCAGAGAATCCTAAATAGTATTGATGCAAAGTGAAGTGAGTAGAATTAGAAAATCAATTTATATGAGGACAACAGTCTTTTATAGAAAAACAATGAAAGACCATGACTCCAGAGGACCTGTTATGAAATGTTACCTACCTCCTGAGAGATGGTAACTAACACTGCAGAAAGAAACATACTTTTTTTTTTAATATGGTTCTTCACTGGGTAGATTCATTTTATTTAACTATGTTTATTTGCAATTTTTTTCTTTCTCTCAGATTTACTGGGGAGGGAGGGAAAAGGGACTAGCAATACAAATGTTACCTACCCCAAAAGAGAGCCACTGAAACATTTTTTTTATATATACAGAAGAGAACAAGAAGCCAGAAAGATTTACAAGGGCAGCTTTTAAAATAATAAGTCCAATTTATTATGTACTTTTTTAAAAAAATCAATAGTATGAAAGAGATTCAACACAACCCTTTTGTGTTGAATATAGAAGACTGAACTCAGTATTATACTGTACATCTTACCTCTCCCCACTGTTTCCAATAGCTGGAAAGCCTTCCCTCTCCCATGAAGCCTCTTCCCCTGTTTCCTTCCTCCTTTGTACAGAATTTCATTTTGCAACTTTCTCATACACTTGTCATATAATATATTATAATTGTCTGGAATTTTGTTTTATTCCCTTACCAGACTATAAATTCCCAAAGGAAAAAGGCATTTGTTATACAGATTTTTCTGTATAGTACCACTCAGTACCTTACTACTATTTCTTGTACAGTAGGTAATTTAGCACATAGTATGGCAACTCCAAAAAGGAAGATAGGATTAACTCAAGTAATACTAACTCCAGTACTTCTTGCTTATGCAACAGACCTTAGAAAAGTTGCTTCCCTTCTCTGGCCCCATTTCTTCAACCTTAAAATGAGGTTTGTTTCCATATTTCTCTATCTATCCTCCATCATCTTCCCACCCATCTCCCTTCAACACCACAAAAAAGGAAAGGGGAAAAAAAACTAGCCTTAAGTGAGTTTTTTTGCTTTCTATTGGACTGGTCTCTCCCTCTCTCTATTTACCTACCTTTTTACCTTCCTAATTGTAAATAAACTACCTTAAACTGGATGCTGACTTGGTTCTAATTTAATTACATAATCAATCTGAATTGTTGATTCCTGGCGGCCACACTTTAAATATATATTTATAAAATATCTAAAAATCTCCCTCTTACAAGTTGTAACACTACACTTTTTCTAATCTTTCAGGTTCCTTTAATATAAAATAAAACTTTTTTTAAAAAAGGAAGTCTAGTTAATGGACGAAGCCACAGAGTTACCAGGTTAAAGGCTGAAGGTCTAACACCTCAAATATGTATGTGCTAAATTACAGATTCTGAATAGTTGAGTTATAATCTGTTCCTGCTATTTTTACTGACTAAATTTTGAAAGTGTGTACAGTTTTGAAAGAATGAAGTATAAAATATCTAGTGTATAAATTTGCTTACTAAGGGTCAGCTAACTAAGTAGCACAGTGGACAGAGAGCTAGATTTGGAATCAGTTAAGTCCTGAGTTCAAATGTGATCTCAGACACTGTGACCCTGGGCAAATATCATCCTCTATAACCAGTCAGGTTCCAGGGCTCCACCAACCCTCTTTGTCTTAATGATCACATAGGATCAAGGATTCATCACTATAGCATTCCTTCACCTTTCTTCCTCATGCTTAGGAATTCATAATCAAATCAGTATTAGCATGGTTACTCTGAAAAGCCTATCTAACTGTCAAATAGCTCCACTCAAATTCCTACCAAATCTGAGTTTGTAGGTTGTCTAGGATGAAGCTCCCCTCCCAGGTCACTAATAATCTCTTTCCTGTTCCTAGATCTCATATACTGATCCAAGTCATCCCTACATCCCTATCTTACCCTTCCACTCTGCTCACCAAAATCTCTATTCCATTATTAATGAATTACTCTTATAATGATCACAGTGTATCCCTCAACTTTTTATTCTTTCATTCACAGGTTAGGATCCACAGAGGACAGGTAACTTAAGGGTTTAGAGGTAACATATGAAGAGCTAAGTTTCTAGAGCTGTTGCTCAAGCACCCAATGGTATATATTCTTCATTAACAACCAAACTTAATTAGCTTTTTAAAAAGGTATTTATTAAAACGATATAGTAAGAACACTTTAGCAGAAAATAGGGAGGGGCAGATAGAGAGTCCATGGAGAGAGTGGGCTTAAAGTATAATGGCAGTGAGACAGATGTGATAGAGATACACCTCCCAGGTCCTGGCACTGGAAGTTCTTTATTCCTTCCATACAGTACACAGTCATGAAGTGTCACTAGGGTGAAATTCTCTATTGGGTTCCCATGATCTTATAACTCTAGAATCCTTAGCTTGTATTTCTCCCCACCAAAAGAGGTTATATTCCATGAAGCTACTGTCCTCAGGTACAATAGTTCTAAGTCCATTTTTCTTGAGTCTCTGTACTTGTGATGCAGCCCCTTTTACTGCCATCAGCCAATATAGCTCCAGTGGGCACTGCTATTGCCACCACCACTTCTGAATATCTGAATCTTTACTCACAAGGTTGCTTGGCCACTTCCATCTCAGAATATCTGTTTGCCTAATAACAAGAAAAAATAGAAACAGAAGGCCATGTGTTCATAGCCATGTGTACCATGGCCAGGTAGGAGACAGGGAAATTCACCCATTCCCCACCTCCAGCTTCTAGGGAGACAGGGCAAAGCAGCCCTCCTACTTCAGAACCATAGAGGAGAGAGAAAAGTGGGGAGGAAGAGGAAAGTAGGTCTCTCTTTTTTATGCATATTGAGTTCCAGCTCAACAATCCTAGAATTAGCAGGTCTACCAGCTTCCTCAAACAATTAGAGTACTCATCATCATGAAAACAATTCTGAGTCATCATGACTAAAAGAAGATACCACGGGATCACTAGGATTGGAACAAAGCAAGAAATATCTACACACACTCCAAAGACTGCCCACCAAAGGTCAGTCAACCTCAATTACAAGATCTTAATATCTCAAGCTAGAAAGAGACAAAAGTTCTAATAGTTCTAGACCCTCGTTTTACAGATGAGGCAAATGAGACTCAAAAAAGTGAAACAACTTATCCAAGGTCACAAAGATGGTAAAAGCAGCAGAAATAGGATTTGAACCCAGATTCTCTTACTCTAGCTACAGCTCCTTCCAATATACCACTTTGCATCTAATTTATATTAGATCTATGACTCAATCTAAGAAATTACTTTGTCTTTATTTTGTACTTAATGTTCTGGGTTTTTATATTGTCTCCATTCCCAGAGAAGGCAAGTTCCTTTAGGCAGTATGTTTCATTTTTGTCTTTATATCCCAAGTGCCTAACACATAGTAGGCACTCAATAAATACTTGCTGAATTATCTTCATTTTCCTCCCACATAAGATCTTTCATGTGAAATCTACAGTTAAGTAAAACTACTAACTACTTAAGTAGAAATTTTAAATTACCTGGAAAATTTGCCCCCAAATGTCCAATCAGTGACTTAAATTCTTTTTCATTTCATATGTTACATTTCTAATAGACAGAAAACACACCTTTCCAAATGCCTTTTATAGCAATTCATTTTTTTTTTTTAATTTTAAACCCTTAACTTCTGTGTATTGACTTATAGGTGGAAGAGTGGTAAGGGTAGGCAATGGGGGTCAAGTGACTTGCCCAGGGTCACACAGCTGGGAAGTGTCTGAGGCCGGATTTGAACCTAGGACCTCCCATCTCTAGGCCTGGCTCTCAATCCACTGAGCTATGCACACATAATACCAAAAAAGGGTTTCAATCTGTAGAAGCTTTTAGCATCTACTAATGTGTTTTCAGCCTCTAAAGTTAGATATCTGGCATATTAGAAAAGATATAGCAAAAACCCTAAGGAAATGGGAAACAATTTTTATGTTTCATATGCTTTTCTCTTAAAAAAGTAAGTTTTTTATGAGAGGAGCAGGGAGCATGGAATACAGGCCTCTAGATGTCTAGGATCAGAAAAGGCAGATATTTTAAGAGGAAAAAAGATGGATCATAGAATACAAGTACCAAAGGCTGATTTCACCTTGGGTCAGTCCTGTATTTGAGGACAGCATACTATCATTTCCCCCTACTCAAGGCTCAGGAAAGTTTGCAAACAGTAAATTAAAGGGCCAAAAAACAGGCGGCAAGGCAAAGGGAAAATAAGCTATCAGGCTGTATCAAAAGCAATGGTTTCTACAAACTGAATTCACTGGTGGATCATATCAGGATATCCTAAATTATTGTATGGAAAGATAAAAGTAAGAACAATCATATGATGAGCAGAAAAAATACTTTAATACATAGCTCCAAATAATGTGGTGTTGCTTTGGAATGCTGGGGAAATTCTAGCATGGGGAAATGTAAAACAGAACAAGTTCTTTTTCTACCAGATGCCCTGGTCAGAGCATAAAGCAAGAAAGCAGAAATAAATCATCCTAAAATGCAGCTCTTATTTTTTTTGCATATTAAACA
The DNA here is from genome assembly GCF_016433145.1 of Gracilinanus agilis. Classification (NCBI taxonomy): domain Eukaryota; kingdom Metazoa; phylum Chordata; class Mammalia; order Didelphimorphia; family Didelphidae; genus Gracilinanus; species Gracilinanus agilis. Next base: position 452,010,771 of record NC_058132.1, read on the forward strand.
TGCCCAACCAAAGAAAGCTTTTTTGAAAGGAAAAAAAGCTTGAGAAAGCCAATGAACAAATATCAAAAATGGAATAACAGTTGAATCAAACAAAGAATTCAAAGAAATATTTAAGGAAAAGAGATAGTATCAACTTCATAGTTACTCTTTGTCTATGTGAAAAGGTGGGCAATAGTGCTCCAGAAGAATCACAATCTGGAAAGCTTACCTCAAAAGGACCTACAGTGTAAAAAAAGCAATAATCACAAAAAGAAAAAATTTAATGAGGCTGAAGATTTCCCCAAAAAAAGATTTTAAAGGGCTTCTATATATATACACACAAGTGGGAAGAGGCAAATTAGAATATTCAATTCAATTCAATAAGCATCAGCATTTATATAAGTTATTATTAAGAAGGCAAGAGTTAGAGTCAAAGATGATTATAAGATTACAGAGGATAATCAAAGCTAAGGAAAATCAGAACTAAGAAGGAAAATGTGAACAATGTTGGAAATTCTGTTGTCATCACAGACATGAATGGAAAAGGCTGATAAATTATCAAAAGCAAAGATGCTATGAACTGCCCTAGTGCTCCATTTATACCCATACAATGTTAAAAATTAAGAGAAACTTCTAGGACTTTGCATAAACCTCTGTTTGCAGGAGGATGAAGGTAAGAGGAGTCAGGTAAGAGTCACACAAGTTGGGAAGGAAGGCACTGATAGTTTGCAACCAGCACTCTTGGAACAGTCACATCAAAATATCAAAAATTAAAGCATGTTTGAGAAAAAGTGCTATGGGCATCAGTATCTCTAAATACAGTACTTAGAGAAAATGAGCAAAACACTAAGAAACTAAAAAAATATTTTAAATCACTGATCACCAAAAATACTCAATCTAAAAGACTATATGTTGTGAAAAAGAAAGCAAAGAAGTAGAAGGAATTACATATTAAGATCCCTTCTCACTATATTTATGACTCAAGACTGAAGTTGAATACCTGTTCTATCCACCTCAAAGAGGGTTAAAAATAAATCTATATTTTGTATTGGTTCCAAGGCAGAAGAGCAATAAGGGATAGGCAATAGTAGTTAAGTGACATGCCCAGGATCACTTAGCTAGGAAGTGTCTGAGGCCAAATTTGAATCCAGGTCCTCCCATCTCTATAGGCCTAGCTCCCAATCCACTGAGCCACCTAGTTGACCCCCAAAGTAATTCTTAATTTGTCAATACTACTCATAGTAAAATCACAACTTGGCTTAAACAACTGTGACAAGGAATAAAGATTGAAATAGGGACTACCTCTGTAATTTCCTTAGTAAATTGAATAACTATAAATAAATTATTTATACCATAAGTCTGTTAACAAACTTTCTGTCAGCCCACACTTTTCTTGCCATGGAATTCACTACCAAGGAATAAGGAAGTTAATAGTGTAATGGGCAGAATACTAGAGTCAAGAAGACCTAAGTTCAAATATGGCCTTATTAGTTGTGTGACCCTGGGCAAGATATTTAAATCGTCTGCCTGAATATTCTCAGTTATAAAATAGGAATAAAAATAGCAGCTGCCTCACAGGGATGAATAAGATAATTAATATGAGGTTCAAATTCAATAACAAATAGTTAAAGAGCTTTGTTATCAGAATAGCTGGCTCATAGTAGGTGCTTATTCCTTTCCCTCCCTTCCTTACTATCCCCCTACATTCTCATAACCAAGACAACCCAATCATATCAATCAATCAACCAGTCAGTTATTCAGCATTATTAAGTGCCTCCTATGTAACAGGTACTGTGCCAAGTCCTGAGGATACAAAGGCAGACGAAAAACATTCCTGCTCTCAAAAAGCTCAGAAATTAATGAGGGAGGCAATATGCAAACAACTATGTACAAACAAATTATATACAGGATAATTAAAAATAACAGAAGGAAGGCACTAACATTAAGGAGGATGAGGAAAGACTTCTGGTAGAAAGTGAAATTTTTAGCTGGGACTTAAAGTCAGAGAAGCCAGTTAACAGAGGTGAGGAGAAAATTTCTGGCATGAGGAATAGCCAGTGAAAATTCTAGGAGTCGGGAGAATGTCATATCCAAAGTATAGTAAGGAGGTCACTGTCCCTGGATTAAAGACTATAAGAAAGATTAAGGTGAAAAAAGACAGGAAAGGTTGGAAGGGATCTTCCATCTCGGGCTTTAAAAGCCAAAGGAAGGATTTTATAATTGATCCCAGAGGTAATAGGGAGCCACTGGAGTTTACTGAGTAAGACAGTAACAATGGTCAGACTTGCAGTTTAGAAATATCAATCTAGGAGGCAACTGGGCGGCTCAGTGGATTGAAAGCCAGGCCTAGTCACAGGAGGTGCTAGGTTCAAATCTGACCTCAGACATTTCCCAGCTGTGTGACCCTGGGCAAGTCATTTGACCCCCCATTGCCTAGCCCTTACCACTCTTCTGTCTTGGAGCCAATACACAGTATTGACTCCAAGATGGAAGGTAAAGGTTTAAAAAAAGAAATATCAAACTAACAGCTAAATAGAGGATGGAATGGGAATCAGGAGAAACTTAAAAGAGGGAAATAAGTCGGCGGACTACTAAAATAATCTAGGTATGAGGTAATAAGAGTCTGACATTTCAAATTATTAGCAAATGATTAACTCAGCAAAAATGGAAGCTTTTCCATATACTCTCATTTAATCATCTGAGGTTAAAATGGGTATATATCATTATAATCCCTACTTTTAATAGTGATAACTGAGGCATGAGAAATAGCAAATGGCAGCTGGTATCCCAACTCACATGGCATTCTTAGTCGAATGGTCTTTTTACTGCACAACTCTTCTAGATTGCATAAAATTAACAGACTCATACAGTCACTACTGATTTCCAAAGTGTTTTTTTCTGTTTTCTGAACATACTCAATAATTTCCATTTCAGTTATGAGAATGATAAAGGCTGATAAATCAGCCCAGTGCTATGTGTCTGATTTCTTTGTGGTTAAAAATTCCAGACAGAGTTAATGATTTACCCACCTGGGGCTTGAAAGGGTTACTTTCCCATGAAAATGTCCATTAATAAATATTGTATTTCTGTAGTTTCTACAATTACCTCAAACTTGTGTTGTTATCTCCCTGTGTATCTTGAAAAAGAATGACCTTATTGCTATTCCCTTAGAAGAGCCTACCTACCCCAGTCTAAGAGAGAAGCAAGGATGGCTTTTGGTTTTGTTCCCTCTCTCTTGCCTGCTTTTCCCAGTTGTGTCAGTTCCACGACCCTAGAATAAGAGGGGGGAAATTGTGGTGGACAAGGAAAATCAACAATTCCTCAAAGATTCATCTATTAACTTCACTGCAGTTCTGATGGAAGTCGAACAAAAAGAACAATCTATTAGGATTTATAAATATACTAAAATAGGCTCCTAGAATGTATGCAAACATGAATCTCTCAAACACAATAAAATTTCTCTACTATCACTGAGCTATAAATCCAAGATAATTTTGACTTGCCAAATAATATTATTTTTTTCTTTCTTTCTGTTTTGTTTTGTTTTTACCCAAAATGATTATATTGGCATAGGCAAACTCCCAATGAGGAAATTTCCTCAATGCAAGTTGGCACCAATTATGCAACTCAAAGCCTTCAAGAGTGTAGCAATCCAGGTATATATACATTAATCTTGATAATTATTTTAAGGGTGCTCAAAAAGCTGACTCTAGTATTGCTTATGATTGATTTCTGTAACCTTGAGTTAAATTGAACTTCAACCTTGCCAAATTCCTTGCCCTTCCCTAAGGCTACACTCTGGAAGACAGGTCAGTTATCACAGTCTCCTTTATTTTACCAATAACAATCAATTAACATATGTACCAAGACCTTAGGCCATATGGTTCCAGATCTAGGTGTTAGCTCTCTACCTATTGTTTTAGGTTCCAACAATTTGTATCTTGGGATGATTACCTCATAGTGCCAATGTATCAGAGCACTTGTTTTTTCCCTTCCCCCCCCCCATACAGTTGTAACCCCAATAAAAGCTCTGTATCATCTAAGCTCTTGACCATCAGAGCTTCATCTGAACCATCTAAGCTCTTGACCATCAGAGTTTCATCTGAACCATCTAAGCTCTTGACCATCAGAGCTTCCTCCCAGTAAAGCACAGAACCATGGAAGCTCTTATCCACCAGAGCTTACTCACTGTCTGACTGCCTTATGCCAGAACTTTCTTTGTCTTGTGTGTCTTCCTTCTCACCTTATGTTTTCTTTCCATTAGTCCTTAACCTGTAACCCATTTTCTCTCATTCCCTAGTTCCCCTTTCTGAGTGTCCTACCCACTAGGAATCTTCGTAAAGTGGGTAGACGGCTTCAAAGAATTGCCTGGGTCTTTTAAAGATTAGGAGATTTACCCAGGTTCATAAACCTAGTATGTGTCAAAGGCAGAATTTGAATCCAGGTCATTCTGACTCCAACACAAGTACTCCAGTTACTATGCCAATTATTACCTCTCAAAAAGATTACTTTTCCAGAGTTGTTTATATTCTGGAATTACCTCAAAAGAAACTCATTTATTTATTCTTAATGGCAATCTAAGCATAATGTTTAGAATATAGAGAATTTAAAATAAAATATGACAGAATGCAAACTGTTTAGAACAGGAGGTCATAAGTTGTCTATAAGAAAATATTGTGGGAGCCTATAAGATGATTCAAATCAACAACAATAAATTTATCTATCACTATGCTTAGGCTCTGGGACAAAAACAAAGTGCCTCTGCCTCCAAGCTTATATTTTATAGCATATATGAAAAAATAATTTCTATAATATCCCTACCCTTTGACACAAGAGATTCCATTACTAGGCTTATACCTCAAGGGAGTCATTGATAACAAAGTCCCTATATATACACCAAAACAGCAGCACTTTTTGTGACAGCAAAGAATTGGAAACAAAGTTAAGATGTCCACGACTGGGAATGGCTAGCTTACGGCATATGAATGCAAAAGAATATCATTATGTTGTTAGAAATAATGAATGTAATTAATTCAGAGAATATGGGAAAGATCTGCAGGATCTGATGAAGAGTAAAGTAAGCAAAGAATACACACAATGACTCTAACAATGAAAATGGAAAGTATAACCACATACACAAAAATCAAAAGTGAATGTAGCAAAATTATAAAGAATAAGCATGACTCAAACAAAGAAATATGAAAGGATAATCCCAGTGTGTCCCTCTGTGAACATGGGAGGTACACAGATATTGCACACTTCACATGTTTCAAATTTTCCAATGTACTGATATGTTATGCTGATTTTTCTTTTCTTTTTGTCTTTTAGGACAAAATAACAACAAGAAGACAATAATAACAAACACTACTTGTTATTTCAGTTGGCTCTCTGGGAGGTGGAGAGTTACTGATATGACATCAAAAGCTTTTTTAAAAAGTAATTTCTAATTTTTTTTTTCCTAAAGGAAGAAAATAACAAGGGTGGGGAAAAAACAATCAAGGAAAGCTTTGAAGAGTAGTTAAACAGATCTGAGCTATACTTTGAAGAAAATTAAGAGTTTAGGTATTGTATGAGGTGAGCTGATAAGAAAAGAATATTCCAGAATTCCAGACATTAGAAAACCATCTATGCAAAACAGAGGAAGAGAAGAAATGATGTTAATATGAAATAAAACCTGGAAACGTAGATGGGAACTAAATTGTGGAAAGCCTTAAATGCCAAGCTGGGTTTTTTTGTTTTTTTTTCCTAAAAGCAACAGGAAGCCACTAAAGATTTGTTTGTGTCTATATTTGGGGGGGTAGGGCGGAGTGACATGATCATATCTACATTTTTTAAATATCCATTCAACTGCTGTGGAAGAGGCTAGAAGTTTAAGAGACTAGAAGCAGAAAGACCAGTTAATTAGAAGGCTTCTTCAATAGTCTAGGAGAGAAGGTCTAAAATATAGCAGAAGTTGGATAAGTGGGGCAAGACATAGAAGTGACTGGATTTGGAAAGTGATTAGATGGCTAGATGGGAGGAGGGTAAGGGATGGGTTGAAGACCAAGAGGACAATAATTTTCATTAAGTTCCTAAATATCTATTTGGTCTCCTTTACAAAGATGCAAGCTACAAAGGGATCTAAATGGAAATATTCTAGCAATCACTGGAAAGAGTATATTTAAAATCAACAGCTTTTAAATGGAATGCACAAGAAGTTATATGTCTACCATATAAGCTGAGTGACTCTAGTATTTTTGCTTTTACATTATCACAGAGCCTGATGACTACAATATGCAATCACTGCTTTTAAATCCACTAGTAGCAAAAGGAAAATGATTTTTATCAATTATGAAGAACTTCCTATCTTGAGGCAGCTAAGTGGCTCAGTGAATAGAGAGCCAGGCCTAGAGAAGGTCCTGAGTTCAAATACAACCTCAGACACTTCCTAGCTGTGTGACACTGGCCAAGTTACTTAAACCCAGTTGCTTAGCGGTTAATGCTCTTCTGCCTCAGAATGGATACTTAGTACTAATTTAAGAAAGAAGGTAAGGATGATTTTTTTTTTTAAAAATACCCTTACCTTCTGTCTTAGAATCAATACTGTGTATTAGTTCCAAGACAGAAGAGGGGTAAGGGTTAGGTAATAGGGGTTAAGTGACTTGCCCAGGGTCACACAGCTAGGAAGTGTCTGAGGTCACATTTGAACCCAGGACCTCCAGGCTCTAGGCCTAGTTCTCAATCTACTGAGCCATCCAGCTGCTCCCAGGATTTTTTTTTTTTTTTAAGAAAGAACTTCCTATCTAATCAAAGACCATATCATCTTTATCCTGGTTTCTTTGGAGCTAAGCAAGTACCTATAAAATGGTTAATTTATAATATAGCATGTCTTGAAAATAGCAGCAACTTTATGATTAGAAGAAAATTATTCCTTTCGGCAATTTTATGAAAAGATGAAAAGATGTAACTTTTTGAGTTTCAGAATATGGGCTTGAATTATAAAAGGTAAAATATCTTTTAATTGCTTCATTTTCCACAGTAACATTTTAGTGGATCTTGTTTTATTATTAGAACAAGCAACTTTAGAAATTATATTTTAACATTAATGAATAACAGCAGAAATCAAGTTCTTAGAGAACCTAAGTTAATCTATATTATCCAAGAAAAAAACAATTTTGTGCAACTCTGAAATGCACTTATTGTATATTATATTTGGTCATATTTGTATCTTACCCACCTACTAAACTATATACAGACTAGGAAAGACCTTACCTAAATTATATATTCAACTCTAATACATGGAACAATGTTTTGCACACAGTAGGTTCTTTAAATTATTTGTTGAATTATTGGTTAGATCACTAAACACATGTCACTATGTTGTATTCACATACAAAGGTTTATCAAGTCACTATGTTGTATTCACATACAAAGGTTTTGATTGTATAGATGAATCTTTAGACATGCTTTTGGTTCTCTAAAATTCCAGAAACTAATATAGTACTGGTGACATATTATCCCTAACCCCACCCAAAAGAAAATAGCAGAGACAACCCCTAAAATAAGCAAAATGTTGCTTTAATGCTACTTAAAGAAAATGTCAATTCAACAAATATTTATTAAACACCTACCTCAGACAAGACTCTGTATTAGATAACAGGGATACAACAATGAAAAATGACATACAATCCTTGCCCCAAGGGAATGATAATATAACAGAAGATGAAGCATGTATACAAACAGGAAAGAAGGTTTTGTTGCAGTTGTAGTTTTTTTTTCAGTCAAGGGGGACAGAATTCACAGAAATAAAAAAAAATGACATCTGAAATTTATTTTTTTCTTCTCTTGAAATTCACATGCTAGCTATAATACTAATATAATTTAATAATACTAAATAAATATTTAGTTAATAAACTGAAGTTAGCAAATTCAGCTCTTATTAAAAAGCTCTACCTACATTGAACAAGTGACCCTCGACATTAAAATTACTATCAAATGTTAATTTTTTTCAACGGAGAGCAATGTCTTCTCTAAAAAAAATACTATTGTCAGTATTTACAAGATCTTGCAAGAATTTGGACTTAATAACTAAACTAAAGGGAGAGGAGAAGAGAGAATGGAGAAAATGAAACACTGAATGGAATTTTTCTTCTACCTTCAAAAGGAAAATAATTTAAAGGTGGTCATCCTTAAATGAGGTTTCAAATATCTCACAGAACACTCTGGGTTTAAAGCACATTTGATCTACAAGCAGTTATTTCTATTATTAAGTGAGAGCTGATTCTACTAAGAGTACTCATTTTAAAACTCATGAAGCACTGTAAAGAACATATACTGTCCTGATTAATTAATCCCAGGAAAATTCTAGTAAAAGAATATATATCCAAGAAATATAAGTAAAGTACAATTCAAAGGCCAGAGCTACAAAACAGAAACTGACCTCAAAAAAAGGTAAGCTTACTTTAGAAATCCAGCTGAAAAAATAAACAAGTTACCTGTAGAAAGCACTTCTGTTCGTATTTTAAATGCTTTATATGGAATTCACCGTTTCAAAGATGTCAAATCAAAAAAGGAGTTAATACCTATTCTCCTCATTCTGTACCTTCCAAATAGCTTCCTCCAATGGTGCCTTATTTAAATACGGCATGGTTAATTTTTGTCAGTATGACTGTTTTTCTGAGCTTTATTATTATGCAAATAAATGGTTTATTTCTAAACTGGGTTTGCTTGTATGGATGAAATGCTCAGCATAACAAGATCTTAACAGTTTTTTATTTTGTGCTTCTTTCTCTCTCTCTCTCTCTCTCTCTCTCTCTCTCTCTCTCTCTCTCTCTCACTTATCTTTCCCCCACCTCAGCAAAATCTTCTCAAATACTCTTACATGCACTTGTCAAAAGAAACATCCACCCACTCAGTGTCAGAATGGCAATGCTGCTGCGGCTTCAGCCTTCCACACTCCCAGTTACACAGCGCCAGTGCCTTGAACAAGCTCCAAACTAAAAGATTATCTTAGGTCCCATACAAATGAACATAATTTATCATCTAATCAATTGTGTTAAAAAGGATAATGATTTGCAACTATTTGTATATTAAAATACAGTCCCTATTTCATCGAACCAAAGAGTAGGAATGTGAGATCAAAATTTTATATTAGATCCATCACGTGTGCTTTAACCCTAACGTGAACTAAAACCCTCTACTGAAAATTATTTTTTATATGCTTTTTCTTTGGTTGATTATGTTTTGATCAAAGCAGTTTAGATACTACCAACAGGTGCATGAAATATGTTGGAAGAATCCAAGATTTGATTTTTTTTCCCCTTTAATAACTACACACATACACATACATCCTAAACGCCGCAAGAACTGCAAAACATTTCATTCCTGTTAGGTAAAAAGAATGTTGCTTATCTTCTGCAGTTCCAGAAATTAACCTTACACTTGAAAACTTGTAAAGCAAATATAATAGCGGGGCCTCAGAAGATGCAGGGGAAGACATGCCTCATCCCCACAAACTCAAGGTCAGCAAAGTCAAGTTCGCCGGCTCAGAAACCATCTCACAACTCGCAGCCCAGCAACTCCTCTTCTCCCCACTCCCTAGATTCCGACCCTCCAGGACTTAAGTCTCTTAAGACTCAAAAAGGTGGGCGACCATCACAAAGAGGATGCATTTGAGTGGTAGAGGTGACAACCCTTTCCCCGCCCCCCATCCCCTAAGGGAACCCAGTGGAAGAGGTTTTTCCGAGGAAAGCACTAGGGGGTTGGGGGGGAGGGAAGGGGAGAGATGACACTTCGCCGGCAGAAGAGGAAGCCCCAAAGGGTAAGGGGGCTGGAAGGGAAGAGGGAACATACATAAAATCGCGCGCGCGCGGACACACACACACACACACACACACACACGCCACTCCAGAGGCAGAAGCACCCTCCACTGCTTGAGCGGACCCCGATACGCGTCATCCCAAGGGAATCTAAGATGAGCTCCCCCCCCACCCCCACCCCGTTAAAAAAAAATCGATTTCCGCGATTTCCTGGGAAGACTCCCTGGTACCCTTCTCGGCAAGTGGAGAAGGAAGAGGAATGGGCTGCGGCAGTCCCTTCCCCATTAGAGTCCCCCTCCCCCTTTTACCCTCTCCGGAGGGCCAGGGCCGCCCGCCGCCCCCATACTGTCTGCCCCACCCCCTTCCCCTAACCCCCACACAGGAGACCCGGCGGTTCCTC
>NC_058132.1:452025542-452058999 GCF_016433145.1 Gracilinanus agilis
ACACACACACACACACACACACACACACGCCACTCCAGAGGCAGAAGCACCCTCCACTGCTTGAGCGGACCCCGATACGCGTCATCCCAAGGGAATCTAAGATGAGCTCCCCCCCCACCCCCACCCCGTTAAAAAAAAATCGATTTCCGCGATTTCCTGGGAAGACTCCCTGGTACCCTTCTCGGCAAGTGGAGAAGGAAGAGGAATGGGCTGCGGCAGTCCCTTCCCCATTAGAGTCCCCCTCCCCCTTTTACCCTCTCCGGAGGGCCAGGGCCGCCCGCCGCCCCCATACTGTCTGCCCCACCCCCTTCCCCTAACCCCCACACAGGAGACCCGGCGGTTCCTCTCCCTCCGTGGGAGAGCCGGAGGCGAGGCACCCGGGGAAAGAAGGGCTGCGAGACTCACTTACCCCACTCAGTCCCGGCTTTAAGCGGGGACTCCCACCGCTACAGCCGCCGCAGCCGTCGCTGTTTTCTCTTCCCCAGCGGCAGTGGCAACTAATCGAACCCTCCGGCCCCGCCCTCCCGACCGGGCGAACGCGCAACCGTACATGCTACCCACTCAAGTCCGGACGACCGGGCCCACCTCAGCCAATGGGGAGGCTTCTCGGGCCGACCCCGCCCCCAAATTCGTCCCGCCCCGCCCCTCCCGCTTTAAGAACCTATTCGGGAGAGCAGCTTTTTCCTCTCTTTCTCTCTATCCCTCTCTTCAGATCGCTCTCTTCCTCCTCTTCCACTTTTCGCCATCGATACTCCTGTCTCCAGGACCTGAACGTTATCTCCATTTTACACACACCCAGCCCCTCACACGGGGGCGCGCGTGCGCTTTTTCGCTGCGTAGCTCGCGCTAGGTTTGGTTGACTCGTCAGTCCCCAGCAACCAAGACTGGAAGGATGGGAGGGGGCGGGGCCGGACTGCTGCCTGACAGGAGAAAGTAGGGAGGTGGATTTGCTGTAGGAAAGAGGAGGGAAGGATTGGCAGCCAGAGAGAGCGTGACTAGGAAAGAGGCAATAGCACAGACTGGGTAGTGGGCTGAGGGGAGGCTAGGTCCCTCGACAGTCACTGCAGAAAGGAGGAGGAATCCTTCCTGTAAAGAGCTATCTCACACACATGCACTGCAAGAAAGAACCCGGGAGGTGGGAGTCAAGAGAGCGGGCACGGAGCACATCTGGATGGAAAGTGGACTGGGGCAGGAGGGAGGGGGAGCAAGAAGAGGAAAAGGAGGAAACGGAACCTTGCACTTCTGCAAGGTGAATGATATAATAAAAGGGTGGGGACTGACTTGTTCCTGCTGTCACGCGGTCTATTGCTACTGCCGCTGTCCAACTGTTGCAAGCTGGGAGGCACACACACGCATTCACTCTATCCATCACTCAGACATTCTGTTCTCAGAATTGGGAACAAACAGCTGGGTGGCTTGGGAATGCCATTTGTGCACATGCTGCTGCTGCAAACTGTACCCCCACTTCTGGAGAAGGCACAGCACCCCCATGCTGCAGATTCCCCAGCTAGTAGTGAGGCTATGAAGTCATAGCAAACAGAAGAGGATAGAGTCTTTAGACCTTTGTAGGACTCCAGCAAGATTTGCATTTTTTTTTAACTAAAATTAAGGGTGGAGACCAAAACGATGTGAAAGATTATTTGTTTTCCGTGGCCGCGGTGCATATGACAAGAATGCCACCTGCTTTTTGCTTTAAATAGTATTTAAAATAGTAAAATAAAACTAGGTTCAAAAACAAGGTGGGAAGGCGGAATGCTTCAGGGATTCCTCTTTTAAAAAAGAAACACTGACGTTGAGACTGTATCCGGTTACTGCTTCCAATAAATCAAAAATATGCAGTACTGTAATAGGAAATAGACACCTTGAATAAAATCTAAAGCTTCCACATGGCAAACTCGCAATAATGTTCGCTGCATTGAGTTTGTCTAATGGAACCGAAAAACGTATTACCGATATTAATCTTTGACAATCTCCGAACAGGAAATACTAGATTTGGAATTACTTTAGGTCAAGTTAATGCAGCTTTTTTCATAGAGGTGAATAATCAATAGGGAAACGGAGATATAATCCTTCTGGCTCTGTAGGAAGAGTGCCAGATAATTTTGTAGGTGCAACCCTGAGTTAACAGTGATGGAAAGCAAAATGAGGGAAACTCCAGAGCTCTAGCCTCCAACATTCACAATTTTAACAGTGCTGTATACTCCTGGTTTTAAAAAACTGATAATTAAGATCTCTGGGGAATTTGTCTCTATTTCCCTATTAATAACTCTTGTTAGAGAAACTACAATAATGCGCCTGTAGAATCAAAATAAGGATAATTATCTTTGAATTATGCTTATGGACCCTGAAGAAGACAGAAGAAATTTAATAACTGAAAACTGATTTTTACTAGGTCTAAGTTATTTTTATCTCAATAGAAACAAGTGTAATATAGCTTTATTGAATTAAATTATACATACTATGTTATCTTAAGTATCCAAAGGTGGCTTACCATTAGTGGGATAAACAATAGTGAGTTATTTTTGATATATTTATGATAGTGAAGATAGTGATTAAGCCACTAGTAATTTAACTAATTTCTGATACTGACCAAGGTACTTATTTTCTGGATAACTAGCTGCCTCTGAATTAGGCAGCATTGTGCCTTTTTCTTTATGAACTAGAACCCTGTGGTTGACCTTACCAACACTCTGCTCTGAAAAGTTAATACCACTTGGCATTAACTTTAAATTGAAATACACAAAATCTGTCATTCTGATTTGTCACCTATTACTGGTGTCACATCTCTCTGTCTATCTCTACACACACACAAACACACACACACACACACACACACACACACACACACACACACACACATTTTCACAATCTGGGCCTAGGATCTGTTCTATTCTCCATAATTTAAAGTCTTTAAGAGTTGACTGAGTGGGGTGGGGGGTGAGAGGACCGAAAGCTAAAGGTTAAGCAACTTGTGATTGTGATTGTTCACACAGACTTAACTGCTATTCTTCCATGATGCCCCTCATCTCATAAGCCAATAATTCTAAAATGACTTATTATTACCATCATCATCTTCATTGTTCCTATCAAAAATTATTAAATATGCATAGATGCAAGAGTAAAATCCAAACTAAGGTGTACATATCTGGCCACTGTCTGCAATATTAAGAAAGGGAGGTGAGAGATGAAGGACTATTTATCCTTTTAGCCCTGCTTGACTTAAATCAAGATGGCATATTTCATATTTTGTTTTAAAGTGAGTACAAGTTAGAACATTGTAATACTGGGGAATATAATCCAATACCTCATTTTAAATTATTAAATCCTCAGTCTCTGCTTTCCCAACCAGTCAGAAAAAGAGAGGTGTTGCCTGGGGCAGGGAGGCATTGATATTTTAATAGATTACACCTTATAATGCAGTATTCTAAAAGTAGATTGTACTCACACAGTGGAGTTTGTTCTTCTTATCAGTAAGGTAGGGCTTTATTACTCAAGACAGCACAGAAATTACCAAAAAAGGATTCAGAAAAAGCCAACTAGGGATATAAATATTGACAGACACAATAAATTGTGGTGGCCCATATGGTATTGTTTTGAGCTCTAAAGCTCCTAAAGGAGCACTACAACAAAAAATGCACAACAGGTGCATACTGCTTATATGTTGACCCTTCCCTCCATCCATATGTACTTCTAGAACTTTTCAAATGTCTGTAGAGATACAGATCTAACCTGGAAAGAACCTGAGCATTTCTGAGTCAAAACCACTTTAAGTAGGGGGCAGCCAGGTGGCTGAGTGGACTGAGAGCCCAGCCTAGAGATAGGAGGTCCTAGTTTCAAATCCAACCTCGGACACTTTCTATTTCTGTGACCCGGAAAAAGTCATTTAACCCCCATTGCTTAGCTCTTATACAGTATTAATTCTAAGATAGAAAATAAGGGTTAAAAAACACCAAACACCTTTTAAAAGGATTCTCCTTGAATATTCTGACTCCAAAGGCCCCATTGGCTGGCAGTGGTAAAACCCTTTTAAGGATCTTCAGTTATTTGGTGACAAAAAATCCCGTACATCTACTCTGTATGCATCTTATGTATATATCTATTTTTCTATGCCTCACCCATTAGAATATAAACTCCTTGATGATAGGAACTTCTTTTCCCTTCCTTTATATCCATAGGGTTTAGTACAGTGCCTGTCGTGTAATAAGTGCTTAATATTTCTTGACTGAGCTGACTAATTAGAAGGTGGATATTACTTTCCTGTTTATCGCTGGTTTAGGAAATAAATTTAGAGCACGTTCACCACATACCAGCCTCTTAAGGTAACAGTAGGCTCCTAACTCTTTCTTTGTGGTAAACCTGAGTTGATCAGATCAAAATGGTACCTTTGGTTCAAGAATGGAATGAATTGAAATACTCATAGACCATCTAATTGTTAACAAAAGGTAGTTTACTTAACCATAACAAAGGAATAACATTTAAAGCCGGAAAAGGAATCACTGGGGATAATGCATTGATTCAGTTAGGAATTTCTGTTGCCCATTACTGTCTTTATGTCAAGCCTCATCATCCAACTGGAGATCCTCATGACTTTTTTTGTTCTCGGGCAAACAGGCAGCTCTATTAATTGCCTCACTTTTCCCAGACAGTTAAGTCTCAAGGACATTTTAATACCCTTGAAAGAGAAAAAATAACTGATCCCCTTTGTTAGGGGTTTCTATTACAATAGCATTAATCTAGTTACTCACCAAAGTCCCAAGATATAGAATAAGAGTTATAATAGAATAAGAGGCCCTGGGAATAGGCTTTCACCATGCTGTAGCTTAGTCACAGTCCTACTATGACCTTCTTTGGTTATCTTCATTTTCCAAGAGTCCTATGTTCCAGCCTCCTCCCATGACCCAGCACTCCAAGCTCCTGTTCTGAGATACTAAGCTTCTAATTTGGTGAGTGAGGTAGGAGCAGCACCTATCATTTATAGGCAGAACTAGTCTTCCCTTTAAGTAGGAAGGAAATGGGAACAGTACTGGTCTGGTTTCCTTGTCACTTGAGGCATAAAAGACCCAATTTATGAGAATTCAATATTTTAGATGTTTCAACAGAATTCCCATAGCCCTGAAGGAGTGCCTTTCTGACAGCACAGCCAATGCTGTGGAGAACATAAAGCCAAAAGGGAGTAACATTTTATCTCAATTGTATCTTTTAAAATCTTATCTAAAGTAAATTTGTTTTTCTTACATTTTTATGACATCCCATTGCATTCTAAACCTAAACCTGAATGACTAGACTGACTTGAGAATGACCCAGAATATTTGGCATTGATTGGCAAAAGTTGATTGCAATGACTACATTGTTTTATTCATTGTTGAAGTATGAGGAGGGTGATGTGGGAGAAAGGGAGCCATGTGTTATTGAACAGGCAGATATAGAACCCTGGTATCTTGTTGCTGAAATACTATTACTATTATGTGAGGTACCCTCTCAGTGAAATAAGGAGGGATGTGCCCTGCAGGGTTAGCGCAATGGATGCAAAAGCAGCTCGACAGGGAGCATAGACATCTAAAAAGATTAATAATTTCTTGGCTCTTATTAATGACTTCAGAAAAACTGGATTACCAATCTGAGGAAATTGAAAAGATATTATCATTGTTACTCAGTGATCAGAGGCAAAAGTACATTTTTAAAATTGAAAGCAGAGAAACAAATTATGGATTTAGTAATAGCATAAGGAAAAAAGGCAGTGCTAATGAGAGTAGAAACAAGTCACAGGTGAGAAGCATAATCTCAGACTTTGACATTGTTAAACAATGCTAAAGTTAGTGCGATGAGGGGAAAAAATAGGAGCAGGAGTTAAGAATGGGATTGGGAATTGTCATTTGTGAGAAGAAAGCCTCAGTCCAGTCTATTATTCCATTACTACCCTCAGAGTTACTACCTCTGGAGAACTAACTTCTTCCATCATGAGAGTTAAAGGATATTAAGGCTATTTGAAACAAGAAATTTAGGAGGTTGCAGGAGAAGTTTATTTAGCAAGCATATGAAGTCAATAAAACAATGGTGAGAGTGTGGTCTACTGGGAGCAACATTTTATTATTCACCTGGAAGTCCATAAAGTCTTGAAGTATTCATTTATGGCTTGTTCTTAAATTAAAAAGTTTTTGTACAAACAAAACCAATACAACCAAAATTACAAGGGAAGCAACAAATTGGGGGAAAAACCTTTATAACAGAAACCTCTGACAAAGATCTAATTAATCAATTTCATAAGGAGCTAAATAAATTGTACAAAAAAATTAAGCCATTCCCCAATTGATAAATGGGCAAGGGACACAAAGAGGCAATTTTCAGATAAAGAAATCAAAACTATCAATAAGCACATGAAAA
Organism: Gracilinanus agilis; assembly: GCF_016433145.1. Classification (NCBI taxonomy): domain Eukaryota; kingdom Metazoa; phylum Chordata; class Mammalia; order Didelphimorphia; family Didelphidae; genus Gracilinanus; species Gracilinanus agilis. Next base: position 452,031,924 of record NC_058132.1, read on the forward strand.
AGTGTTCCAAATCTTTTATAATTAGAGAGATGCAAATCAAAACAACTCTGAGGTACCACCTCACACCTAGCAGATTGGCTAATATGACAGCAAAGGAAAGTAATAAATATTGGAGGGGTTATGGCAAAATTGGGACATTAATGCACTGCTGGTGGAGTTATGAAGTGATCCAACCATTCTGGAAGGCAAAGGGCTTTAAAAGACTGCCTGCCCTTTGATCCAGCCATACCACTACTGGGTTTATACCCCCAAAGAGATCATAAGGAAAAAGACTTGTACAAAAATATTTATAGTCACACACTTTGTGGTGGCAAAAAAAATGGAAAATGAGGGGATGCCTTTAGATTGGGGAGTGGCTGAACAAATTGTGGTATCTGTTGATGGAATACTATTGTGCTAAAAGGAATAATGAACTGGAGGAATTCCATGTGAACTGGAATGACCTCCAGGAACTGATGCAGAGTGAAAGGAGCAGAACCAGGAGTACATTATACACAGAGTCAGATGCACTGTGGCACAATAGAATGTAATGGACTTCTCTACTAGCAGCAATGCAATGATCCAGGACAATTCTGAGGGACTTATGAGAAAGAACACTATTCACATCCAAAGAAAGAACTTTGGAAGTAGAAACACAGAAGAAAAACAACTGCTTGATCACATGAGTCAATGGGGATATGATTGGGGATGTAGACTCTAAACTATCACCCTAGTGCAAATATTAATAATATGGAAATAGGTCTTGATCAATGACACATGTAGAGGAATAGCTCATTGGCTATAGGAGGGGGTGGAAGGAGGGAAGGGAAAGAACATGAATAATGTAACCATAGTTGTTGGTTTTATTGGCAAATAATTGAGAAAAATAATTTCTAATAATTTCCTTTATTTCTTAATTTGTTTGGAATTGTCCTTTTTCATTTTTGATTATGGCAATTTCTGTTCTATCTCTATTTTTAAAAATCAAACTAAACTGATGGTTTGTATATTTTATTCTTTAAAGTAGTAGTTTCCAGTTTTATTTATCAATTTTAATTTTTAAAATTTCAGTTATGTTCCTCTCATATTTTTCAGAATTTATATTGTAGCATTTATTTGGAAGTTGTTTTTTATGTGTTCCTTTTCCAGATTTTTTTCCAATTCATTGATATGTATTTTTGTTGTTATTGATGAAAGTGTTTAGATACATGCATTTTCCCGTTAGGACTGCTTTGTCTATATTCCCAAAATTTTGGTATGTTACCTCATTGATGTCATTTTCTATGCTGAAATTATTGATTTATATGAACTATGCTCTTTCACTCACCAATTCTTTGGGATTGAATTAGTCTAAATTTAAGCTTGAATCCTTTCTTCAAAGCCTTTTCTTAATTATAATTTTTATTTTCTTGTCACCAAAGTATATGTTTAATATTTCTACTTTTCTGCATTTGTTTATGAAGTTGTATGCCTTAGAACATGGTTTTTTTGTAAGGATGCTTTGTATAGGTTTTTGTTTTTTTTTAAACCCTTAACTTTTGTGTATTGGCTCCTTGGTGGAAGAGTGGTAAGGGTGGGCAATGGGGGTCAAGTGACTTGCCCAGGGTCACACAGCTGGGAAGTGTTTGAGGCCAGATTTGAACCTAGGACCTCCCGTCTCTAGGCCTGACTCTCAATCCACTGAGCTACCCAGCTGCCCCCTTTGTATAGGTTTTTAATAAGTGTTTCTATTTCTTTCTATTCCCATTCAGGAACTATTAAAGGGCTATCATATTCTAAGTTTTATAAAATTTCATTCACATCCTTAATTTTTTGCTTTTTTGGTCTTCTTTTCAGACATTCTTCTACCCCTAGTTCTGAAAAGGGTAGATTAAGGACTCTATTATATTTCTGTCTTCTCTTCTGCCAGTAATTCAATTAGTTTTTCTTTTCAGAAGTTATGCTATTCAGTACCTGTCAAGTAAGTACTGATTTTATTTAATTTACTATTTGGCCTTATAGAATAGTTTTAATTGTGTTTACTTGTCTTAAATGATGACTGTTATCCTTGCTTTTTAAAGTAACTTGAAGAAGAATCATTTCTGCTCTAGTTTATTATTTTGGCTCTATGGATCTTTATACTTTGTGTATGTTTATTGAAAACATTATTGAGGGCTATAAAATCATGCATACATTTTGACCCAGCAATACTACTATTAAGTCTGTATCTCAGAGATCAAAGAAAAAGGAAAAGAATCTACATATTCAAAAATATTTACAGCAGCTCTTTTTGTGGTAGCAGAGAATTGAAAATTGAGGGTTGTCCATCAATTGGGGAATGGCTGAAAAAGTTGTGATATATAATAATAATGGAATACTATTGTGCTATAAGAAATGACAAGCAGGATGCTCTCAGAAAAACCTGAAGAAACTTACATGAACTGATGCAAAGTGAAATGAACCAAACCAGAAGAAAATTATTTATAGTAATAGCAGTAGCATTTAGTGATTACCTGTGAATGGCTTAGTTATTCTAAGACAAGATCTAAGACAGTTCTGAAGGATTTGTAATGAAAAATTCTCTCTACCTCCAGAGAAAGAACTGAAGGAGTGTGAATGCAGATCAAAGCATGCTTTTTAAAACTTTCTTTTTCTTCTTCATTTGTTGTGTTTGATCTGCATTTTCTTTTGCAACATGACTAATAAAGAAATATGTTTTACATAACTCTACCTGTATAACATATCAATTTTTAAAAAGTTCTTGCTTTCTGTCAGAGTATCAATTCTAATGCAGAAGAATAGCAAAGGCTATGCAATGGGAGGGTCAGGTCAGGAGAGGTTAAGTAACTTGCTTAGACACAAGTAGGAAGTGGCTGAGGTTAGATTTGAATCCAGGTCCTCCCAATTCCAGGCCTGGTATTCAATCCACTGTGTTATCTAGCTGCCCCTAACCTATATCAAATTGTTTGCCTTCTCAATGAGGGAGGAGAGGAAAAAGGGAGGGAAAGAATTTGGAACTAAAATTTTACAAAATAAATGTTAAAAATTGTTTCTACGTGTAATTAGAAAGAAATAAAACATTTCATTTTTTTTTTAAAGAACCAAAAATCATTGTGTAACTGAGAGGCAGATGAGAGGGCATTGGAGTAGAAGACAGATTCAATTACAGATGATTAATATTGATCACATTTCTTCTCTTTCACTACATTCTTTGTAAAGAGGAGCATGAAGAAAAAGTATGAGGGTACGATAAAGGGAAATATACAATTAACAGTTATAACAATGAACATAAGTGGGACCAACTCTTAAAATGCAGGAGGGCAGCCAAATCCAATAACGTGTTCTTTTTTCCTTTTAAAAATATTATTTATTTCCCCCTCCCCACAAAAAGAAAACAGGCAATTTGAGTAGATTATACATTTGCAGTTATACAAAATATATCTCCTTGTTACTTGTGTTGCAAAAGAAAACAAAAACCAAAAAAGATAAAAAAAATATTATGGCTCAATTTGTATTCAGACTCTATTAGTTCTTTCTCTGGAGGTAGATAACATTTTTCATCATAAGTCCTTCTGAGTGGTCTTAGATCTTTGTTTTGCTGAGAATAGTGAAGTCTTTCACAGTTGATCATTGAACAATATTGCTATACTATGTATAATGTTCTCCTGGTTCTGTTCATTTCACTTTGTATTAGTTCACATAAGTCTTTCAATGTTTTTCTGAACAGCATCCTTATCCTTTCTTATAGCACAATAGTATTCCATCATAATCATATACCACAATTTATTCAACCATTCCCCAATTGGTGGACATCCCCATAATTTCCAATTTTTTGACACCACAAAAAGCACTGCTTTTTTTTGTACATGTAGATTCTTTTTCTTTTAAAAAAATCTCTTTGGGGATATAGCCCTAGTAATAGTATTGCTGGGTCAAAGAGTATGCCTAGTGTTATAGCCTTTAGGGCATAGTTCCAAATTGCTTTCCAGAATGGTTAGATCAGCACCATCAATAATGCATTAGTGAGAACGCTACCTACATTCAGAGGAAGAACTGCAGGAGAGGAAACATATAAGAAAAGCAACTGCTTGAATGCATGGGTTGGGGTGGACATGATTGGGGATGTGGACTCGAAACTACCACACCAATGCAACCACCAACAATTTGGAAGTGGGTCTTGATCAAGGACACATGACAAAGCCAGTGGAAATGTGCGTCAGCCATGGGTGGGGGGAGTGCGGGGGGGGGGGTGAAGAGGAAAGTAGGAGCATGAATCATGTAACCATGTTAAAAATGATTATTAATAAATGTTTAAATTTAAAAAAAATAATGCATTAGTGTCCCAATTTTCCCATATCCCCTTACAACATTTATCAATTCCCTTTTCTATCAAAGTAACCAGTCTAGAGATGTGAGGTGACACCTCAGAGTTGTTTAATTTGCATTTCTCTAATCTATAATGTTGAGTTTTTATTAATTTCTCCTTTTTTATATTTAAGAGGAAAAGGAGCAATGATATTTTTCAGTAAGAGAACCCCTGCTATACAGTTTGGCAGTCAGAACCCCCCTGCTGTGCCAATTGGCAGTTGGTCATAGTTAGAAGAGTGTGGCTGAGTGTGGTTTGTAAGTTGCAGTTGTTGAAAAGGGCCTTTGCCTCTGGGTCTCCTGGGAAGAGGTTGTGCTACTAGCAATCTCTGTGGTTTGTAAGTTGTAGTTGTTGAAAAAGGGCTTTTGCCTCTGGGTCTCCTAGGAAGAGGTTGTGCTGCTAGCAATCTCTCTTACTGGAGTCAAAGAACTGAATTAAGGCCTTAATAGCCCTACTGATTATTGATTAACTTGGGTAGATAAGGTAGATAGATAGTGGTAATATTATCAGATAGAGTAATGAGAGTAGGCAAGGGCTTTAGCCTAGCAGAAGATACTGCCCTCTGAGACAGATAGATGTAGAGTTTTCTAGAAAAGTTTAGTTAGGATTGGGATCTTGGGTATAGTTATAATTTATTATAAGATTACTTTCACTTTCCTCCTTCCTATTTCCTATCTGTATTTCCTAATAATAAAATAAGTGTTTTGTGTTTAATAAACTGCACACTTTTGATCAAACTCCTGCCCCAACCAAAATTTAACCCTTCACAATAATGATTTAGAGCATTTGGGGGGGGGGGCGGCATCACCTGCCCTTCATCTGTTGTCCAAATCCTTATAGTTCTCTGGAATTGATTAAGGACTTATTTACACCTGGTTCACTTTTGTTTGTTTGATTCACTTGAGGTGTTTGGGTCTTCTCTAATAATATTAATTGCCGAAGGAGAGAACACCATCCTTACATAGGAATATGGAGATATAATTTCTCTCTTTACCTTTGCAAAAAAAATAACTGACTAATCTTATAATAATAGCAATAAACTAATAAATAAGAGAAAGCAGTGTGAACAGGTATACTAAAGAACAGTTCCAGCATCTCTTCCCTTCAATATTACTGCTATATACTCATAAAATCAAAAACACTAAAGACAAGCAAATTTATATACTCTCCTCTACAGAGTACTCATAATTTAAAGTGTTTTTTAAAAAAAACTACATTGCAAGATGAGGACATTTCTAGTTTTTGTTACCACCATAGGAAAAATAATACAGCTAAAACAGGAAGGTGGGAAGAAATAAGTGTAGTTATGCCAAGAAATTCCCACATGGCACCAATCAGCAGGCACATTTCAGCCACCAGAAAATAATTTGCATTCCTGGTGTTAAAAGATTAAAAGTTCTTAAAGAAGGAAATTGCTAGAAAGAGGACTTAAATCGTTGAAATAATAAAAGCATCGGGCCCTATAGTCTGGGAATGCCTAGGTTCTTTCTTCCCTGTATATCTGCCCCATTCTTGGCTCAATATCAGAGGTCCAGGATGTTATGGGGACATTCAGCAAAGAAGGAACGAAGAGCTTTGTAGTCTGGAGGCATACAACTCATCACAATTTACCAAGCCTATTCAAGGGCATCAAGAAGGGGCCTAATCATATACACTATTACTTTGTTGGTGGCATTGAATCAATATATTTTGGAATTATGCAAATAAAGTGACTAAAATACTTTGACCCAGAGATTCCACTACCAGGTTTAAAACCCAAGAAAGCCATTAATAAAAATAAAGTCTTTACATACACCAAAATATAGAAACACTTGTAATGATAGCAAATAGATTGTAAACAAAGTAGATACCTATCAAGTGGAGAGTGGCTAAACAAATTCTAACATGTGAATATAATGGAATATTACTGTGCTGTGAGAAATGATTAATATGATGAATAAAAGGAAACACTGAAAGATCTATATAAACTGATGAAGAGTGAAGCAAGTAGAGTCAAGAAAACAGCATGCATAACAAGTATAATAATGTATAAAAAAAGAATCTCAAATAATACAAAATGAATATTGCAAAATTATGAAAAGCAAGCATGGCTCAAAGAGTCAAACCTCTTTACAGAGTTGAGAAGTCCACAAATGTTACCCATTGCATATGTGTGTGTATATATATGTACATATATATAGTTTATATAGAAGTAATATAGAAGTCCACAAATGTTACCCATTGCATATGTGTGTGTGTATATATATATATATAGTTTTTTTTAACCCTTACCTTGTATCTTAGAATCAAGACTGAAGAGCAATAAGGGCTAGGCAATGGGGATTAAGTGACTTGCCCAGAGTCACACATCTGGGAAGTGTCTGAGGCTATATTTGAACCCAGGACCTCCCATCTCTGGGCCTGGCTCTCAATCCACTGAGCCACCCAGCTGACCCCCCACCCCCATTGTATATATTTTTGATGTATTGATGATGATTTTTTTTCCTGTTTCTGTCTTTCAAAAACACTATTTGTCATAGGGGATGGCTTCCTGGGTGGGGAAAAGGGAGAAATAATTGGGGAAATTATGGTGATGTTAAAAAAAAAGGTATCAATAAAACCTTTTTTTTTTTTTAAAGCAGCCTCAGTATCAATTGGGGAGTGACTAGACAAATTGTAGGATATAGTACTATCATGCTATATGACGAAGGGGGAAGTTTTGGAAAAAACAGGGCAAGATCTATATAAACTGATGAAAAGTGAAGTGAGAAGAACTAGGAGATCATTATGCATAGTAACAGCAAAATTGTAATGATTATCAACTGTGAAAGATTTGGCTGCTCTGATCAATACAGTGATCAGAGACTCCAAAGGACTTATGAAAAAAAAATGCTACCTACTGCCAGAGTGAGAACCAATGAACTCCAAATGCAAATAGAAGTTTAATTGTCTAGTTTTTTGTTTTTGTTTTTTGCTTTTTTGGTGCTATACCTAAAATGAAAATATGTCTTACATGATTTCATATATGTAACTAACTGATATTATTTTGTTTGCCTTCTCACTAGGTGGAGAAGTGGTGGGAGGACAAGAGATAATTTGGAACTCAAATTTTAAAAGAAAAGAATGCTAATAAATAAGTCAATAATAATTTTTAGAAGTTAAAAAAAAAACCATCAAAAGCACCCTCAGGGCTGGGTCTGCTGCTCTTTGTACAGGGAGGGAAATATATAGAGGCCAGCAATGGTATTAAGTGTTTAGGAGCTTAGGAGTTCAGGGCATTAGGCATGATTCAGTGGCTATACAAAAGGAGAGAGTTGTCATGTAGCATAGAGAGAGGTTTTATCAGGGAAGTTAAAAAGAAAATGATTGAATGCAGAGAAGAATCTATGATCGAGTACCAGAGACAGGGGAAAAAGAGGAAACAATGTTAGGTAAGTACCCAAGTGACAAGGTCCATCTCAAGCTCTTGCTTTACAAAGACATTAGTGTCCTTCATTAAACAACTTATACATACATATATATATATATATATGTATGTGTATATATATATGTATATATATATACACACACACACGTTGTTGTTGTTGCTCAGTCATGTCCAACTCTTTGTGTCTCCGTGGACTGTACTGTCCATAATTTAGCCAAAATTCTGGAATGTCATTTTCTTCTCTAGTAAATTAAAGCAAACAGACATTAATTGCCTTCCCCAGGGTGACAGAGCTAGTAAGTGCCTGAGACTGGTTTTGAACTTTTCTTTCTGATGCTAGGTTCATTGCTCTATCCATTGAGTCACCTAGCTGTCCCCTATATATGTACGTATATATGTGTTTATACACACACACACACACACACACACACACACACACACACACAGTGTTCTAAAAGTCTTAGTACAGTTTTAAACTTTGATAAAGTCTAATAACATTATTAGTAAAGGAAATGAAGTTCCTTTGGCATGCTTCATTCTTGATAAACCCATGCTAACTGGGTATTGATAATCTTCCTAAGGATTCACAAACCATCTCTTCATTAATCTATTACAGAGTTTCCTGAGGGCTCTATCAGGAACTATTTGGAGAGAGTAAGGCTGAGCAAAATATAAAATGACTAATCAGCAGTCCTGAAAATTCCTTCACACAAACATGATTTTTTTAAAGCATCCATCAAGCATCAAGGAATGACAATAGTTAGTTATTGCCCCTTGTTTAGTCAGTCTTATCTTAGGAGATTCTTCTACTTCATCATCTCTTTTTTGTAAGATATTTGTCCCATACTTAACTCACTTTATATACTTAGTATGTTTTCCTCTCCCTCAGCTTGGTGGCAGAGTGAATAGAGCAGTCAGTCTGAATTCAAATCTAGCCTCTGAGGCACACTAGCTCTGTGACCCTGGGTAAGTCACTTAGCTTCAGCTGTCTCAGTTTCTTCAACTATAACATGAGGATTATAGTGCTTACCTCATTGGATTGTTGTGAGGAACAAATGAGATAATATTTGCTATAGTTGAGCTCTTTGTGATAGCAAAAAATTGGAAAATGAGGAGGTGTCCCTTGATTGAGGAATAAATGAACAAATTGTGGCATATGATGGTGATGGAATACTATTGTGTTATAAAGAATGATGAACTGCTTGATTTCTATAAGAACTGGAAAGACTTACATGAACTGATGCGCAGTGAAATGAGCAGAATCAGGCAAACATTGGTCACAGTAAGTAAAACTGTGTACAGTTTTACAGTAAGTAAAAATGTAATTGACTTTGCTACCAACAGCAATGCCAAGATCCAGGACTTATGAGAAAAAAATGCTATCTACATCTAGAGAAAGAACTGTGGGAGTAGAAACCCAGAAGAAAATATGTGATTTATCACTTGTTTATATGAGTATGTGATTTGGGGTTTTGGTTTTAAAGGATTGGTCTTTTACAAAAATGAATAATATGGAAATGGGTTCAAGTGATTTCATACACACACACACACACACACACACACACACACACACACACGCACATGCACACACATAACCCAGTGGAATTGCTTGTCAACTTTGGGAGAGTGGAGGGATGAGGGGAAGGAGAAAACATGAATCATGTAACCATGCGAAATTTTTTTTTAAAAATGAGATAATATTTGTAAAGTACTTCAGTGCCTAGAGCATAGTAGGTACTTAATAAATGTTTATTTCCTTCTCCTCTTGGGAAACCTTAAGAATTTTTTTCCCTGGAGCACTGAGATAAAGGACTTAAGCTGAAGAGCCTGAGAAAAAGGAGACTGATACCCATCATTAGAAACTAGGCTTTCCCAGGACCAAAGATGATTTAATTCAGTAGGAACAAAACAGAGAGGCCTTCCCCAAAAAGGGAGTGTTGGTAGCACCCCTGAGCCCAGCAGTAGCCTCAGAGCTACAATAAAATCCTAGGTTCAGGGATGGAAGGAAACCTAAGTATACTGATGAGTAAACTGAGGCTCAGACAGGATATATCACTTGCCTAAAAGTCTCCTAAGTAGTAAGTGGCAGATGTGAAAACCTGGGCCCTCCGAACACATTTCCAGCCTTCATTCTGCTATTCCCAAAGCCACAGCTTTTGAGCTCTTCTATCTAGAACATTGCTATTGTTTAGACACTCCAGCCTCACTCTTCATGACACCATTTGGGGTTTTCTTGGCAAACATATGGGGCTGGTTTGCCATTTCCTTCTCCAACTCATTTTATAGATGAAAAAACTGAGGCAAATAGAATTAAATGACTTGCCCCAGGGTCACCCAGCTAGTATTTCAGACCATATTTGAACTCAGAAAAACCACTATCCCTCTTAGCTACCTATCTGGAATAAGTGTTCAGTAAATATTGGTTCATTGGTTAAACTGACTTTATGTTTTTATATATACTTATTTGCTTAGAGAAATCTCCATCAGGGACAGGTCAGAAGTATGATCAATATTAACATGGTGTAAAAAAAAAAAAAAAAAGTAAAGTGAACAATCTCTGGTCCTTTAGTCTTTTTTTTTTTTTTTTTTTTTTTTTTAACCCTTAACTTCTGTGTATTGGCTCCGAGGTGGAAGAATGGTAAGGGTGTGCAAGGAGGGTCAAGTGACTTGCCCAGGGTCACACAGCTGGGAAGTGTCTGAGGTCGGATTTGAACCCAGGACCTCCCGTCTCTGGGCCCAACTCTCAATCCACTGAGCTACCCAGCTGCCCCCTTTAGTCTTTTAAAGGGTGTGCAAGGATCCTTTATGATCTCTCAGTTAATGAAAAGCAGTTTTCAAGTGCTTCTAGCTGTCATGGAAATAAGGTGGGAGTGAAAGATCCAGACTGAATGTTTGGGAAATTCAAGTACATATTCCTGCCACAAACTCAGTAATAAATCCTTAATACATTTTTATCAAGGACAGGTCATTCCAGACTAACTTCATTTCCTTTTCAAGCAGTTACTAGACTTGTAAATTGGCAGAATACTAAATACACAGTGTACCTCAGTTTCAGGAAAGCATTTGAATATGCCTCTCATGATATTGCTACCCCGAATATCACACCCTGGACTGAAGCCTAATGTCTGTAGCTTATCAGTCTAGTCCCTGAGGACTTCATAAACTCATCCCCAGACTCCCTCGAGCCCTCACCTCAGGATCCCTAGTGTTTTGAGAGAGAACAGCCATTTTGATGCTACTCCCTCCACAATTCCCTAGCAAGTGGGAGCCTAAATAAACTAAATCTGTGCTAACAAAACAAATATGTACCTCTGATTCAGCCATTCCCTATGATTCAGAACCTCTCTGTGCTCTCATCTCCATGTAGTAAACCTTATATTTACCTAGTCTTTATCCTTCTCGGCTTTCTCTTTTCATTGTGCCCTCTGATACCCTCATTCTGTGGTTGAGAAACTTGTTTTCGTAGAGATAGAATAATTATGGTGATGATATACCATAGGATACAACTATCCCTAGGGATGATTAATAGAAAGTAAAATGAAAGTCACAGAAGCTAAAAAAAGGTGGATGAACTTTAAGGTTATCAAGTTGGACAGAGCATTGTTGTATAAATTGCTTTTAGTACCTAAAATTCCACTAGGACTTTTGCCTTTAAGAAAACCCAGATAAGGAAAAAAGCTCCTTGCATCATTGTTCTCAGAATGGGTGTTAATTCTTTCCTTCATCCTTCAACCTAAAATACAAGGTGACTATTATTGTGTCACAGTGACATCTCCTGGAAGAAATTATGTGGTACAACTGCAACAGATCTGATCTCATCCCTGTAGGTACTACCAACAACTATACAGATTGAAACCCATCTAAGTCTGCTCATTCTGTGAGAACTAATTCTGGTTCATATGCTCCCTTAAGCCCTCCACATGGGATGTACACAGCGTCCAGGAGCCTTTCTCTTGTTCTGTTAACATTGTAGGAGTATCAGGAGAGCAGATGGGCCATCCATCTGTTATCCTTTCCTCTGACTAACATCTCTTTTTCTGCTCTAATGATATAATTTACATCTATTACTAATTTATCATATATTTTAAAACACTAGTAATTATCTGCCTTTACAAGAGTAAATACAGTATAAAAACTTGTGTTCCTCTTTTGAGAAAAGATTACTTTTAAAACTTCATTTAATGAAAAACAATGCATCACTAGTTCAAGTGATTTAATATAATTTAAAAACTTAAATTGTTACATAATTTTATGTCAAATTATTATGTTATATTGAATTAAATAATTAAAAATTTTAAATGCTTAATTCTTTATTGCAACTCTACTCTATTTTTTTTACTGAAGCCTCTATTGATAGAAGAAAGGGAGAAATTATATTCTCATTCAAAAAGACACTAAAATAATTATCCAAAATCAATTAAGATTTTTCTTTCCCCAATTTTTTTAGGAGAGTCAACCTGGAATAGTTATTGGTAGGTCAGCCTTTAAATTAGGAAAATATGGGTTCATATCCTGCCCCTGAAACATTCTGCATGTGGGATTATGGGCAAATCACTTGTGCCCTCCACCATGGGCACATAAGCCTCTCATCCCAACCCTTATCCCTCCCTAAGCAATTGTCTAAAATGCTGAAGTAGAGAAAAGCCTCCAAGACTTCTACATCCCCAACTTAGAGATCCAGATCAAAAGATATATTTTTCTATTAGACAATGTATACCATTATGTATTGAAAGGTCACCAGCAATTCCTCCGTTTCCACTAAAGAGAAAAAAGTAGGCATGTAAAAGGAAAGTATTATACTGGTAATTCAGCTTATAAGGAAGAACTGCCTCAATATACCTGGCATTCTTCTAAGAGTAAAGAAATATCCCAAATTATATAATGTGGCTTGGACAGTGTGTATGCTAACTAAAGATAGTAACATTTTGTCAGAAAAATCTGTCTAGCTGAAAAAATTTTTTTAAATTGCAAGTATAATTCAATTTAAATTAGTTTTCAACGTTTATTAAGTACAAGTTACTATGGCAAACTCTGGAGATTCAAAAATTTGTAAAAAATTAATTAAGGCAGTTTCCCTGCCTTCAAGGGACTTGTATTTTACTGGTTGGAAGGTGGAGGAAGCATGGCAGGGTTTACCTTGCTCACCTGAAATTGCTAGGAAGTGAAATAACAAATATATATATTAATCTTTTCTTTTCTTTTTTATTTTAGAATATTTTTCCATGGTTCCATGGTTCATGTTCTTTCCTTCCCCCCCAAACTTCTCCACCACCCTCCCTATAGACCACATGCAATTCCACTGGGAAAAACTATATTTTCTACAACTATACAACCTTAAATTTTATATTTTTACCCTTTCAAAAATGTAAATTATAATATACTAGCTTTGGATCTATTTTCTCATAATTCTCTCAATGCAGCTTTATGAAGTTGTTTCTCTCACCTGCAATTTTAACAGGCTAAGAAAATTACTCAGTGAAACTCAAAGAGAAAACATAGATTCTTTCAACTATGTATTCAAATATAGTACTTTATTTATATGGGTAATCCCTGTCTCAAAAGCCATTTGGCACTGGACTTTCTCCTTATTGGGGGAGATGAATGCCCTGCCCTGTGTGAAGGGCAGGGTAGAGTTGGCAAGAAGCAGAGAGCATTAGTTCTTAGCCAGTTCTGATTTGAGACTCTTCTAGGCTAGTCCCCTTTTTTGCACCCCACTTCAGATTGCTGAAAGAAAAGACTCTAAGGAAGACATCTGAGGAGCTGGCAGTCTTTATTATGTTTTTTCCAAAGTCTTTTTCTTCAACAAGCTGAAATGAGGTTAACCTCTTCCATCTTCTCTCTCAAAGGTGAAAACCAGAAGTGCTTGAAGTGATTTTTAGGGAAGACAAAGCTTGATGAGTCTTTGAAGGAGACTGTCCTTGATGAACCCCAGAGGAGGACAGGCTGAGAATTGATGCTCTCTGTCTCTTGCCATGTCACCTCCACCCTGTCCCTCATACAGGGCAGGGCTTTCATATCCATCAATAATAAGAGAGTCTCATGCCAAAGGGCTTTGGGAAAAAGGTTACAGACGTATTCCAGAATATGCTATTTAAAGAGTGTAATTAAAACAGACTAAAGCAACTAGAATTCTCACTGGATAGAATCTCTGCAGGCATACTATTCCTCAAGCTCTCTTTTGTAAATATGTTCAATTAGATTATTAATTAGAAAAGTATTCTAATTAAAACTCTTGATGTTAGGTATTCCTGTTATCCATTTAATAGTCTTAGTAATTCTAGTGAAATTTGACCCCACTGCCTTACCATGACTTGGAAATGACCTGGGGTATTAAAAAATATGCCAATGGAAGTCAATCTCTGACAAGTTCAGTCAATCCAGAAGCCCCATGAGTATGGACCCCATAATAAACTGAAGACCAGTCTAGGTTCAGAAAGCTTTATCACCAAATTGGCTTCAGGGGGATACATTTTTTGGCCATGGTAATTCATGAAGACATTCTAAGACACAGAGGGGTCATGATTTGTACTAGAGAAGAAAATGGTCATAGCAATAAAATTACAAATGTTTTAAGTATTAAAGTGTACCGGATCCTGATAGACTCAGTTGAGTGAAACATTGGACTTGGAGTCAGAAAGACGTGAGTTCAAATATATCCTCAGAAGCCAACTAGTCCAATTTATTATGTACGGAAGAAACCTTTCACTATAATATACCCTACCCTACACATCTGGCCTTTGCTTGAAGACCTCCAAGTAAGGAGAACACTCTATCTTTCTTGGTAGCTATGAATAGAAATAGCTACTCTTGTTTACTTGAAGTAATTATTACATTAATTTGAACAAGATGGAAACATAAATGCCAACTCATTTTTGAATGGCTCTAATTACAAGGAAGCTTCCCTTTATCTCAAATTTACATTTTCTTTCTTTATAATTTCTACCCATTCAGGGCAGCTAGGAGGTTCAGTGGTTAGAGAGCTAGGCCTAGAGATGGAAGGTCCTTGGTTCAAATCTGATCTCAGACACTTCCTAGCTATGTGACCCTAGACAAACCACTTAACCCCAATGCCCTAGCCTTTATGACTCTTCTGCTTTAGAATCAGTACTTGGTATGATTCAAAACAGAAGGTAAGGGTTTTTTAAAAATTCTACCCATTTTTCCAAGTATTAGGACTCTTAGGACAAACAAAAATAGTTTAATCTCCAGCAATGTCAGAATTTCAAAGGATGCACAATAATTATACATTGTGACCAAACAAGATTTATACCAGGAATGCAGGGATGGTTTAATAGAGGGAAAACTATCAATATAATTGATTATGTCAATAACAAAAGTAATAAAACCATCTGATTATATCAATAGGTACAGAAAAATCTTTTGACAAAATATAGCACTCATTCCTATTAAAAACACTGGAAAGCATAGGTATAAATGGATTTTTCCTTAAAATGATAAGAAGCATCTCCCTAAACCATCAGCAAGCATTATTTATAATGAGGACAAGCTAAAAGGCTTCCCAGTATAATCAGGAATGAAACAAGGTTACCCTTTGTCACCAATATTATTTAATATTGTATTAGAAATGCTAACAATAGTAGTAAGAGAAGAAAAAGAAATTGAAAGACTCAGAATGGGCAAAGACATAATAAAACTATTTTTGCAGACAATATGTGGAAAATTCTAGAAATTCAACAAAAATGTTAGTTGAAACAACCAATTTTAGCAAAGATCCAAGTTTGGGGAATAAAAATTCATTATTTGGTAAAAATCTGGGGAAAATTGGAAAGCAGTTTGGCAGAAACTAGATATAGGCAATGTCTTATAAGTGATGGGCAAATTACAGTCAGCAGGCCAGATGCGAGCCCCCTGAAATGTTCTATCTCACCGAGTGACATTATTCCTAATCTGACGAATACAAAAAGTAGAATACAATACAATGAAACTTCAAAAGAGTTACCTTAGGAACAGACTGACAAATGAACATTTCCTTTCCTTTGGCCCCCTCTTTGAAAAGTTTGCCCATCACTTTTTATACTATTTACCAAGATAAGAGCAAAATGGATCCTTGACCTAGACATGAAGGGAGATATATTAAGTAAATTAGCTCTAATCTTGGCTACATTCATTTTACATATATAACCCTTTTAAATTTGATATAATAAAAATTATCCATTTTACATCTTACAATGCTGTCCATCTCTTGCTTTTTTCATAAATTCCTGTTCTATCCACAAATCTGATAGGAAAGCAGAAAATTGGGAAAGTGAAATTTTCATAGAGTTTCTCCGATAGACATCTCATATCCCAAATATATAATTTTGTCAAATTTATAAGAATATAAACCATTCCCTAATTGAAAAATAGTCAAAATATCTCAACAAAGTTTTTAGATGAAGAAATCCAAGTCATATAGAGTCATATGAAAAAATGCTTTAAATCAAAACAGTCCTGACATATCTCCCACCTATCAAATTGGCTAAAATGTGAGAAGGGGAAAATGACAAGTGTTGGAGAAGATAAGGAAAAAGGGGGACATTAATATACTGTTGGTGGAACTGTGAACTGATCTAACCATTTGGAAAGCATTCTGAAATTTTGCCTAGAGAATTACAAAAATGTGTATACCCTCAGATGCAGCAATATTATTGTTGTGTCTATTCTCCAAGGTGATCAGGGAAAAGGGGGAAGAACTAAGTACTAAGATATCGATAGCAGCTCTCTTTGTGGTGACAAAGAACTGGAAATTGAAGGGATGTCCACCAATTGGGGAATGGCTGAACAAGTTACATATGATTGTGATGGAATATTACTGTGCCATAAGAAATGATGAAGAGGTTAATTATAGAGTTCTTTTTTCTCTCTTACTGCTGCCCTATGGTGGTCATTTGTTTTCCCAGTGTTCATAATAAAGTGGGTCTAGTTCCAGATCAGGAATAAAAGGTAATTGCCACTCTGTTTCTCATGTCCCAATTCATGAAAGAGGAACTCTACAAGTGACAAAAGGGCGCCCCAAAAACTGCTTTATTTACCTTTTCTTGTGATCACTTAGGCCCTAGAAACCCTCCAGGTATGTACTTAGGGCCCCTATCAGATAATTCAGCTCAGTATGAAAACTTTGGAGTAAACTTGTTTAACCTATATGTGAAACTGTCACAAGGAAAGATACATAATAAAACTAAAACAAACAAAAAACCTGTTTAATTTAACTGGAAATGCTAATATCTAATTATCCTGAATATCTTTTTGAATGAAATGAATTTTGACTTATTACTATGTTTGTAAGTCCTATGATGAAATATTTTAACATTTTAGTTTAATCTTGATATTTTTCTTCTAATTCCTACTGTGAATCATTTATAAAACATAATTGTAATTAGAATACCAATGTTGTGTTTGGGCACAAATTGCCTGTAGTAAATTAAATATTACTATATTACTAACTTTGATAATGGAATCATTATGTTCTTCACTTGACCTCAATTGCTTCCACAAACCATTTTGTTTAATTGGGGTTATTTTATAGATATTTGGGATAATCAAATCATAAAAAGCTACTAAATCAATCATGTGCTAATGCAAAAGCCTGCTGATTAAAGTTGAACAATTTCTCCCTGAACTAAGTTTGTAAGATCCTTCCATAGTCTTTAAAAAACTTCTCTTACTCTTTATCTTTTCTTTGAGTTTTATAATGATTTTCTCAATACATTAGGTCTTCCTACAATAAAAAAGAATAAAGATCAAGAAGGAATAATATATAAATTGAATTATTATAATATTTAAGTTGCGCTCAAGTTTACAAAGTGCTTTACATATATTATCTTGTTTGAGTCTCACAACAACCTTGAGAGATGTCCAAGAAGCAATAAAAATGAGTTATATGCAGGCATTGTAAACCATGTCCACTGACCCAAGCAGCTGACATAGCTCTTAGGTGGGAAAGAAGTGGGCTTTGTGGATAGACACAGGAATTCTCCTTTCACAGCTGAAAGCTCAGCACTTCTTACCTGTGCAAACCAATTAGCAGCTGTCAATGATGCATTTCTGGTGTTCCTTGTTCCTCCCTAGACCTCCCTATTGACAGCAAGTGTGCATTTGGTGGCAGCTAAGTAGTACAAAGGATCTGGAGCCAGGAAGACTTGAGTTTAATTCCAAACTCAGATGCTTATTGGCTGTTTGAACAGGGACAAGTCTTTTTAGTTTTCTTACTATTTGACTAGCATAAAGCTAGTCTTTTTAGTTTTCTTGCTATCTGACTTGTCCAATAAGGGAAGTTGACAGTGTAAATAAAACCATTTGCAAATGTTTTTTTTTTTTTCCAAGACTTAAAAAACTAGGAACTAAGTTCCTTCCTTCTACTTGGAGAACCAAGAAATCAACTTGATATGGTTAGAAAAGTGAAATTTTGGTGAGACTGTATCTTCCAGTGGAGGGTTCAGGTTCTTACCCAGTGGCTCTTCTTTTCACCCCCAAATTTTTTATTTTTTCAGTTACCTTTGGAAACAATTTTTGACAATTTTTTTGATATTTTTAAATTCAGATTTTCTCCCTCCCTATTCTCTCCTGCCCCCAAGGTGGTAAATAGTCTGGTACAGGTTATACCTACACTTTCATGTTATATATTCATATGCTCATATATTTCCATATGGTCCATGTCATGATAGAAGACACATATCACACGTACACTAGAAATCTAATGAAGGAAATATAGTGGAAGATGACATGCTTTGATCAACACTAAGGTTCCTGGAGCACCTTTTTTGGTTGTAAATAGCATTAGCATCATGAGTTTCTTGTGGTTATCTTGGAGACTTGCTTTGCTGATAATGGTTTAGTCCTCCACTATTGATATTCATATATTTCTGTTACGGTATATACGTTGTTCTCCTGGTTCTGTTTGCTTCAACTTTGCATCAGTTCATATAAGTCTTTCTAGGTTTTCTTGAACTCATCCTATTCGTCATTTTCTATGGCAAATTGTATTTCATTCCATCCATGTACCACAACTTGTCCTCCATTCCCCAAGTAATGGACAACCCCTCAGTTTCCAATTCTTTGCCACTACAAAGAGCTACTAAAATATTTTGGTACAAATAGATCCTTTTCCCTTATCTCTAATCTCTTTGGGGCACAGACCCAGAAGTGCTATTGCTGAGTCAAAGGGCACGCATAGTTTTGTAGCCCTTTGAGCCTGGTTCCATATTGCTCCCCAGAATGATTGTATTAGTTCAATTTCACCAATAGTGTATTTTTTTTTTTATCCTGGGACTCCATTCTAGGAGCATAGGGCCACAACCAGTAGGCAATGGGTCCCACAGTCGCTCAGGGTCACCCAGCTGGGAAGTGTCTGAGCCCGGGTTTGAACCTAGGACCTTTCATCTCTAGGCCTGGCTCTCAATCCACTGAGCTAGCCCAGCTGCCCCTACTTTAGGTTGCAGTTTCTTTAGCAGATGTAGTTTTTACAGGATGGGGTTGCTAGCCCCACGCCCAACCCTCCTCCTTTTTTCATCCGGGCTAGGGACCGTCCTTGGCCCAGGAGTGGTAAGGGTGGGCAGTAGGGGTCAAGTGACTTGCCCAAGGTCACACAGCTGGAAGTGTCCGAGGCCGGACTTGAACCTAGGACCTCCAGTCTCTAGGCCTGGCTCTCAATCCACTGAGCCACTCAGCTGCCCTAATACACTAATACACTAATAGTGTATTAGTGTCCCAATTTTCCTTCAACCGCTCCAACATTTATCATTTTCCTTTTTGGTCATGTTAGCCAACTGGTAGGTGTGAGGTGGTATCTCAGAATTGTTTTAATTTTAATTTCACTAATCAATAGGGATTTGGAGGATTTTTTATTTTTATTTAGAATATTTTTCCATGGTTACATGATTCATAATTTCCCCTCTCCCACTCTCTCCTCCTTCCTCCAAAAGCCAATAAGCAATTCCACTGGTCATACATGTATCATTGTTCAAAACATATTTCTATGTTATTCATATTTGCAGTAGAGAGATCCTTTAGCATCAAAACCCTAATCACATCCCTATCTCACTATGTAATCAAGTATATTATTTTCTAATGCATTTCTGGTTCCATAGTTCTTTCTCTGGTTATAGACAGCATTTTTTCTCATAAGTTCCTCTGAATTGTCCTGGGTCATTGCATTGCTGCTGATAGAAAAGTCCATTACATTTGATTGTGCCTAATGTATTAGTGTCTGTGTACAACATTCTCCTGGTTCTACTCCTTTCACTCTATCTCAATTCCTGGAGGTCATTCCCGTTCACATGGAATTCCTTCATTTCTTTATTCCTTTCAGCACAATAGTATTCCATCACCATCGTATACCACAATTTATTCAGCCATTCCCCAATCGATGGACATAGAGGGTTTTTTTTATATGATTATGGATAGTTTTAATTTCTTCCTTTGAGAACTGCCTGCTAATATTCTTTGATCAGTTTTCTATTGGGGAATGCTTTGTATTCTTATAAATTTGCCTCAGTTCTCTATATACTTGAGAAAATAGGCTTTAGTCAAAAATATTTACTATAAAACTTTTCTCCTAGATTTGTCATTTCTTTTCTAATTTCAGTTGCATTAGTTTTATTTGTACAAAACTTTTTGATTTAATATAATCAAAATTATCTACTTCAATTTTTGTAATATTTTCTATGTCTCATTTGGTTATAAATTCTTCCCTTATTCATGAGTCTAACAGGCAAACTTTTCCTTGTTCTCCTAGTTTTTTTTATGTTGTCACCTTTTATTTCTAGATCAAGTATCCTCATGTATGGTGTGAAAAGTTGATTCATGCCAAGTCTCTGCCATACTGCTTTCCAATTTTCCCATATGTGAATGTAATATAAATTGTATCCTTCTTTCCTTTTGAAAAATTAAAGTTTTGAAAATCTGGCCTCACTCTTTGATTGGGTGAGCATGTATGCTATAGAAGGATGCCAAAGGTTTCCTGGTTCTCTGGCATCTTGGAAGATGCTTGCTTCTTGTTCCATATGATTCCTGGCATCTGGAAGACTGACTTCTGACAAAGGTCAAGTTTGTCCAACCAGGGAGACCCAGAAGGAATGAGGTCATCAGTTATATAAATTAGAGATTGAGGAAGCATCAAGGGTCTTGGCTCTTGGCTCTGGGTCTGGGTCTGGAAACTTTCCTGTGGGGTAGTCCATGCACCATCTTTGGGCTAGGAAGCAGCTTGCTGGCCTTTGACTTTTCTTGGCACAGCCCTTCTTGGCTAGCAAAAGGAGACACAAGGTGAGTGGCAAACCAATTAACTAGCAAGGCAATGTGTACTTCTCTCTATCACTAACTCCAACTTTCACTATCAAATAGTTACAATTCATACACAGTCTCCAGATAATTTTAATCCTAACTCACAGAAGTTTTTGTCAAATAGCAAGTTCTTTCTCCAAACACTTGGATCTTTGGGCTTATCACACACTAAGTTGCTATGGATATTAACTGCCATTTGTTGATTTCCTAATCTGTTCTGTGGATCCACCACTCTATTTCTTAGCCAGTACTAGATTATTTTGATGATTATCACTTTAGAGTATAATTTGGCGTTTAGTGTGGCCAGGCCTCTTTCCTTCGTATTTTTTTTTTATTAATTCCCTTGACATTCTTGACCTTTTTTTCTTCCAGATAAACTTTGTAGTAATTTTTTTCCTACTTTTACAAAATAATTTTTGGGTAGTTTGATTGGTATGGCATTTAATAGGTAAACTAATTTAGGCAGGATTGTCATTTTCACTATATAGGCTCAGCACTCTTTTCCAGTTATTGAGGTCTGACTTTATTTGTATGAAGAGTGTTTTGTAATTGTATGTAATTGTAAAATATAATTGCTGGGTTTGCGTTTGTAGGTATGCCCCAGGTATTTTATACTGTCTACAGTTATTTTGAATGGAACTTTCTTTTCTATCTCTTGTTGTTGGATTTTGTTGGTGGTAAATAGAAATGCCAGTGACTTACGTAGGTTTATTTTGTATCTTGCAACTTTGCTGAAGTTGTTAATTATTTCTATTATTTTTTTTTTGTGATTCTCTAAGCATATCATATCATCTGCAAAGAGTGATAATTTTGTTTCATTATCGCTTATTCTAATTTCTTCAATTTCTTTTCCCACTCTTATTGCTATAGTGAGCATTTCTAGTACAATATTAAATAATAATGGGCATCCTTACTTTACCCCTGATTTTATTAGGAAGGGTTTATCTCAATTTTATTTCAATTATAGATAATGCTTACTTATGGTTTTAGATAGATAACATTTATCACTTTGAGGAAGACTTCATTTATTCCAATGTTTTAAAATGTTTTTATAAGGAATGGGTGTTGTATTTTGTCAAATGCTTTTTCTGTATCTATTGAAATTATCATGTGGTTTCTGTTGGTTTTGTCATTGATATGGTCAATTATGCTGATGGTTTTCCTAATACTGAACCATCTCTGCATTCTTGATATAAAATCCATTTTATGATGGTGTATTATTCTTGTGACATAATGAAGTAATTTCCTTGCTAGAATTTTATTTAAAATTTTTCTTTTATGCTTATTTGATGTTCATTAGGAAGATTGATCTATAGTTTTCTTTCTCTTTTTAGCTCTTCCTAATTTACCATATTTGTATTATAAAAGGATTTTGGAAGGATTCCCTCTTCCCCTATTTTTCTAAATAGTTTAGGTACCATTAGAGTTAGTTTTTCCTTGACTATTTGGTAGGATTAATTTGTAAATCCATCTGGTCCTGAGGCCTTTTTCTTTCTTTAATGGTTTGTTCAATTTCTTTTTCTGTGATGAAGTTCTTTAAATATTCTATTTCCCTGTTTGTTAACTTAGATAGCTTACATCTTTCTAAATATTAATCTATTTCTCTTAGATTGTCAGATTTGTTGGCATATAATTGGTCAAAATAACTTACAATAATTGCCTTAATTTCTTCTTCATTGGTTGTAATTTCACTTCTTTTTTAAAATCAAGTTAACCAATGGTTTACCTATTTTATTTATTTTTTCATAAAAACTCCTTGCCATATTTATTAGTTTAATGGGGTTTTTTTTTAACCCTTACCTTCTGCCTTAGAATCAACACTAAGTATTGGTTCCAAGGCAGAAGAGCGGTAAGGGCTAGGCAATAGGGGTTAAGTGACTTGCCCAGGTTCCCACAGATAGGAAGTGTCTGAGGCCAGATGTGAAACTAGGACCTCCTATCTCTAGGCCTGGGCCTCAATCCACTGAGCCACCCAGCTTCCCCCTCGTTCAATGGTTTTCTTACTTTAAATTTTATTAAACTCTTTCTAACTTAGTGTTTAATTGGGGATCTTTAATTTGTTCTTTTTCTAGTTTTTTAGTTGCACGCCTAATTCATTGATCTGCTCTTTCTCCATTTTATTGATATAAGCATTTGTAGATATTAATTTCTCCCTAAGTACCACTTTGGATACATGCAATACATTTTGAAATGTTGCCTCTTCGTTGTCATTTTCTTTAATAAAATCATTGATTGTTTCTATGATTTGTTCTTTGACCAATTTATACTTTAGGATAAGATTATTTAGCTTCCAATTAATTTTTAGTCTTTCAGCTGCCCTTTGCCTTATGATCTGAAAAGTATGCATTTAATATTTCTGTTCTTCTACATTTAAGAGTGAGGTTTTTATGCCCTACTATACAGTCATTTTTTGCAAAGGTGCCATGTACTGTTGAGGAAAAGTTATATTCCTTTCTATTCCCAGTTTTCTCCAGAAGTCTATCATATATCTGCAACTTTTCTAAAATTCTCTTCACCTCCTTAACTTCTTTCTTTTTTTGTTGGATTTATGTACTTCTCAGAGGGGAAGGTTGAAGTTTCCCACTAGAAACATTTTACTAGATTTCCTCTTGTAATTCATGTAACTTTTCCTTTAGGAATCTGGATGCTATGCTTTTAGGTGCATATGTTTATAATATTGATATTGTTTCATTGTCTCTGGGTGCCTTTTATCATGATGCAATTTTCTTCCTTATTTCTTTTGATTAGATCAGTTTTTACTTTTACTTTGTCTGAAATCATGATCGCTACCCCTACTTTTTTACTTTAACTGAGGCATAGTAGATTCTGCTCTAGCCTCTTATTTTTACTCTGCATGTGTCTCCCTGTTTTAAATGTGTTTCTCGTAGAGAGCATATTTTTGCCAGGTCATCAGTCAATCAGTCAGTCATCCCACCTTCTTTTCTTTTTTTTATTTAAAAAATGTTTGCATGTTGATACAATTTGTTAATAATCATTTTCTGACGCTTTGTGATCCATGTTTTCTTCCTCTTTTCCACTCCATATCCCACCCCAAGATGGCAAATACTATGATATAGGTTGTAAATATATTATAATAAATACATATTTCCATGTTCATGATGTTGTGAAAGAAGACACATATTACTTACACTAGAGAAATATTTATAGAGGAGTTAAAATGAATAATAGTATGCTTCAATCTGCATTCAGACTCTGTCAGTTCCTTCTATAGTAATGGGTAGATTTTTTTGTCATGAGTTCCTTGGAGTTGTCCTGGATCCTTGCACTACTGATAATAATTAAATTATTCACAGTTGAGCATTATACTTTATTGCTTCCTATATACAATGTTCACAGTAATAATGTTATAAAAATTACACTCAACAAAGGACTGCAGGAAAAAGACTAAAAATTAATTTGAAACTAACTTTATTCTAAAGAATGAGTAGATCAGAGAAATAATCAAAATTTTATTAAATGACAAGGAGACAATATGCCAGAATTTTGGGAATGCAGTCAAAACTGTACTTAAAGGGAAATTTATATCACTAAATGCTTACATCAATAAAATAGAGAAAGAGCAGAACTATGAACTGGGTATGCAACTAAAAAAAAACAGAAAAAAATTTATATTTCCAATTAAACACCAAATTTGAAATCCTGAAAATAAAGGAGAGATTAATAAAGGTAAAAGTAAGAAAACCATTGAATTAATAAGTAAGACAAAGAGCTATTTTATGGGGGAGGGGATAAAAATAGATAAACCATTGATTAATTTGATAAAAAAAAGAAAAACAAATTACCAGTATCAAAAATGAAAAGGGTGATTTTACAACCGATGAAGAGGAAATTAAAACAATTATTAGAAGTTATTTTGCCCAATTATATGCCAATAAATCTGACAATCTAAGCAAAATCAATGAATGTTTTAAAAAACAAATTGCCCAGATTTCTACAATTAACTTTACAATTCTTAAAAATGAGTACCAGGAGAAAAATGGCAAGTTAGTACAATCATAAATAGCCTCCTTCCTAATCTTTGATAGCTATGGCAATGTAAGAACCAGGATAGATATTTGATTTAGCTGCTTCTGCTGGTCAATTAAATATTAGGGTATGGGAGAAATGTAAGGGTCACCAGAATACAGTAATTCCTGGCAAAATTCTAAGCTGTGTTATTAAGGAGATGGTTAGTGAATTAGAAAAAGACACAGTGATCACAAAGAGCTAACAATACATCATCTAGAACAAGTCATGACAAACTAAACTCATATCCTTTTTTGACAGGGTAATTAGATTGATAGGCCAGTGGAATGCTGCAGAGATAGCTTGCCTAGATATTAGTAAAGCATCTGACAAACTCTCACAGGCCATTCTTGCAGAAAAAGAGAGAAATGAGCTAACCAACAATATAATTAGGCACATTTGGAACAGACTGGATGCCTGGCTCAGACATTTTGATTGGTGTGTCTGAGTGAGTGTAAATCAGCCCACTGAATATATAGCTGACCTCAGACCCCATACCATGTTTCATCTTCACAGTCCATCCCAGCTGTGTTGAGTGAGGGTATTTTTGATTGTGAGATTACATAGGCATCCCAGCTGCTGCTGGGAGACCTCCACTGAAGGGAAACTCATTATCTTAAAGGAGAGTCTATTTCACTTTGGGACAGCTCCAAGGGTTAGATAGTTTTTCCTTATATGAAGTCAGAATTTACCTTTGCCATATCTACCCACTGCTCCTATTTTTGCCCACTGGGACCTCTGATACTTTAAAACAACTATCAGGTCTCCATCCTCTTTCTCTTCTCTAGGTTAAACATTACCTGTTTGTTCAGTCTATCTTTGTGTGCCATCATTTTAATGTTTTCCTACCTCTACCCTATCATTATAGGACCTTGTCTCCTATGTAAAAGAGAAGACAAAAGGCATTCGTCTTGGGCTTTCTCTTCTCTCTAACAGCATTCCTCAAAATCCCTCTTTATCATTCTCTCTTCTTTTGCTCCAGTCTCTGATGGGGAAGCTGGTCTCTTACTTGTTATGGATTACTCCTCTACTTTTCCCCTTTTCCCTTCTGATCTGTTTTGAGAGCTTATCTATTCCCTTTCTCTTATCTTCTTTACATATATTATTATATACTACTAAATTCATCATATATTTATATTAGTATATAAATATTTATTTAAAAATATAATGTGCATCATATTTAAATTGTATAAATAAATCATTTAAATTACATAAAGATATATTATATTGATATATATTATATATAACATTAATATAGCATGCTATATTAATCTTTCATGCTATTATATTTGTATAACATATTAACTTAATATGCTAACATAAAAATTATTTTCAACCAGAAAAAAATCTGCCTTCTTACTCTCCAGCCTTAACTCCCCCCCCACTCCTAATTTGAGAATTAAGGGGGAAAAGAACAATTCCCATTATAAATGTCAATAAAAACAAATTTCTACATTGGTCATGCCCCCCAAAACTGTCCAGTTCTGAGTCCTTCATCTCTCTATTAGGAGGTGGGTGGCATGTTTCATCATTAGTCCTCTGGAAATATGGTTAGTCATTATGCTGAAAAGAATTCCTAATTCTTTCAAAACTGATTACCTTTTTCATTGAATAAACTATTCTCCTGATTCTGTTTACTTTTCCCTGCATCAATCCATATAAATCTTTTCAGATTTCTCCAAAATAATCACTTTTATTATTTCTTACCACACATAGTATCCCATCATTTATATGTCACACCCTTTTCATACTTTTCTTAAATTATGGGCACTCATATTCCCATTTTTGCCAATTCTAAATAGCTATAAATATTTTTGGATAGCCTTAAAGTCTCTTTTGTTTAGGACTAGTCCTTCCTTTAAACTCCCCTACCTCTGTTTCCTTCCTCCCCACTTCTCATATTTTCCTTCTATTTCCCTGTTTAATGAAATGCATTTCTTTGCCCAACTTTGTGTGTATGTCTGTATTCTTCTAATACACATGAGAGTAAAGTTGAAGTGTCAGTTGTTGTCTACATCCCCCTCCTCCTAGTTTGTATAGAT
>NC_058132.1:452088111-452103408 GCF_016433145.1 Gracilinanus agilis
CAACTGCTTGAACGCATGGGTCGGGGCGGACATGATTGAGGGAGTGGACTCGAAACTACCACACCAATGCAACCACCAACAATTGGGAAATTGGGCTTGATCAAGGACACATGACAAAACCAGTGGAAAAGTGCGTCGGCCATGGGTGGGGGGAGTGCGGGGGGTGAAGGGGAAAATAGGAGCATGAAACATGTAACCATGTTAAAAATGATTATTAATAAATGTTAAAAAAAATAAAAAAAAGAGAAAAAAAAATAATAATCTAGCTATAGGCCTTAAAAAAATTCCCACTTTTAACCATAAAGAAGAGTTAGTTTCTGTAAGACATCAAAAAACATTCACTCCTCAAAATATTGAGAAATTTAACCAGCAAATTCTTTCTTTTGAGGATGAGCCTATAATGGTTATCAAAAAGCTAGAGAATATTTGTCAAATATATGAATCCACCTGGATTGAATTTGAAAATTTATTGCAGGTATTTTTAACAGAAAGGGAGAAAAATAAGATCATCTCTCTTGCCAGTCAGGCTCAGGAAAGGGGAAGAGTTCATTGACTCTGGTAAGACCCATGTCTTGGGATGGATTGTGAATAATGGAAACGATTATATGAGACTGTGTTGGGCTAGGGAGGCATTACTAAGAGCTGTATTAGTGAAATTTTGGAGTCCCTGAACTAAATATCCTGTGACCCCACTGGCTTCTGGTGGAAGTTTAGAGGTCTTTGAACTACATTTCCCATGAGCTCACTGGCTTCCTGTCTTGTGTAATGATGTAGACAGTTACATAATGATGTATACAAGATAAAATGAAATGCCAGGACTGACACTGCCTCTTTTTCCTCCTGAAGCAGCATGGTGGTGGCAGGTAATGGCGAGTCTTGCAAACAGCCTAAGATAGCAAGGCACGTGGCTTCATTTTTTCTAATGGCTACCAATAAATCTTTTAAAACCATAATATTTTTAAATCTATCCTTCTATATTCATTTTATTTTTTACAGAGCCATGAGATCATGTTCTGTTAGACCTGGTTACTGGAAAAAATTTGAAAATCTCAGACAAGAGATCAGTGAAAATCCTTCCCAGTTCATGGACAGACTTATTGAGCTGGGAGATAGATATATAGACATGGATCTGACCAGAAAAAGGGATGTCAGACAGATAAGAAGGAATTTTGTGAAAAACTGTTGCAGGGTGGTCAAGGACTTTTAAAACCAGCTGTCTGAATTGGACTAGTATGGACCTTGAGGAATTAAGGAGAGTGGCAGGGTATGTATATAATGGTCATGAAAAGGGAGATGAAGATGACAGTGGCTTGGTGGTGTCATTAAGGAAAGAAATAAAAGTATTAAGGGGAAAAATTAATGATTACACTTACAATTTATTTGTCAATAATTAAAGCTGTAGCTGTGTATGATGTTCTCTGGTTCTACTCATTTTGCTATTCATTTTCCTATGTAGTTCTTTCCAAGTTTTTTAAATTAGCCTGTTCATCATTTCTTATGGCTCAGTAGTATTCCATCATAATAATATACCCCAATTTGTTTAGCCAATCCCCAATTGATGGGTATCCCTTTAATTTCCAGTTCTTTGCCACCTCAAAGAGAACTGCTATAAATGTTTTAGAACATATAGGTTCTCTTATTTTTCCCCTGATCTCCTTGGAAATAAGATTCAATACACAGTTTTTTAACTCCCAGAACATAATTCCAAATTGTTCTCCAAAATAGTTGGATCCAACAAGAGTATATTAGTGTCCCCATTTTTCTACATCTCCAACATTTGTTATTTTGTCTTTTGGTATCATTTTAGCCAATCTGATGGAAGTGAGATGAGATACCTCAGAATTGTTTTGGTTTGCATTTCTCTGATCAGTAGTGATTTAGAGCATTTTTTCACATACCTATCTATGGCTTTGATTTCTTCATCAGAAAATTGTCTTCATATCTTTTGCTCAATTATCATTTGTAGGATGGTTCTAAATGAGGTCATATTTGAATTCAGGTCTTCCCACCTAGCCACTTCTTAAATCTCCTTTTTGTAATCTTCGGCTCATTTCTCTCTTTAAACTACTCTGTGTTGCCTTAGGGCAGTGATGGGCAAACTTTTTAAAGAGGGGGCCAAAAGAAAGGAAATGCTCATCTGTCGGTCTGTTTCTAAGGCAACTCTTTTGAAGTTTCATTGTATTGTATCCTACTCACTGTATTTGTCAGATTAGGAATAATGTGCAGCTGGATAGAACATTTCAGGCTCCCCCCCCACCCCCAGCATCTGGCCTGTGGGTAGTAGTTTGCCCATCACTGCCTTAGGGTGATTGAGTTCAGTTTAGCCTCATTTACCTCCCAAACTCAGGTAGGAATTTTATGAAGATAAGTGGTTAGGGATAAAGGTATAAATGCTGTTGTGTGCAGATGCAAAGCATGGAATTCCTGCAAAGGTACAGGGATAGCCTCACCCAGAATTCCAGGGGACTCCCCTGGAGAACTTTGGGGTGAGGGGGCAGTTGAGAAGGGTTGGAGACAGTTAATTTGTGGGAGTGGATGTGAGCAGACACTCTGCTTGCTACTCCTGACTTGGGGGTTCTCCTGAGGTGGCCATTGTAGCATAAGTCAGTGGTTTCTACTCATAGGGTTAGCCTGTTTGTTATTACTATTCTTCATTAATATAATTATATAATTACTTAGTGATTAGAGAGTAAAGATACTTATCAATAGCAAGAGAGCCAGTTTCAGTTAAGTGTTTCATCCCCTCCTGTGGTGAGGGGGAAGGGCAGCATCTACTTAACAGTTCAGTTCAGGGTCTCCTCTCATTATCCTAAAACCCTCATTTACCCTTTCTAGTTTTCCTTGTTATTACTTAATATAACCTTTATCTTCAAATCTGTGCCTGATAATTATTTGGGAAAGATACTCACAACTCAGTCTGAACATCTAGTTTGAATCCTGTTGGCTGCCAGTTTAAGATCTCTGTCCTCAACTGTTAGATAAATAATTTCTATATATCTCCTCTAACTGACCTGAGAGGAATATAAATTTAAGAAAGAAACATTATTGGGGTTTCAGCCATAACAGAAACTCACCAGAAGAATCTTATTCCTGTCTTCATTACCAACTGAAGCAGAAGCAGTTAGAGGGGGAGGGGTTTGAGAGCCAGGAGTGTTTTACCCCCTCCTTTCCTCACTGTAGTCTGTCAATCTCTGGCTCTTGACTTAAAGCTCTATTTGGCCCTGACACATTTATCTGCTTCTCCAAACTATCTGTTATTATCATCATAACAATGCCCTAGAGACAAATTATACTGACTTCTCCATAGGCAATTAAAGAATGAGCACACTCATCCTTCCTAGAATAGAGAAAGTCTATTTTGTACTTGATATCTTTCCCCTTTCCTTTTCTGTTTCTGTGCTTTGTCTCTGTATACCTCTGCAGAATTTTTGCTGAATTCTCACTGGAATACTCCCTTTACATCCTCCTCCACTGATGAAATAACTTGAAAGAAAGAGGGACAAGTGTGAGTGTGGCAGACACTATCATTTGACACACTTTCACCATCTACAATCATATTGCATTTATCACAGGGTTGCGTATAACCAAAGGGATGTGTTATGTGTACATAGGGAAATAATATTTGTCAGAAAAGTCTATATCAATAACATAAACTGAGTATTTCCTATCAGCATATGTGTGTGTATACACATATATGTAGTATATATCACAGTTGCATTCATGGTCCATAATAATAATGCACACACCAAAATATATTGCAGGGACTTAAAATATTACTTTATCAATGAGTTTTGTCTGGCTGTATGTGTAACTATTTCTCCTACTTTTCCTGATGTCCCTGATATTCCTAACACTAATCCCAAGGCAGTGTTTGTGGATGGTTGGCCAGTAATCTCATAAGACTCATTTATGGGTTTACTAATGGCTGGAGGTGGCAGGAGGGATGGAGGGAAGGAAGGGGCTATTACAATCTCCTGGGGATATGCTTTGCTGCCCTGGAGCCTTAACAATTGAGGTATCCTTTTAATTCAGGATTGCCTCTACTATTGGTTCTCTCTCATCACCTGAAGAGAAGTCATCTGTGGCCAGCTTAGACCATTGAGTTCACAGGTGGATGCCCATCCTTAATTTCATTCTCATAATAATAATAGCTAGCATTATTTAATGCTTTGTAAAGTGCTTTACATTTTTAAATTTTCTTTTTTTTTCCTTCTAGGCAATTGGGGTTAAATGATTTGCCCAGGGTCACAGAGCCAGGAAATGTCTGAGGTCAAATTTGAACCCAAGTCATCTCAATTTCAGGACTGGTACTCTATCTATTGAACCCTCTTGTTGCCCCTTTACATGTTTGTTTGTTTATTTTTTAACCCTTACTTTCCATCTCAGAATCAATACTGTGTATTGGTTCCAAGGCAGAAGACTGATAAAAGCTAGGCAATGGGGATTAAGTGATTTGCCCTGGGGTCACACAGCTATGAAATATTTGACCCATGAAATATGTGAAAAATCTGAAATTTTAACCCAGGATCTCTCTGTTTCTATGCCTAGATCTTAGTCTACTGAGCAACCTAGCTGCACCACCCCCCAACCCCCTTTACATGTTATTTCATTCAACCCTTAGCAACTCTGTGAGGAAGATGTTGTAATTGTCTCCATTTTACAGATGGGGAAACTGAATCCAAAAAGGACTAAGCAACCTGGCCATAGTTACATAACTAGTAAATGCCTGGGTAAGGATTTGAACTCAAGTCTTTCTGATTCCAAATCTAGTACTCTATACACTGGGCCACCTAGTTATCAGTCTCATTAGAATCATTCTCTGCCTTAGTCTTCCTGGGGCTCTTCTCCTCAGAGTTGACTTAGCTGGCTATCTACTGGCCCATCAGGCAATCTAACTAATAGTAGTTCCAGTGCATTGTCTTTATAGGGTCCTCCCCATTTTGTGGAATTATTGTGTTAATTGGCAAGTCTCCTAGTCTCCCCACACCATGGCAGGATGTAGCTTTAGATAAAGCCCAATGTTCTACCCTGTCAAGATCCTTTTGGACCCTGATTCTGTCAGACAGCATAATTGGGATCCCTCAAGCTTGGTATCATCTGAAAATCTTTTCTTCTTTCCAAGCTATTGATACAAACAAATAGCATAGGGTCAAGCACAAGAGTTTTCCACTGAAAACTTTCCTCTATATTGACATTGAATCATCAACAGCTACTCTTTGGTGTCAGCCATCTATCCAGTTCTGGATACTAATAATTGTATTTTTGACTCATCAAAATCTATGCATCTCTTCCACAAGAATATTATCAGATCCTTTATCAAAAGCTTGGCTAAAACCTAGTTAAATCATATCTGCAGCATTCCTCCCATCTACCAGTTTAGTAATTCTGTCAGAAAAGGAACAAAGATTAGTCTGGCATTACCTATTCTTAATGAAGTCATACTGACTTTGTAATTACTGCTTTCCTTCTGAAATGTTCAACATCTCTGTTGAATAATGTATACTAAATATTTCCCAGGAACTGAAATTTGCAAACTCTATCCTAGAATTTGCCCTATTCTCTTCTTTTTCAGAAATAAGGACATTTGCTCTACTCCAACGTTGTAGTACCTTTTCTGTGTTCCTTATTCTTTCAAATATTACTGGGTATGGCTCAGTAAAAATATATGCCAATACTTTAGTATCCATACCCCAAAAGGTAGTACATCTCTGCCAGGTGACTTGCAGAATCCTAATTGCTCTCTTCTTATTTATCTCTGTTATCTTGTTTTGTTTTTCATTTCCAGGAGTCATATTTCTTGGCAGAGAAAACAGAAGCAAAATAAAAACTGAATGGCTTTGCCTTCTCTTTTGTCAGTTATTTTTGTAGCAACCCCTCCAAGCAAAAGCACCATTTCCTTTTTGATCTTTCTTTTTTCCTGATATAGCTTTAAAAAATCCTACCCCTCCTTAGCTTTTCCCACCAGTCTCAATTCACTTACAGATTTAGCATTCCTGACAGTTTTTTTTAATAGCACTACACCATGCTTTTATAGTTATTTTCTACTACCTGGCCTTCCTAACTATCTTCTGCAAATTTTTAAAAAATCTAAGTTGGGAAGTGAGTTTACTGTGCATACTGTTGGGTTCCTCAGATAAAAACTATTTCTTCCCCTCAAAGGAATTTTTTTCCTTTTATATCTTCAGAATTTCATTCTTGAATAGTTCTCATTCTGTAGCATCTTAGACCATGGAATACTACTAATTGTTGTGAATCTTTTGAAATTTGCTTTCCCCAATTCTAAGATGCATATTGGACTATACCTGAATTGCCTCTCTTTGATCAAAAATTTTAGGATGGAGTGGTCATATCTCTTCAGGTTCTCATAAATTACTCCTGTTATTGAGGATCAGATACCAAATAGAATTTCTTCTTTTTTGTTTTATTTTATTTTGAACTTTAATACAAAAAAATTTCCATACACACCAGAATACAAAAAAGAGAACTCTATATTGGAAATTGTGAATCTCTGTTTCACACATCATGCTTTAAAAAATGTATATAATACATTTTATACTACTTTAAACATTTTCCTTCCTGTATGGGCTTTCTTCTGTTATATTCCATGCATTAAAAATATTTTAATGTGGTTTTGGTGTGGGTTTTTTGCACTTATTAGTATTCTTCCTTTCCCCAATCTCCATCTCCTGCCATTATTTGAAAGAAAGAAAAAAGAAACAACCTCTAATAAATAAGCATAATCAAACAAACAAACAAAATTCAATACAGTGGCTATGTCTAAAAATAAAGATTTGTGTATCAGTGTATTTTTTTTGCTCATTACCTCTTTGTAATGAAGTAAGTACATGCTTTGTTACAGTTCCTTTAGAGATGTGGTTGGTCATTACATTGAAGAGTTCTCTGTTTTTCTTTACAATATGGCTATCTTGTAAAATGTGGCTCTCATTTATAAATTACTCTCCCAGTGCTACTCATTTTACTCTGCATTAGTTCATACTATTCAGGATGCTCTGAAATTGTCTCTTTTTCCATTCCTTATAGCACAATAATATTCCATTCCATTCATATACAACAATTTGTTCAGCTATTCTCCAGTTATCTAAGGAGGCAAAGGCACCCTTTGTATGCAAGTTCTTTTCTTATCTTTCCTTTTAATTCTCCTTTTAGGATCAGGAAGTTTGTGACTATTGTCTGACCATATTTATTCTTCTTCCTAAATACCATCCACCATCCCTGTTGTTTCATGGTTTAGTTTTATGTATTTCTAAATCAAACTCTGAATGTATTTAGCCCATCTTTGTTTCAGATAAGAGAGAGGTTCATCTAATGCCCTTATCCTTTTTTCCATGATAGTGTGTTCTTCTCAAATACTGCAGTTATGAGAAATAGTGGTTCCCTTTCATTTTTCTTTTCATTTTACATTAATGTAGCATTATGTTAATATAGTCTTCCACTAGAGAAGGGAATGGCAAACCACTTTAGTATCTTTGCCAAAGAGATTCCATAGATATATGGAATCATGAAAAGTCAGATGCAACTGAACAAATATTCCTTAATATTTCCCTTCCTAAGACTCTCTGAACAGAACTAATCAATCCCCAAGACTTTAGTGTCTTGAACTAATCAGAACTAATCAATCCCCAAAACTTTACTGGGGTGTGTGTGGGTGTGTGTGTTTTCAATTTAACTTCTTTAATGACTTCTGAAGATATCCAGGTTCTGAAGGGTAACTTAGACACATATTCCTTATTAGAATGCTAGCATTGTATTATCCTATACCTTTTTCTAACTGCTTAAGTAAATTTACCTTTCAAGGTTTCTCTAGATTTTGGGGTTCATATTTCAAAGTTCACTCTCCATTCTGGTCTTTTTATCAGGAATGCTTTTAAATATTCTGTTCCAGTAAATATCCATTTTTATCCTTTGCAGGTTTATATTAATCTTTGCAGGGCAGGTTATTCTTGGTTGTAAGCCTAAATTTTTTATCTTTCAGAATATTGTATTCCAAGATCCCCTCTGTTTGTTTGTTTTAGAAATTTGTTTTAGAAGTCTTGTGTGATCCTGGCTGTTTCCTTGGCATTTAAAAAAAAAACCTATTACCTTCCATCTCAGAATCAATACCATCTATTAGTTCCAAGGCAGAAGAGCAGTAAGGGCTCTGCAATGGAGGTTAAATGACTTGTCCAGGATCACATAGCTAGGAAGTGTCTGAGGCCAGATTTGAACCTAGGACCTCCTGTCTGGGCCTGGCTCTCCATCCACCTTGCCACCCAGCTGCCCATCTCCTTGGCATTTTACTACTATTTTCTAGCTGCTTACAGTGGGTTTTTTGTTGTTTGTTTTTCTGGCATAAGAGAACTAAATTTTGGCTATAACATCACTGGGACTGTTCTTTTGGGGGTTCCTTTTAGGAATCATTCTGTTTAGAAATCTACCAATAGATATTGGCAAATTCTGTTTGTCTTTACTTTGCTCTGTAGTTCTAATAAATCTAGACTGTTTTAAATTATGATTTCTTAAAATATAGCATCTGGGGTTTTTAAAATTATGTTTTTTAGGCATTTCAATAATCTTTAAATATTATGATAATTACTGGAGGTATTGATCTTGATGGAACACAAATGTAAATAATGATCCCAAAGGTCAACCTCCAGCTCAGTTGGGCTCAGTAAGAACTGTGTTGAATCTTCTTATTCCAATAGTTGGATAATTTTCTGACAGTTGTTTGGTATCACAGCTTGAGAACTGAATCTTGCCAAGTTTGGGGATGTTCAGGACAGATTAGGGGCAGAGTGGTAAATTATTTTGGCTAGAAAAATCTGTGAAACCATCTACAAGGCAGGTATCTGTATCTGTATCATTCACTCATTCATAAGCATAGGAAATTCATAGCGGTGAAATCATAGACTCTTGGGTATTAAGTGTACTAAAAATAGTTTTGGAAGAGTAACTAAGCCCTACAAAAACTCCATATTACAGAGTTAGAGGAGGAACCTCTATTTATTCCACACAGAACAGGTTAGTTTTTCCTTAAAAGGTATTGAAACTGTTGCTGAAGTTGAAGTGACCTAAGGGAATAAGGCTCAAATCAGTGATGTAGCTTCTAGGTTGTCTAAGTGCAAAAACCAGTGTACATTTGTGATCCTGGGAGGAACCTCTGGGCCAAAGCTGAAACTGGAAAGCTGTTCCCTAATGAGTCAGTGCCATTTAGCTTCGCTGGATATCCTTTCTGTGATATAGATAAATAAAGTGAACTTGGTTAAATATTAGATGATCTATATTTGTCTAATTTCCATCTGATCCGGAACCTGTACCCCTGGACTAGCCTGGCCTCCAAAGTTTCAGGGTTAGTTGGAAGCAGAATGTGCTCTTTGGAATGTCAGAAGGGTGCTGTGGAGGAAGGTGAGTCCTGGGGGATGGGAAGCCCTGAGAGAGAAGCCGGGTATTTTGTGGCCTTGGTGGCTGTGTATTATCCTCCAGAGACCAGATGAGACTATGTCCCTCTTTTTCTTTTTAGGCAATGGGGGTTAAGTGACTTGCCCAGGGTCATATAGCTGGGAAGTGTCTAAGGCCAGATTTGATCCTAGGACCTCCAGTCTCTAGGCCTGGCTCTCAATCCACTGAGTTACCCAGCTGCCCCACTCAGAGACCAGATGAGAAAGAAAATGGTGGACATTTAGCAACTGAGGCATAGCTAGGTGGTACTGGACTTGGAGAAAGGAAGACTTAAATTCTAATTCTGTCTTTGCCACTTACTAAGGAAATTTTTTTAATCCTAAAATTTTAAAAAAATTTAATCTAATTTTTTAATTTAATCTCTGTCTGCCTAGTTCTTTCATCTGTAAATTGGGAATAATAAATAATAAACCTGCCTTATGAAGACCAATTGATATACTATATTGTAAGATGCTTTGCAAGCCTTAAAGCTTTATATAAATGTTAGCTACTAATAGAGACAGATGTGAATGTCCTGTGAATCATTAAGATCAGTGCCCTAAAGATGATAGAAATTATTGTCATTTGTTGTCCTTTGCATTTGGAGGTGAATGTAATCTCCAGGTGCCCTAGCTGCAGCAATCCTGAGCTGTCCCTATAGGCTATCCTTTGGGGATTGTCTAAGAATTGGGCACAATGAACAGTTTGGGATTATTCATGGGTCTTTGGGAAGTTGTTGGGAGCTGTGCATAGTGGGCTTGGTTGGGATCCTCTGGAATCTTGGTGTAGGAACTCAATGGAAAAGTACCTTTCTTGTTCCTTTTCAGGTTTGACACCTGCTTCTGACTTAAGAGTACTGGCAGAGTCAGTATTGGCAAGGGCAGCTGGGTGGCATGCTGGACCAGAAGTCAGGAAGATTTCTTTCTGAGTTCAAATCTGGCTTTACACAATCACTGTGTGATCCTGGACACTCCTCTTAACCCTGTTTGCCTCGTCTGTAAAATGAGTTGGAGAAAGAAATGGCAAACCACTCCATTATCTTTGCCAAGAAAATTCGAAATGGGGTCACAGAGTCCAACCTTACTGGAACGAATGAACAACAACAAAAGGGTCAATAATAGTGTCGAAGAAGCTTGGGCCAACTGAATCAATGCTATATTCTCAAAAAGTAATCCTGGCAAACTCCGGCCTAACAAATTTCCTTTAGGTAACTTTCATCAGATGTTCTATAGCTTGTCTCCTTTACTTCCAATCCCAAACCTGAACCACTGGACTAGCCTGAATCAGACCTAGTCTACAACAGACAGAAACAGATAACTCTAAATGTGTATTTTTATTCCTTCTAATTCTTCTGAAAATTTTCTGAAATTCTTCTGAAAGCATTTTGGCATCATCATCTTTATAAAAGAAAATAAAATTAAAACACAAATTAATCAAATGGTTAAATTAGGAGATAATTACTCACTGCTTCCCTAAGGATTACTTACTTTACCAAAAAAGCATTCATCACCTGGTTATTTTAAAAAGCAATCTTTACTTCTGACTCAAATACTTTGATGGCTCTGTGAGCTCTCTGACATGGATACTCCCTCCAGCAATGCAAATTCCAGCCCATTCCAGGTCTTCTCCAGTAAGAGGCTGGTCCAAGGCCACCTGCAAATCTGCCACAGGCAAACAACACTCCAGTAACATCTTTGATGTCTGATCTAATCCAAAAAGCCTTTATTAAGTGCCTGCTCTATCCAAAGCACTAGGGATACATAGACAAAATGAAAAATGTTCTTCATAGGAACCAAAATCTATAACAGGACTTTTTACCAAACCACTCTTCCACTGCATTTGAGGAAACTAAGAAAACTAAGGGCAGCCAGTTGGTTCTATGTGGATAGAGGGCAGGGCCTAATGCAGGAAGATTCATCTTTTCTGAGTTCAAATCTGGATGCAGACACTTACCAGCTGTGTGACTCTGGGAAAATCATTTAACCCTCTTGGTCTCAGTTTCCTAATTTGTAAAATGAACCGGAGAAGGAAATGGCAAAATCCCAAATGGGACCACGAAGAGTCAGACACAACTGAAATGACTAAATGACAAATGATAGAGTGCTGGCCCTGGAGTCTGGAAGATCCAAGTTTCAAATCTTGCCTTAAACCGTGTAACCCAGGGCAAGTTACTTAACCTCTCAGCCTCAGTTTCCTAATTATAACACCTGTCTCAGAGAGTTGTTATTAGGACCAAACGAGATAACCTCTGTAAAGCATTCTACAAACCGTAAAGCTGTTTATATAAACATTAGCTCTAATTGTTATTATTATACTTGTTAAGGGAGTATAACAGAATTCAAGGGATGGTGACCATACTAGAGATTGTGACTAGAACCTTAAGGCAGTAGATTAATGAACTTGGCTAAGTTCCAGTTTATGAAAGGACTTTAGAAAGAAATGAAGCAGAGTCTGGTCTAGTTGGGATAGAGATAGATGAGGCTGGGTTGGACTCATCCACCCTCTAATCTATGTAGTTTCCTCCCTATCCCCAGGAGAAAATCTCAACACTGAGGAGGTGACTCCCCTGAGCTGGGGAGAAAAGATAGGTGGGCAGAGTTTCTGAAGGTGTGAGTCCAGAGGGGTTCTGTTCATATACTATAATTGATTTTGAATAACATTAGTCTGCCTACCATTTTCATATAAGTGCTGTATTTTGATATACAAAGCAGCATCCCCTTTCTATTCACTAGTGAAGCAAACATCCAAACTTGGGAATTAGGGTTTTTATGAACACGAAAAAAGGAATTGTCCAACCTAATTTCAAATCCCCTTTAAAAGATATGTTAAACATATATGGGGAAAAATCACAAATATATTTTAATTTAGAAATCTCCCATATTAAAAAAAGAATTCTTCCATATGAAAATACTATATCATACTTCTAGAAGCTTCTCTAAATTTATGGTCTGAATTACTTGCTTTCTAGGGAATTTTTTCATCTATAGCTACTTGGGAAAATTGGCCACAGTTGTTTTCTACTCATTTATATTTTCTTATGAAACCATCAACATCCAAAGAAGAGAAAAATAGAAACATGAACTAAAGAAACATCCATTACAAAATAAACACTCTAGAAGTCTCCAGACCTATCATCCTAGACTGTTAAAAGCTCTGTTTGCACAAGTTGTAAAATACTTAAGGTTGTTCCCACCAGAAACATTTAGAGCTGTTTCCTCAAATAGACCAGCAGAAGGTTCTCACCTCTAACTCTAACATGTACTTTAAATAAAATCTTAGAACTTGTCTATTATTTAAAAAACAGATATTTTTTGGTGGAGATAGTTATAGCCTAAAGGTAAGCTAGCTAACGGGAGAAACAAGTAGCTGACTGGCTAGGAACCTTAAACATTTTGCTTCAAATTTTAGATTTAAATTTGCTACATTTTTGTCCCCTCTGACCCCACCAAAAAGCCACCTGATTATAGTGTAATGCAATGGATTTGAAGTTAGAGAGTTAGGGTTCAAATCCCAGCTTTGCCACTTATTTTACGTGATCTTTTAACTTTGGTGGGCCTCAGTCTACATATCTGTAAAATGAGAGTATTGAATGAATTATCTTCTATGGACTTTTACAACTTAAATTTATGGTGAATATTGTTTTTACACACACACACAAACATATAGAACAACAACACTTCATTATTCCCTATGACATCTATAAATATTGTTATTGTTATAACTGTAGGTCTGATACCCCATCATAATCCTGACTTCTGGTGTGATAAATGAGTCCAACTAGGTTATAGTTAATGTTCTATTGGACATTTTTTCTCCATTCCTAGGTAAATGGCTGATTTCACCAATTGAGTTTCCACCTTAATCAGAGTAGACAACCATAAAAGGGGACACATAAGAGAGTTTGTTGGCCATTGCCAGGACCCTAGAGGGGAACAATAAAACAAAGGTAGGAGGTGAAACAGGAAAGGTCATATAAATGTGTCTGATTGCACTGGTTAATACAGTAAAAGTTTATAGGACCTGTATTGAAGGACTAGTTTCCCCATCATTTACATAAAAAAAACAGGAGGGGGGTTATTTTTCATTCATTTTGGTGGAGCCAATGTATTTATATATCCAATGTGAAGAAGCTGGAAGCACTTAAGTTGAGCAGGTAAATAAATGCAGAAATTCCCTTGATCTGCACTGAAAAGTACCCGAAACTTTCACTTCCTTAGGCTGGGTATTTAGGTGAACTCTCCCTCAGGAGTTTTTTTTTTTTTTTTTCCTAATTTAAAGTCTTTTATACTTCCTAGTTTCTACTAGTCATACTTTTGAGTTGTATTAAGTTTACATTTAAACTATTTAGGTCATATCTATATTAGCCTTAGGAGTAGATTCAAATATGCATTAACAAAATATTGGAACTATGTACATTGGCAATGTATACAGCTATTTTAAAAAATATACAGAGTTGTAAAAACATAACTCTGCCTTCCCCAAGTCCTGGATATATAATGTAAATGTTCCCTCATAATTTCCTTTTCTTTCTGTGACAGTTTCCCCTCTGATTTCATAAAATCTACCATTGTGAAAAATGCAGAATTCAAAATTTGCTTCCTTTATCACAGTCATTCTCATTAAATATAATATTATGACTAATCTTTCTAAGCTTTAGTTTTTATTCCTTTCTAGCTTCTTCCTGTTTATATTGCTTCTCTTTCCTTCTTTCACCTCTGAAAAAATTTCTTTCTTCTTCTAAATCTTTTCTTTTTTATGTTTTAGGAGATATGATATACTTGTCTTTATCTGAATTCACTATGTTTAGAGACAAATAGATACACATTATTATCTAGTGAAGTCAAGTAGTCACTATTTATATTTTACAGATTATGTTGGATGAATAATTGTAGAATTTAAAATCATTCCTTGTAATTTGAAGCAAATTAATTTTGGCACAGAATTGTATTCGCTTTTTTCATAACAGCATGATATAGAGCACTTGATACATTAGTTTTGGGCTGTTATGACTAATCACTCTAAAACATTTTTACTCCCCCAGTGAACATTTGTGTATTGGACTATTCTTTTTTTTTTAATTTAAACATTTATTAATATTCATTTTTAACATGGTTACATGATTCATGCTCCTACTTTCCCCTTCACCCCCTGCACTCCCCCCACCCATGGCCGATGTACATTTCCACTGGTTTTGTCATGTGTCCTTGATCAAGACCTATTTCCAAATTGTTGGTAGTTACATTGGTGTGGTAGTTTCGAGTCCACACCCTCAATCATGTCCACCCCGACCCATGCGTTCAAGCAGTTGTTTTTCTTATATGTTTCCTCTCCTGCAGTTCTTCCTCTGAATGTGGGTAGCATCTTTACCATAAATCCCTCAGAATTGTCCTGGGTCATTGTATTGCTGCTGGTACAGAAGTCCATTACATTCTATTTTACCACAGTACATCAGTCTCTGTGTACAATGTTCCCCAATTGAAGGACATACCCTCCTTTTCCAGTTTTTTGCCACCACAAAAAGCGCAGCTATAAATATTTTCGTACAAGTCTGTTTATCTATGATCTCTTTGGGGTACAAATCCAGCAATGGTATGGCTGGATCAAAGGGCAGGCGTTCTTTTATAGCCCTTTGAGCATGATTCCAAATTGCCAGCCAGAATGGCTGGATCAGTTCACAACTCCACCAGCAATGCATTAATGTCCCAATTTTGCCACATCCCCTCCAACATTCATTACTCTCCCCTTCTTTCATTTTAGCCAATCTGCTAGGTGTGAGGTGATACCTCAGAGTTGTTTTGATTTGCATTTCTCTAAGTATTAGAGATTTGGAACACTTTCTCATGTGCTTATTGATACTTTTGA
>NC_058132.1:452103775-452141752 GCF_016433145.1 Gracilinanus agilis
TTTAGCCAATCTGCTAGGTGTGAGGTGATACCTCAGCGTTGTTTTGATTTGCATTTCTCTAATTATTAGAGATTTAGAACACTTTCTCATGTGCTTATTGATACTTTTGATTTCTTTACCTGAAAATTGCCTATTCATGTCTCTTGCCCATTTATCAATTGGGGAATGGCTTGATTTTTTATACAATTGCTTTAACTCCTTGTATATTAGAGTAATTAGACCCCTGTCAGAGTTTTTCGTTATAAAGATTTTTTCCCAATTTGTTGTTTCCCTTCTGATTTTGACTACATTGTTTTTGTTTGTACAAAAGCTTTTTAGCTTAATATAATCAAAACCATTTAATTTACATTTTGTAATTTTCTCTAACTCTTGCTTGGTTTTAAAGTCTTCCCTTTCCCAGAGATCTGACAAGTATACTATTCTGTGTTCACTTAACTTATTTATAGTTTCCCTCTTTATATTCAAGTCATTCACCCATTCTGAATTTATCTTGGTGTAGGGTGTGAGATGTTGATCTAGACCTAATCTCTCCCATATTGTTTTCCAAATTACCCAGCAGTTTTTGTCAAATAGTGGATTCATGTCCCAAAAGTTGGGCTCTTTGGGTTTATCATACACTGTCTTGCTGATGTCATTTACCCCAACTCTATTCCACTGATCCTCCTCTCTTTCTCTTAGCCAGTACCATATTGTTTTGATGACTGCTGCTTTATAGTATAGTTTAATATCTGGTACTGCTAGGCCCCCTTCCTTCACATTTTTTTTCATTATTTCCCCTGATATTCTTGATCTTTTGTTATTCCAAATGAAATTCGTTATTGTTTTTTCTAATTCAGTAAAGAAGTTTTTTGGTAGCTTGATAGGTATGGCGCTAAATAGGTAAATTAATTTGGGTAGAATTGTCATTTTTATTATGTTAGCTCGTCCTACCCATGAGCAATCAATGGCTTTCCAATTGTTTAAATCCAATTTTATTTGTTTGGAAAGTGTTTTGTAGTTGTTTTCATATAATTGCTGTGTTTGTTTTGGTAGGTAGATTCCTAAGTATTTTATATTGTCTAGGGTAATTTTAAATGGTGTTTCTTTTTCTACTTCTTGCTGCTCTAGTGTGTTGGAAATGTATAGAAATGCTGATGATTTATGTGCGTTTATTTTGTATCCTGCAACTTTGCTAAAGTTGTTGATTATTTCTACAAGCTTCTTAGTTGATTCTCTAGGATTTTTTAAGTAGACCATCATATCATCTGCAAAGAGTGATAGCTTAGTCTCCTCATTGCCTATTTTGATACCTTCAATTTCTTTTTCTTCTCTAATTGCAACTGCTAGTGTTTCTAGTACTATGTTGAATAATATCGGTGATAATGGACATCCTTGTTTTACTCCTGATCCCTTTTTTTGACCTCCCCACTCCCCTGCTCCCCTTGGTTTATCCCTTCTGACTTTCTCAGTAGGGTTAGATAGAGTTTTATATCCCAATGGATAGTATAGCTACTCTTCCCTCTCCGGGTTGATTACACTGAGAGTAAGGTTTGATTATTACCTCTTAATGCTCTCTTCCTCTCCTTCTTATAATAGTATTTGTCCCCTCTCCTTCCCATGCCCTCTTTGTGTGTAATAGAATATCCTATTTTTCTTATTCACTCAGGTTTCTCTTCGTGTCCCCTACTATTCACCCCCTCTTTCCCATCCCCCATGTCATCTTAAATTATTTAGTGTTCCACCCTCACCCTGTGAATTATTCTTCTGATTACTATAATAGTGAATAGAGTTCACTACAGAGAATTATACATAACATTTCTCTACATAGGAGTATTCTTAATCCAGGCTGGAGAAGAGGGGCTGGAGTAGAAAGGGGAG
The DNA here is from genome assembly GCF_016433145.1 of Gracilinanus agilis. NCBI lineage: Eukaryota > Metazoa > Chordata > Mammalia > Didelphimorphia > Didelphidae > Gracilinanus > Gracilinanus agilis. Next base: position 452,105,633 of record NC_058132.1, read on the forward strand.
ATCATGAAGTACCTTTCAGTTACAGTTAAATGTTACTTTGTTTTGACAACCTTGTTTTTAATTTTTTTTTTGTGAAATACATTTTGAATCCTTTTTTCAAGCTTCCCATATTGGGCAATTTACTGTCATCTACAAAATGAATAGGAATGTTTTAAACATAATTTTATTTTTAAAATATTTTTCCATGGTTACATGATTCATGCTCACTCCCTCCCCTCTTCCTTTGCCCCTCATGGAGCTGACAAGCAATTTCACTGGCTTATACATGTAAAATGAATAGAGATTTTAAGGCTTGAAGAAACTTCCATATTCCACAGTCATTTAGTTTACCCAAAAGGAATCTCCATTGCAATGTATCCAACAAAAGCTCGAGTTACTATTATGTCCTCAATTCTCCTACTGACTAGATGACATGTAAGGTTGCATCCTGGTAAAAATTCTTATAAAGTCTAGGCTACCATAAAAATATTAGATACTATTGGTCCCAGGGCTGAATTTGTTATGACCTATTTATATTTTTCATATATATTTACTCATCATATTCATTAAATAACTATCCCCTACATCTTTGTCCTCCGTTCATTGCCTCACTGAAGAACCATCTTTCCTTCTGACCAAAGCTAGTCTGACTACTTTGAGGAAGTGGGTTTCCCTCCTGTAAGAGTGGGGTTGGAGAGTTAGCATCAAACAATCAATCAACAAATATTTGTAAAGTAAAGCAGCTACTATATACCAGGCTCTCTGTTAAGCAGTAGAATACAAGTACAAAGAATGAAACATCCCTTTTGCCAAAAATTTACATTCTAATGGGAGAAATAAGTAAATGTAAAAAAAATTGATGTTCAGTTATGTTCAAGTCTTTACAACTTCTTTTGGGGTTTTCTTGGCAAAGATTCTAGAGTAGTTTGCCATTTCCTTCTCCAGCTCATTTTACAGATGAGGAAACTGAGGCAAATGAGGCTAAACGATTTGCTCAAGGTCACACTGCTACTAAGTGTCTAAGGCCAGATTTGAACTCAAATCTTGACCCCAGGCGCAGTGCTCCATCCAATGCAACCTGTCTGCCCATAATGGGTGTATGTGTATATACATATTCTTATGTATATACACACATATGAATGCATACATATATACACAGCATAATTAATAAGTTAATAAACGCATATAGAATTTCTTTTCATGGTAGTAAAAAACTAGAAACTAAGGAAATGTCAAACTATTCGGGAATAGCTAAAATAGTTGTAGTATGGACAATTTTAGAGGAAACTGGAAGAGTCTATAGCCAAAAAAGAGTAAAGTGAACTAGAATAATTTAAATGTGGACAAATTATAGAGAAAAATAAATTTGAAAGACTTTAGAACTCTGATGAATGTGATGATAAACCATGAGTCCAGAGGACTTAAAATGAATCATGCCACCGCCTTCTTGTCACAGAAATGATGGATTTGAAATTTGTAATGAGATATGCATATTTGAAGGGGGACAATTAGAATGCTTTGTTGGGCTATGCTTATTTATTAGGAGAGTTTAAAGAATTGTTCTAAGGGAGGGAGGAGTGCTAATAAAAATATATACATACAAATACAAAGTAATGAAATATAGGTACTCTAACATGGAAGGCACTGGCAGTTGGAGGATAAAGAAAGGTTTCAAGAAGATGATGTCTGAGCTCCATGGAAGAAGAGATAGACTATGAGATGGAGGTGAGGAAGGAGTACATTCTAGGAGATGGGCCAATGCAAAGGCATGATGATTGGAGATGGAGTTTTGTGAATGAGGAACAGAGAGAGAAGCTGCCTATTTGGCTGTATTGAAGATTGTGGGAGGAAGAGTAATATCCAATGAGATTGGAAAGATAAGTTAGTGCCTTTTTGTGTAGGGTTTTATTGTTTTATTTTTATTTTATATTTGTCATGCAAAAAATATACTTCCATATTGGTCGTTATTGTAAGAGCACACTCATACATAACCAAAATCCCAAAATAAAACCAAAGATACACTGATGTGAAAGACGACTCCAACCATTCTTTCTCTGGAGGTCGCTAGCATTCCCCATCATCAGTCTTTCAGGATTGTCCCAGATCATTGCATTGCTGAGAGTAGCCAATTTTCACAGATAATCATTATTCGATTATTGCTGTCATTGTGTACCATGTTCTCCCAGTTCCGCTTATTTCACTTTGCATCAATTCCTACAGATCTTTCTAGCTTTTTCTGAAATCATCTTGTTTATCATTTCTTATAGCACAATAGTATTCCATTACCAACATGTACCACAATTTTTTCAGCCATTCTACAATTGATGGACATTCCTCCAATTTCCAATTCTTTGCCACCACAAAAATCGCAGCTATAAATACTTTTGTACAAATAGATCCTTTCCCATTTTTTTTTATCTCTTTGGGATACAGACCCAGTAGTGGTATTATAGGATCAAAGGGTATGTACAGTTTTATAGTCCTTTGGGCATGGTTCCAAATTGCCCTCCAGAATGGTTAGATCAGTTCATAATTCCACCAGCAATGTACTAGTGACCCAATTTTGCCACATTCCTTCAAACATATATCACTTTCCTTTACTGACATATTGGTTAATCTGATAGGTGTGAGGTGGTACCTTGGCATTTAATTTACAATTCTTTAATCAAGAATGATATAGAACATTTTTTATATGATTATTGATGACTTTGATTTCTTCATCCGAAAATTGCTTGTTTATATCCTTTGACCATTTGCCAATTGGAGTTGTGTAGGGTTTTAAAAGTTGAACAAAAATAAAAATAAAATATGAATATTTTATATATATAATATATATAAATAACTTTTATTTTATTCTAAAAGCAATAAGAAGCCACTTGAATTTGTTGGGTTTCAGTATTGATATATTTGATTTTGCTTCTAAGGAAAATACTTTATAGGGACCAAAGTTGGGAGAATATTGTGGTGAGAAGCCCAATAAGAAAATTGTTAACAATAATTTAGGTAAGAGAAATGAGGGTCAAAAACAGAGGGACAGCTATGTAAGTCAACTGGAAGGGGTATGTAGAAATGGCAAAGTTTGGCAAAGAGGAAGTGAACATCGGTGGGAAGGTTGGAAGAAACATGGAAGAAGATGGGCTTCTTGCATTGCCTGCTCCCTCTGGACTCTCTGGAGATCTGGGTAGGCTGGGTGACCATCTGGAGAGCCTAGCAGGAGTAGGTGTTCTAAAGTTCCCTCTCCCTCCATCCCCTTGATCCTGCCCGATCCAGCAGGATGTATGGATGATCTTTTCTTCTGTTGGCTTCATAGATCCCCTTCTACTGAGATTATATATATCACATACATAATATATATAAAGCCCTTTGCAAACCTTAAATTTATATATATATATATACTATGTGTGAATGTATTAGCTATTATTATTATTATTCTCATTCCTTGCCCCCAGCTTTTTCCCTGTCTTCTTATCCTCTCCTCTGCTGTTAAACATGGATATTTCCCAAGGATTTTATTCCCTGGGCTTTCTTCTTGGTGGATTCTTTCTCCCTGGGCAATCTCATTCCCTCCCATGGCTTTTTAACTACCACTCTCTATGTCGGGGTCTGTGCCTTAAGTCATTTCCCTGGAGGAAGTTCCTTATTGGCTCAGGAGCAGCCCAAGTTTGTTATCTAGCAGTTCCACAGCCTGACTCCACTCCTCCCCTACCTCAATGCCTTTAGCCATCCCTTTCTATGATGTGGGGGAAAGGTCTGACTCCTTTTTGCCTTCCAAAAGGCTATGTCTTGCTGTTCTCTGCACACTTCCTTTCCACCTCTCACTTCCCACTATTATATTACTGTTTTTTCAGGTACCCTTAGCTCTTTATTCCCTTAACTTAAAAAAAAATTCTATTATGATCTAATTTGACTTTTATTTCCCCAATTATAGATCCCAGAACAAGTGCCTTTCACCCAATGGCTTTTTTCATAGCAAAACAAAATAAAACAACACAAACATGGTTATTAATATCTTCTAAAGTTTTTACATTACCTATATTTCTGCATCTATCCCTTCACCTCCTCAGCCAACATATCAAAAAGTTAAAAAGTAGTTTAAAAAAGTAAAGCCAACATATTGAAGACAGTTAATATTATAAATAGTTTTTCACACCCATAATAACCTTTTTAAAGGAGAATATTTTTTGGGGGTGTTACCTTTCTAAATCAATCACTCAATAAACAATTATTAAGATCCTACTATGTGTCAGACCTGATGCTAAACTCTCTCTTCTTTAGAGACAGGACTATTTTCTTTTTTTAAAGGCAGAGGTTAAAAGGGAGGAGATATGGAATAAATGAAATGGTGGAAGACCAGCAAACCTGCAACAACTTTAACCCACAACTTGAACTGGTTTCCAAATTCTGCATTTGGAGAGAAAAGAGTACACAAAAGAGAAGACTCAGTTCTATGTCCCTACAAAAAAGTAAAGCAAGTCCTATTGCTGATTATGAGTATCATTAGAACAGAGTTTTCATTAGCAACATGATTAAGGTTTAATGTAATTGAAATCCAAATTACAGCCTTAATCAAAGGGAATGCATTGTAAGCAAGAGAAGGAGAAAGTAATTGGGAGGCAAATTATAGTAGCTTTAATCACAGAGAACAAATTGTAAAGAAAAGGTTAGTATAATGAAGTTGTCTGAAACATTTTTTTAGGAATGGTGACACTTTTTGAAGTAGTCTTTTCAAAAGTAATTTATTCATCCAATAGCAGGTCATAAGTAGTACATGGGATTCATTGAGATTCTGCAAGTTTTAATCTGATGTAAATGAGATTCTAAGTGGTCTATTAACTTGGTCAAAGTCATCTTGGATTAGATTTTGTGTTTTTTCAATTGGTGAAATACTCATGTCAAGAAGAGTGAGATTCAGCAAAAAAGGAACACTTAAAGCTTCGTTACTTTTCCCTTTGCTGGCTTTTTAGTGGGAATTACATTAGATTGGATTGAGACAATTTCATTCCAATTTTGTCTCTACCACTTACTTGCTGCTTGGCTATGAGCAAATCACACAGTCTCTCTGAGATTCCCTTTCCTCCTTTTTAAAAAGAGGATAAAAATCTTGTCTTACTTTGTCTCTTTGGATTATTGTGCAAGATAAAGTATGCAAAAACACATTGTAAAATCATTTAAATGAGTTATTATTAAAACGGTGGTGAGCACATGAAAATTTGCAAACAGTAAACCTCAGGATGGGATAGTAATAATAAAGATTAGATTTGTATGGACAGATCCACATTTATTTAAGTGGTTTCCAAAATGTTTTGAGTGTGAAGGACTCTCCTGCCCTCCACAATAGCAGTTGTGTTACTAGTTTTGCTGATTGAGGATTTGTAGACAATAACTTGCAATAATGCTTTGACCCAATAACCCTAAATCCTTGAAATAACTCTGTGGGTTTGAAGGGTTCGGCTAGACGTACTAACATACCAGAACCACTGCTGGAAACAGTTAAGGCTGGTGTTTCTATCTCCTTTTTAAGGACAATAATAACAAGAACTCACATTCATGTAGTTCTGTGCCCTTTACAAGGTGTTTTCTTCACAACCCTGGATTATTATCTCTGTTTTACAAGCCTTTATGGCACTTAAAAGATTTGCAAAGCACTTTCTTACAACTCTGAGGTCCGTGGTATTATTCTCTTTTCATAAATGAGGAAACAAGCTTTGAGGGGTTTGGTCAAACAAGCTAGTATAAATATAAGTATTCAAACATATCTTGTTTTTTGGTCACTGGGATCCCAGTTGGAGTTTTCTTGGCAAAGATATTGGAATAGTTTGTCATTTCTTTCTCCAGTTCAGTCTACAGATGAGGAAACAAGGTTAAGTGGCTAGTTTAAGTGAGGCTGGATTTGAACTCAGTTCTTCCTAATTTCAGGCCTAGTATTCTATCCAATAAGTGGTCCAAGTCTCCTGATTCCAAATCCAGTATTCTCTTTGCTATATCTTGTGAGATGAAGGAATTAAGGCAAAGGGAGCTCGAGTGATTTGTCTTCAAGTTGCTGGTGGCAAAAGCCAGATCCAAGATTAGAATTCAAACCTCCATAATATCAGTCTAATACTTTTTTTCTGTGAATCCATGGGATCTCCACATTAGATTTTTAGTTCTTACTGTTCTAAAGCAATTGACTTCTCCTTATTTCTAGGCATTTATATTAGGGAATTTATGATTTTGAAATAGAGAAATTATTAGTGCTATATTAATGTTATAATGTTAATGTTATTAACCACAGAAATAATAACTAAATCAATTGTCTTCATGTTTGGCTTTGGTTTAATTTTTTAAAAAGTTTAATATATCACTGGATCTTCTCAACAACCTTGTGATGTAGATGCTACCATTATACTCATTTTATAGATAAAGAAACTAAGGTTGAGAGGTTAAGTGACTTTTCCGGGATCACAAAGCTAAGTTATTATCTGAGGAATGATTGGAACTCAAGTCTTCCAGATTTTATATCCAGCACTGTTTATTACACTACCCCAGTGACATCAAATGTGGGTTAAAATACTGTCTCTAACATTTACCAGGTGTCTGAACATATGTAATTGGATTACAAATCATCTGTCCTCTTTGGGATTAATTCCTCATCTGTAAAAATGTGAGGACAATATTTTCTCAGGAATCAAATCATCAAATTTATTTAAAGAACTTATATATTAGCCATTATTTTAATTTGTTAAACTATTTATTGAGCATTTTTTGGGCAGAGCATTCCTGAAGGCCTTCAGTTTTTTGAGTCAATTCAAAGACTTTCTGGAGCTCTCTGAGATTTATTTTTTTTAATAAGTTGAGATCTATCACAAAAAATCTCAGGGTACTAATTATGAAAGAGAAATGACAAATATTAGATTTGCAAGTAACAGCCTTTATGCAATGAGTACACAAACAGTAACTGAATTTTTTGAGATGCTATAGAGTTGTTGGAATTGGGAAGAAAGGTGAAATTTCTACACATCTCATAACCTCAATAGACAGATTTATTTTCTTTGACCACAAAGAGGGCTTCCTTTTTAAGCATCATAATATTTTGTAACTGCACATTATATTGTTTTAACATAAGAATGTAATGGTCATGAAAAGAAATTTTCCACTATCTTATCTAGAATGACAGCGTTTTTATTTGTTGCTTAATGTTAAATTCTAAAAATAGACATAAGAAAAGTTATACAGGACTTAAATTGGGGAAGTCTTTTAATAATCTAGTATTGCTTTTAAAGACATAGGAGAAATGAATGTTCAGATGATTTAGGGATAGACACAGCATTATTTTTTTATGGAGAGAATATTGTTTTAAACAGTTCTACTCAGATATTGTTTTTGCTTTGGCTTAAATGCCAAAGTGACTGAATAGCAAGCACAATTATAGGTATGATATAAATGGAAAAACTGACTTATTTTGAGCTACTCAGAGAATGGAATAGAATTATTATATTATTCATACTTATGATCAATATTAATGACTACTTCCAAACTAATTTTAAGTCATAGGGAATAAATTATAAGTTTATATAATATAAGTTTATATTTTATATAATATAAGTTTATATAAGTTTATATAAGTTATATAAGTTTATATATAAGTTAATTTTTAAGGATCAAAAATGAAGAAAAAATTCTCAAGTGTATTATATAAGCACTAAGTATAATCTAACTCTTTGAGTTTGTATTTCTTAATGACCTGTATAGATTGTATAAAGTAAGTTTCTAGAATAAGATATCAGTATTTTGAGATGGAAAATGAAAAATTTGGAAAGTGAAGAGGTGTACTAGACTGTTTAGTAATCTGAAAGTTACTTCAATAAAAAGAGCACCTTTATAATGGAGAAAAGCTGTTATTTCAAATCCTTCATATTAATGTGGCAAAAATTGCTCTCAATCACAACTGAGTCTCTGATTAAATATATTATGATTTTCTATTGCCTGTGGATAATAATGGATTGGTAAGACTGAATCTTCAACTGTCATTTATTTTTATTAATTTCTTTATTCATATAATCGTGCTAGTTTTCCCTTAAAATCTGATCATTTGGGGCATTTATTCCCAGCATGCTGCTACTTACTAAATATAACTGAAGAGGTTAGCTAATTTTTTTCTAATATTTGCACACCATCAAAAAAAGAATGACTGACAGCTGATAGTTGTGCTCTATTCTCTAAATTTGATCAATTCTTGCCTTAAATTCTCTTATCTGCTCTTTCACCTCTTCTCCCAACCCTCCAACCCCCATCATGGAACACAAAAAATAGCAATTTACTTTCCTGATCTCTTTATTGTTTAAATGAAAGGAATCAAATTCAATTTCATTTTTTCTTATGCTACAATGAAGTACCTTGCATTAAAATGATGATTTCTGGTTGTTGGATATTTATAAATTTCTTAGCATGTTTCATTATCTTAAGATTTATCTTGGAATTGTGATTTTTAAAAATTTAAAAAGTCCCAATATACTAAAGTGATGGGTCCAAAAGATGCATATGGCAAATAGCAAGATTAAAAGAATTGTTTGTTAAGATCTGTTATATAGAATATTTTAAAATCTAAAATGAGATTTAGATTTTCATGACTATGCTTATTATAAAAACGCATATAATTTGCTTCTATTTGACCTCATTCATTGAATATAACAGTCATACTAGAGAGCTCTTCGTTTTAAAGAATGTTGTTGGATATTAACAGATATTCAACTAAAAAAGACAGTTATCACTTATGCAGAAAACTGTGAATCATCTTTCACACAGCAGTATGTTTATTTTAGGTGTTCTGCGACATCTTCCACCTCCAGGAGTCTCCAGCCCTCTTAGCAGGTGTCAGAAATATCTTGAATAAAATGTATCATTTTTGCATTGAGATTTCTAATTCTATTTTAAGTTATTTTTAAATAGTGTGCAACTTCCTGCTGGTTCTATTTATAACCAAGCTCGGAGACAAGTTGCAAAATCGACCTAAAAAAATTTACTTCCAATTGAAAAAAATAACCAGAACTATGGCAATTTCTCAAATTGCAAAGAGGGGCAGGCTTGGCTTTGAAGGACGAGAAGGGAACGCCTTCCATTTCAGAAGGGATACTCGGAGAGGTGACTCAAAACTTTGCATTTTGAGGACGTATCAAAAGACTGCAAAGCAAAGCCTGAGAGGCGAAAAAATAACTTTCAGGCTTCTGGCGTGATTTGGCAATGTACCCGTTTGAGCCAAACTCGAATACAACGCAGCAATTCGATGTAACTAGGGGAAACCTTTTTGCAGGACCGGGGATTGGGTAGGGTGGCGGGAAGCAAAGTTGTAACTTAAAAAAAGTTTCATGGAAAATGTTGAAACGCACTCTCAAGAACAGATCAGCTCTGGCGAGCTTCGGGACCTTGCGAGTAATATTTTCCTGGCACAGTAGTCAACCTGCCTGAAGTTGGTCAGTCCAGGGCATCTATCGCCTGCTTCCTAAACTCACGGTCCTCTGGGAGCCAAATCTCTGCTTTTAGGGAGCAATGCGGGAAGATGAAGGGGAAAGTGGGAGGGGAGATTGCTGCCAACAAGAGAGTTGTGATCAAATGACAAAGGTGGCCCGCAGGTTGGGGGGAAGGGGGACGCGCGGTGCAATCCCGTGCACCGCCTGAAGATGCTCCCTTTAGGGTGGGACATGCGCTCAGCCAGCTTATCCGTGCCCGGGTCAGAGGACTTTAACTGGCGTGTTTAACTCCCCACGGAGGGTCCCGTCTGCATGCATGCATACTCACATGCACACATGCAGTCCAGCTCTGGCTAATAGGCGCTTTGGAAAAGGAGGGTGGGATGGGGTGGGGTAGTGGAAGGCACGTGGCGTGTGGCTGGGTGGGCGGTGTCCCAGATAGGGACCCTCAGGCTCCGCTTCCCGTTAGGCGAGGCGGAGATGGAGAGGCGGGGGATGGGGGAAAAGAGAGAAGGCGGCTGGCTGGGATGAAGGGGAGGGGAGTTTGTGAAGAGAGAAGTGTGTGGGGAGCTAGCGCGCCAGCCCTCCTCTTTCCCGCCCCCCACCCAACCCCGGGGCTGCGACTGCTGCGGGGCATGCGCGGCTCCGCGCGGCGTTACACAAACATGGCGGCAGCGGCGCCGGCGTGAATTCCGGCGCCGGACCGACCCAGGTGACAGAACCGCTCTAGCTTCCACCGACCGCACTGGGACCTCCTGAGGAGGTGAGTCGTGACCTTTGTCTCAGCCTGAGGCTTATTTCTCCGGAATCTTCTGCGCTTGGCTCTCTCTGGGGAGGCTGGTCGGCCACGGGGTGTGTGTGTGTGTGTGTGTGTGTGTGTGTGTGTGTGTGTGTGTATGTATGTTTAAGTGTGTGTATGTTGGTCCAGGTGGGGTGGGTGAACCCCCCCCATCTCGGTTCGGCTGTCTTTGCCTTGGGAACGTTCCCTTCGCAACCGCCGGGCGGCGCGCGCCCCAGGCCGGCCGGGGTGGGGAGGGGAGTTCGGGCTCCGCCCCCCTCCCGTCTCCCCTCTCCCGCGCTCCTCTGAGGCACCCCCCTCCCCCCCGCGCGGGAGCGCAGGGTGGGCTCTCGGCGCCGGAGTTGTTCTACCCTCCCACCTCCGCCCCTCCTGTACCCGGCTCGCGCTCGCTTACTCTCCTCGGCTCGTGGCTCCCCGGGCATTCTGCATCTCTGGGGCGTCCAGCTCGCGCCTTCACTCCCCCCACTCCCCAAAGTGTCCGCTTGGGAGAAGCTAGAAGAAACGCGCTCAGGTGACCTAAACACCGAAGTGGTGAACGTTTCTTTTCTTTTTCTTCCTTTCTTTTCCAGACCCAGGGGTGGGGGTGGGGTGGGGTGTTCTCCTCCGTGCAGCCCTCTGTACCCTCCCGGGCTGGGGCATCTCGCGGATGGGCTTTTGGCATATCCTTTCTTCCTTCTCTCCTTCCCCTCTCCTTTACTCAGATTTTTTTCTTGCATTTGAAACTTGGGGACCGGACACCTCCACCCTAAACTTCTTTCCTTCGATGGGACACCATCCTAGTTAATTCCCCCTACCTCCCATTTTCCCTAGACAAACGGGCAGGAAGGAGGACGGGTGTGGAAACCTCTTCCGCGAGTGGCTGGAGCTAGTGGCGTGCGCTCCACGCTGCGGGGAGCCCCGCACTTGTCCTTGGACCACTTGTCTAGGAGAGGCTCTCGGGTGCCGTTACCTACCCACGGGTAGAGGGGGTGGTGGTGGGATGCGCGCGTTAGAGCGAATCCCTTCGGAGAGGAAACGACCTGCGTGATGTTCTATAGTTGTTAACCAAAAGTCCAGAGGACGCACGTCTTTCGCGGACGGCGGGGGACTGTTCAGAATCTGCGCTTTGCTGGGTTATTCCTCGTGGGGGGCGTGGACACGCCTCTGGGTGTTTGGGCTGCAGTGTTGGGACTTTTGGGAAGCGTCCCTCTGACGAGAGCCAGCTTGGCCATAAATTTACAAAGTCCAGAATGCTTAGGCAGAAGGGAGAAAGAGTGCACTCGGGTTAGTGTTGCAATCGACACGGAGGGACTAATGTGGGGAAATCTTTATTTCATTCTCTCTTTAAGAGACTGAATTTAGAAGGCAGTGAGCGACGAAAGACTATGCCTTTCTACATGCAGGGGAGAAACAATTTGTAAATATTTTCTTATTTTGGTGACTTTTTTTTTTAACAGGTGTACCTTTGTAGGTACGGTAAGAGTAGAGGGGAAGAGAAGGTAGGTTTTATGGCTTTCCTTACAAGTTAACATCTTTTGTGGTGGTGTAGGTTAAATTTTTTTGAAAAGTACATGTTTTTTACAAGATTTCATCTTAATCTCGGATTTATTTAAATAATTTTATATTGGCTTTTTTATTTTTAGTAAACAAATGTGTTCAGGGTATTGTACAATTAATCATCTTTACTATTAAAAAGTCTTTATTAAATTTCTTTTTGTACAAACTGTTCTATTGGTAGGTGGTGACAGGTGTTTTTAGAATAAGGGATGTGGTGGAAATTGAGCCAGAAAAAAAAGAATAATTTGACCAACTTTATGCATTCTGCTATTAAGGATACTTTTCATTTCAGAAACTTTTATGATGTGCCATTTTAAAAATGAATTATTCCAGATTTAAGAGAATATCAACTATGACTTACAACTCAAAAGTTTTATAGATCAATCAATCCAATAAGCATGTGCCAGGCAAGTGGGCTAATAAGCACTAAGGATCCAAAAAAAAGACACAATAGTCCCTGACTTCAAGAACTTAGAATTTAATGGAGAGACAGCATGCAAACAAATATAGATAAGAACAATAAGAAAAGCTATATGCAGAAAATAAATAAGAAATAATTAACAGAGGGAGGGCACTAGAATTAAGAAGGTTTGAAAAGATTTCCTGTAAGGGGGATTTTATTTGGAACATAATTTTTTTCTTTATATGAAGCATTATTTTTGAAGAAATCAGTTCCTTATAGATTTAAATTACTAGATTCTGAAGAACACAGACTTATTTTATCATTACTATTCATGATATATTCTGTATAAATATTCTGTATAAATCAGATTATTAAAAGAGAATGGTCTTTTAATGTCTGTTCATAAATAAAATATAAAGATGTGGAATAAAAGCTTTTATAAATGTTGGATAGATGTTGTCCCCAAAGGTGAAGCTCTTGAGAGCAAGCTTCTTTTTTTCTTATTTTGGTGACTTTTTTTGGACAGGTGTACCTTTGTTGGTATGGTGATGATAAAGGGGAAGGGTAAGTAGGTTTTATGACTTCCCTTACAAGCCCACTTTATGTTCTATGTTTGTTTGGATTTATTTAAAATAGTCTTGGGATTTAACAGGTTTTTTGAAAGGGAGAAAGGAGAAATCAAATAATGGAACCATTTAGAAAAGTAATTGCCAAATGTTTCAAAAGACCAGACTTTAGAAAATGTTATTTTGGAAAAGAAATAGGATAGGACCACCATATGAGAAAGCAAACTCCAAGCTGTTTGCTTTCATACATAGGATTACAAAGACAGCATTAATAATAATTGACATTTTATGTGATGATTTAAGATTTGCCAAGTACTTTACATTGGAGCCTCATAAAGAGTCCTGTGAGATAGGTAAATGCAAGTAATATCACATTTTACAGATGAAGAAACTGAGGCTTAGAAAACTGAAATGACTTGATTGGGATTACACCCAAGCCAGGGCCTTTCTGACTCCAAGTCTTTTCACTTTCTCCACTGTGTCATGCTTGGAAGTATTTTCATTGTTTTTTAAGAGAAAGGGTTTATAGGGGTTGCTGCTCCTACAATTGTCATGCTTTTTAATTATTTATATAATATTAATCGAATACATATTTGTAGAGTATATAGCAATACAAGGCACTATGAATTGAGGACATGGCTATACAAAGAAGGTAATTAGAGGAGATTGAAGAATCCCTAAATACTCATAAAAATTCCCAAATCACTAACTTTTACTAGAAAATTTCTTTCTAGAAAAAGGGAAAAAAAATTTTTTTTTCTAGAAATTTTCTAGAAAAAGTAAAAAAAAAAATTTTCCTAGAAAAAGTAAGAAAAATTTTTCTGCTAGAAAGTTTACTAGAAAAATTTTCATATGTAAATAAGAGTAGGTGTGAAAGATAAATCTTAGGGCAAGTATAAGGGAACAGCTTAGGAAAAAAATATCCCATAAAGTACTTTCTGTAAATCAATTTTGATGTATCTTTTTACTTGCACAAAGTATATTGATAATGATAATGTTTCTACAATTCATATTTATGAAATATGAAATATACAAAATATATTTATGGGGGCAGCTGGGTAGCTCAGTGGATTGAGAGCCAGGCCTAGAGACTGGAGGTCCTAGGTCCAAATCTGGCCTCAGACACTTCCCAGCTGTGTGACCCTGGGCAAGTCACTTGACCCCCATTGCCCACTCTTACCACTCTTCCACCAAGGAGCCAATACACGGAAGTTAAGGGTTTAAAAAAATATATATATATATTTATATGAGAAACTATTTTCATGCTCCAGTATTGACTAGGAAGTTCTAAAGTAGTGAAGTTAGAGTTTTTGATGGGGTTAAGGGTGAATATATAATGAGACCTGGGGGTTTCCTTGTTCTTTGATTGAGGTTTTCTCCCCCTCAAGTGCAATTTACACTCTTAAAAAAGTATTTTTCTTAATGGTCAAGATTTTGAGGTTTAATTACCATAGTTGAATTATAACTAATTCTTGTTTAGAACATTCATCTTATTTAGCTGTTTAAAAATCTTCTAGTTTTAAATATGTATAATGGTCTGTTGTAAAAGACTTACCTTTTTTTTTGTTGTTGTTGAATTTTAACTGCTTTCCTCCTACTCCCAGATACTTCACTGCCCTTCTTTTCTATTGGTGTGTGTTTCTTCATCAGTGAAATGGTAATAGTAATCCTGTTCAGCCTCACTGAGAAATAAAATAATTCATTATTAAAGTGCTTGCAGGACATCAAAGTGTCTTTTTGATACATTTAAAGACAATTGGATTCACATTCTTTATTTTCTTTGAAGACAATTTGAGAAGTCTACAATCATTTGTCTTTGTTCCACAGCATTTAGCACAGTGTTTTACACATAGTGATTGTTTAATAAATATTTATTGAATTGGACTTAGATATATCTACCTTTTCTAGTCTCTGGAGTAGGAATTTCTTTCCAAGGATGCTAGAGAAGAATTCTTGAGGCTCCAGATGCTACTATTTACCTCTGATACTAGTTTCATAATACTTTGCTTTTACACCGTCTTTGTTTTTATTATAGTAGTTAATGGTAGTCTGAGGCAATTTCCTTTTCTCTCTCTGCATATTCATACCTCTTACTTTTCATTTGGCCAACTTGAAAAGTCAGGTTCTAAAGAGCCAGAATTCTTGGCCCCTGACAGTTATGAAACTGATGAGTAAATTGGTTAGAAACATATTAGAAATTGGGATGGGCAGTTCAATTAAGAGGTAAAATATTGTCCTTTAAGGGTGTGTGTGTGTGTGTGTGTGTGTGTGTGTGTGTGTGTGTGTGTGTGTGTTACAATTCTCAATTTCTGAGAATTTTCCTTTTCTAAGCTACTTTGGAGAAGAAAGTTGAATAATGCTGTTTAGGAGTTTAGAATTTTGGATTGGAATTGAAAGATTGGGTTATTTTGAAAGAAAGGCTTCAAGGATACATTGGACATGGATCTAAAATTTATTGTTCTTTTGTCTTTGGGAAACAGAAAAAAATCACTGACATTTTATGTTAATGTAGCATTAGTCACTTTTTGTAAGTAAAACAAATTTGATTGACTGAAGAATCTCAAAATTTAGAATGGTTGCATCTGAACATCTGAAAAAGTTAATGTTCCAGTGATCATTTGATTACATTTCTAATGTAGGTAGAGTTGGTGTATCTTCTAAAGTTGGTTAATCTGAGAAAAGTCACAAATAAAAATTTGAATAATTATAATAAGTAATTACTATTGTTTGTATTGCTAGTCAAGTTCAAGCCTCTTGATTTTTCCCCCCAACATAGTCTTTTTAAAAATTTTAATCTCATAAAACCATAAGAGCTTAGAAATTATAAGAATGGCGGTTCTACTAAACTAATAAATTACCCTATTTGAATTAATTTTTGCCACGGGATTAATATCTTTGGTTAGTATTAACTTCTAATTGAATTAACGACCCCTTTTGTTTTTAAATGGAGAAATTATTTCTGAATCTGAAGCAGTTGATATGTTAATATTGCTAAACTTTATCTTTTGCTTATCTGGGTAAACAGGATATGGTAGAAAGGAAAGATAATGAACTTGTTGAAACCCTCAGTATTGTTAAAGTAATATATCTGAAAGATAATGCATCAGTAACTTATCATAATATAAAGAAGTATATTTAATACTCTAAAAAGACTTTATTTTTTCTTTTATGATGATATGGGTAGTTAATTTCATCATCACTTGTGGGAGGGAGTAGAGAGGAGATATGATTAATCTCTATGTTTCTCTTATTCAATTGCTTATTTTTAGAATCCTTTGAAATATCTATAGTGAGCATTTTAAGTGCTGATGCAGTTTGAATAATTGTAGAAATACTTTAGTTGGGCAGTTAGCTGACATCTATATTATATTTGAAAAACCTGACAGGAATGTTTAGTTTTTGGGGCATTATAGATTGCAGTTTACTGCATGGGTAGTGGGAATTGCTATTGTCGTTTCCATTATTTCTCCTAGATCTGGTGTTAGAAGTTGTAAATCTAGAGTGATAATGGGGGGACAAGCTGTAACCTGACCATTTCTTTTGTCAAAATGCTATACAATGAGGTATCTGTAGTAAATTGATGTGCCCACCATTTATTTTAGTATTAATTAAGTATTCGTTTGCAGAAGTCCTTTACTGAGTTCATGGCTATATTTTAAAAGAATTGGAATTTACCACTATATTAGGATTTAGGTAATTTTTGACTTTCAGTTTTCCATCTTTGAAAATAAGGTTCTTAAAAATATGTTTTAACTAATTTAGATCACTAATCAGAAGGAATTTAAATTATTACTCAGGAAGACTTTTCTTTACTAATATTAGTAAAGAATGTATTATAAATTATATTAGATAATACAACAAATTATATATTATAAATTATAAGTAATTTACTAGAATAATATTTTCTTTACTAATAAAGAATATTCTTGTTTGTTAAGATGTACAGGTATCTTCATACAGGTTTCATTTTTTAGAAAGTATCAAAGTAAAATCGATTTTTTTAGATCAGATTATATTACTGAATAATATGATGATGATATTTATTGTAAATATGAAATAAGTAATTTAAGCTTTTATTCATTTGCAATTCTACAAGTTAGTGATAGGTTTTGGATAATATTTTCATCTTTAAGTTAACAAACCTACAAAAACAAGGGAAATAGAAATTAATTTTATTTAAATATTATTCTATGGGAAAGGTAGCTTGGTGCAGTGGAGTGTGATTGCTGTACTTGATGTAGGGAAGAACCTAGATTCAAATTCTATCTCCTCAAGATACAGACAATTGTGAGCTGGATTGATGGGGAAAATTCCCAAATTCAAATTATAGTTATAAATGCATGTTTTCTTCAACAGTTAACATTAATTATTTAAACAAAATAAATATTTAGCCTTTATTTATGAGCTTATTTTGGAAGATGAAGTAAACAGTTTCATGTCAGTATGTGAAATCTACACTTTACTTCTAATTGTTTACTTATTGATTAGACACATTTTCTTACTTTTCAGGTCCCAGAAACTCTTTTTTCAAAAACTGTTTCTTAATTTAGAATGAATTCAGGACAGCTAGGTGGCTCATTGAATAGAGAGAAGGAGATTGGGGGTGGGGTGGTTCCTGGGTTGAAATGTAGCCTTAGTCACTCCCTAGCTGTGTGACCTTGGGCAAGTCACTTAACCCCTTTTGCCTAGCCCTTACCTCTCTTCTGCCTTGGAACTGATTCTTAGTATTAATTGAGTGCTATCCAGACTTAAGAAAGACATCAGCAAACATGCTCTGAATTCAATTGTAAGCACGGAGTATGCCTTAACTTCTTCTTTTTTTTTTTTTTTTTTTTTTGTATTTCCATTGTGCCTTGGGGAATAAGACATCTAATAGTTAGATGTCATCCAAAGTTCAGAATTTCTTAAATTAAAACTACATAAAATAGATTCATTTATTTAGAAGCTAAACTGCTAGCAACCTCTGAGACATGTTTTTGAGCTCAGAATAAGCAGAAGAGTATCCTCATATGGGTTGGTCCACCTTTGGGCCCATCAATGTTGAATTATATGTAAAATTAAGAAAGACAACATAAGCACAGGAATTTTGGACCATTTATGGAGGAACAGACAGTTTTCGGGAAACATTACTAAGCAGTACAATCAATTTTTATAATATTTTCAATAAAATGATTAAAATAGGAATAATTTTGGGTAAAGGGGGGGAATAATCTTTATCTGAAAAAAATTAATTTATGTGAATCATTGCATTCTCTATTGCCAAATGAAGAGTAATTGTGGTTTTTAAAAAAAGATCCAGTGTTAGTTTCTTTTAAAAAATAGGCCCCCCCACCCAGTTCCCCAAACAATTGATTTTTTTATTGCTTTGTGGGGTTTATACCCTCCCCCTACTTTAAAATGTACAGAATAGGTGCTAAGAACCTGTTTGCCCTTTCTTAAGTTATCCTTTAAAATGGTAGAAAATACTCTTACATTCTTTCAAATTCCTCAAACATTTGTGCCTTATGTTTCAATAGCAGATAGCTTAAAAAAACACTCCATGATTTTATAGTGTGATGAGGCTATATTGAGACTAGTTGGATTTAGATGTAACTTGCAAATTAAGGTGGAGAGAAGTTAAGACAACATTAATAGAGTTTGAACAAATTAGCTTGGTAGAAAAAGTACAATTCACATTAAGGCTATGTCACCTAATGTAACAAAGATAATTATTTAGTCTATAATTGTTAATATTTAGATACACAGAATCATTTATTTTGGGAATTTTTCTGGAATACTTAGTCACTTTATTAATTCAAGGTTGCATAGACTTTTACCATAGTTATACTTTATGGTGATGTAGAGAGGGAATGATAGGACAGAAGTAGATTTGCAGGCTGTAGTGGAAAGTTTTAGATAAATGAAACCAGGCATGAACTCTAGTTATATAATGAAGCAAATGGGCCTTAGGGTAACTTTCATTTAACTAGAGAGGGATGATGTATATGAGATAGGATTGCCAGTGAACTATTAAAATTCAGTAAATGGTTGTATTTTAGTAGCAGTTTGAAAAAACAAACAGAAAATGACTAATTTAACTGTGATATAAATCATGTAAATTTAATCCTAATTAGGCATAGCATCTTTATTGTAGATGATGTCTGAAAGAATTTATGGATAAATTTGGAGGTAGTCAAATATAGATTTATGCAGAAGTGGATTAGTTGAATAATTTGTAGAGTCAAGCTAAAAAGAGGCTTTATTGAACTTGATGCATTTTTACTGTTTTGCAACTATGCTGTGCATTTTTGGTTCCATTTGACAGATTTGATAATTGTTTTCTGAAAACTGATTTTTTTTAGGCCTGAAAGTCTTGTATATTGAAGAATTATTTTAATATTTCAACCAAGATTTTTCATTAGTTAGAATTTTCTGTCTAATTGGGAACCCTTAATATTGCAATAAACTGGCATCATTTAACCTTTGAAATATGCCTTTTATCTTTTAGCATTATATTCTTTCACTTAGCAATAAACTGGCATCATTTAACCTTTGAAATATGCCTTTTATCTTTTAGCATTATATTCTTTCACTTAAAAAATTCCATTTAACTTTGAAATGTATTGGGCTCACTTAATAAAGCCCTGGAATTACTAACTAGTGTCTATTATTGTTTAGTAGATTAGACCCTTAATGGATGTTTCTATTTGAGTATGAAAAAACAGTATTCAGAGACAGACTATTGAAATTTTTATCAAAACTTCCAAAAGAATTCTTAATTAGCTCAGTAGACATAAGTTTAGTTTTTATGGTACCTTCAAACAGCTCAATCACTGCATTTTAACACCATGCCGACTGGACTATTGAATCACTAGCTCATTTCCTGAAGCAGTTTGAGTTTTCCTTGGCTATCTAACTACTGATCTGGCCTGTCTCTGGTAACTTATTAGTTTTTAGTGACGTGGCTGTTGTTGAACTAAAAAAAAGCAATCATATTGAGAAGGAAGAGCTACTAAACCTTTGGAATCTGTACTTCTTCATAGCTCTTTCACATCATTCCCTTTGTAATTTGGTCTGTGTTACTATCTCTTAAAAACATTTATTGAGATTCGGAATTTTAGGTTTTTAAAGTTAAGGAATATGTGTTTTCTACTTAAGCTTAAGGAAGTCTTGCACATCTGCTACTTTTTACCCATAGATTGACAAGGCAAAAAGTGATCTGATAGTAAACTGATAGTAAACTTATAGAAGAAGCTATATCTCATTAAGAAAACATGACAGAAATATTTTTTTTTAAACCCTCGTACTTTGGTGAATTGTCTCATAGGTGGAAGATTGGTAAGGGTGGGCAATGGGGGTCAAGTGACTTGCCCAGGGTCACACAGCTGGGAAGTGGCTGAGGCGGGGTTTGAACCTAGGACCTCCTGTCTCTACGCCTGACTCTCACTCCACTGAGCTACCCAGCTGCCCCATGATAGAAATATTTTGACTTTGAAATGTTATACTGTATAAACAAAATCTAGTTAAAATTATTCTAAATATTACATTCTATTTCATAAATATGTTTGAAAATAATTTTAGCATTTAAGCAATTCTAATTTATTTTAATACTAGGCACCAGAGATATAAATGAGAAGCAGTAGAGTTCCTGGGAAAAGTGGGATGATCATTTAAGTAAGCAAACATTTATGAAGTACCTATAGGGTGCCATGCACTATTCTAGGTTTTGGGATATGGAAACAAAAGCAAGAGAGTCCTTGCTTCTAAGAGACTTTGTTCTAAAAACATATGTGCACATAAATATTATGCAAAGTAATTTAGAGAAGAAAAGGCTGAATAACTGTAGGAATCAGGGGAAATTTCCTAATGAGGGGGTCCCCTGAGCTAAAGTTTGAGGGAAGACTGACTGCGCATGTTAAGTGTAACATTTGATAGAGGAAAAAGAGAACTTCAGATAAAATATTTTATGACATTTAAGGTGAGAGCGACTATTATTAACTGGGGAGATTAGGGAAGGCTTTTTGGAGGAAGATGACAGTGACCTGGATCTTGGGAGGCTTTTAGCTCCTGAACGTAAGGGGGAGAGCTAGTCTTACAGCTTTTCAAGAAAGTGAAGGGAAGTAATTCGAAATACATCTCCAGCAGTAGGCTTGATATAGACTGTGACTGGCCTTGAACCCCAGGAATTAGTGTTTTTATCCTATTATAGGTAATGGGATCCCACTAAAGCTCTTTGAAAAGCTTCATACTCAGACCTGTGCAATGGAAAGATTAATTTGGCATTTGTGTGAAAGGATAGATTAGAGAGGGGAAGAGTCAAGAGATCAGGTAGGGGACTGTTAAAACAAGTTAGGTGGGTCCCTGAACTAGGGTTGTGTCACTTCATTGGTATGAATAGAGGAGAGTGATGGAAAAAGGAAGTGTCAAAGATGATGCTTAAGTTTTGAGCTTGACTAATGTAAGGATGGAATTTGTGCAAGGGGGATGGAAAAAAAGGAGCCAGAGAAAGAGTGGCTGACAGTTGGTGACAGTTGGTGATGGTTGAGACCAGGGAAGATTCTGGGAAATTCTCTGGAGGAAGAGGGAGGACTGAAGAGGGAGGAGAACAGCCCACCTCAGATCCAGTCCTGAGGGCTTCCTGAGGATCTTTCTTTGGACATTGAAACCCTGATTCCCTGGTCAAAGGCATCTCATTGCTTAACACCCAGCAAGACTTCAACCATTGAGTTAGCCAAGTTTTGGGACTCCATTTTGGGAGCGATCCCTTAGGCTCCTTCTCTCATTACCCAGCCTTGCTGAGAGACCCTTTCCATTTTGACTTGCAATTATAGAAAGGATAGAAATAGGAAATAGAAATAGAAACTGAAGGAGAAGGGGCGAGAGGAGACACTTAGGAGTGGGAACACCAAAGGTTCCTACCTGAGTGACAGACTCCATAGGAATAAAGAGGGCACCCCAAATCCCTCTGCCACTCCTTTCCCCAATCCCTTAATTGTGATTAATAAAAGCCATTCATTAGTCAGATAGTGGTCCAGAGTGCTTGAGAGACAATGAGGGGGAGGGGAACCACAGCATGGTGTAGCTGCCTTGAAGCCAGACCACCCGCTGTGAAGTTGACTGACTTCTGGGGAGGCTTGCGTGAACTCCGCCCTCATTCAGAATCCGATTGGGATCCTCCATACCTCCTCTTATAGGGAAGCCTTGTCCCCAACTCCTGTGGGGCGGCATGACCATCCAGGTCACCCAGTTTCGGGGTTACACCCCCTCAAAGTCTCCCAGAGTGCATATTCAGCGGGAGGGGAGAGCTAGAAGAGTCTCACACCTCATAGACTCTATCTCTCCTCTATCATAACATTAATTACTGGCACTGTTTATTTTTAAAATAACAGGGAAAGTGTGTATGTAGGGGGTGGTGAGGAGACAGAGGGACAGAAAGAGACTGATTTGTGGGGCAAGTTTGGGGAATAAAATGGGTTGCTATTTCCTGTAGGTAGTTATAAATTTGGATTGATTCTTTTCTTTCAGTCCTCCAGTTTGAACCATGGCCATATTGGAGCCCAAAGTTTAATTTGGCAAGTGACTTTTTCTTTAAAAATCTTCAAAAAAATTGAGTATAGGGATGGCTAGTACATCTGAAAGTTTTAGGTAAAGGAGGGGAAAAACAACAGCTTTTCTAATATTCAGATTGGCAGGATACGGAAATGACTGTGGGCATAAATAACCAGAAATCTGACAGCAACTCAGAATAACTCAAATCATGTGGAAGAGGATGGGTCCTTTGGAGAAGTAGCACATTATTATGGAGATAGAGCTAGTAATGTAGAACAGCATTGAACAGGTACTTTTGATGCATAGGAATACCAGGATGCCTGCCTAATTTACAAGTAATCAGAGGGTACCCTGAAAAATATATGATTAACTTAGCTTATATTAAAATACAGTAATTCATAACCTATTTAGATTAGAAAGTTAGAGAAGGAAACTAATAAAAAAAAATCCAGAAATAGATAAAGAAGTAGAAGAATCACCTGGTTTTGTTCCTTGTTTCCAAAAGTGAATCCTGGGGGTAGCTATGTAGCACAGTGGATAGAACACTAGGTCTA
The DNA here is from genome assembly GCF_016433145.1 of Gracilinanus agilis. NCBI lineage: Eukaryota > Metazoa > Chordata > Mammalia > Didelphimorphia > Didelphidae > Gracilinanus > Gracilinanus agilis. The sequence goes on from NC_058132.1 coordinate 452,128,441, forward strand.
GAGTCCAGAGGTCCTGGATTTATATTTGACCTCAGACACATCCTATCTGTGTGACTCTGGGTAAGTCACTTAACATTGCCTAGCCCTTGCCACTCTTCTGGTAAGGGTCATTTAAAAAAAAAAGTGAATCATGTTGATTATCAAGAAATTCTGCGTATCTAGCTTGTTGGGAACTCTCTGCACCTTGATTCTTTCATCACCAGATTAGCTATCTCTATTACTTTTTATATTGCAAATCTTACAAGCATGTCATCTATTCTTTATTTAAAGTCATTGATAAAAATGTTGAACCCTAAGCATGACTAAAGAAAGAAGCTTGTGATAATCTTAGCACTTAGTAAATATGTATTAAATCACGGTTGATTATTTGATTTAGGTAAATAGTATATCCTCAAGGATACCTTGAGAACTTTGTCAGTTATCAGTTTGAAATCCATGTATTTTACAAAATGTACAGTATTTGCCTGCTTTACCAGTCTTCTAACCCAGTTAAAAACAAGGTAATAAGGTAGTTTCTTGTGTCTTGTTTCCATAATTCATGCTTCTGAGTGGTCATCCCTTCGATAATTAAGTTTAGTTAAGTTAATTGCCTTCAGTTTAAAGTAGTGATGGGCAAACTTTTTAAAGAGGGGGCCAAAGGAAAGGAAATGCTCATTTGTCAGTCTGTTTCTAAGGCTACTCTTTTGAAGTTTCATTGTATTGTATCCTACTCATTGTATTCATCAGATTAGGAATAATAGAACATTTCAGTCCCGGGTTCCCCTTCTCCCCCTCAATCTGGCCCACAGGCCATAGTTTGCCATCACTGGTTTAAAGGATGATTGAGATCTCCTGGACTAAAATGCTCCAGGGGGAAATCAGTTCAGTGCACAAGGACAATATTCTGAAGACCCCAATGAAAATATTTTATTGAGGAATAAAAATGAGATTTGTCTAAAAACAATAATGTGGATGCATATTACTATTTAATTTATATAAAAAAGAAATGGATAGAAGATAGAAACCAGACCGGTCTTCCACCCAACTAATTCTGAATATTCACAGTGCCTGAAAGGTAAAGGGTCTTGATTTTATGGTATATGAAGATTAGTTGAAGGAACAGGGAGTATTTAGCCTGGACAAAAGAAGATTCAAGGAAGACTTGATAGCTTTGTTTAGGTATTTCAAGGGCTTTTAAGTGGAGGGAGGGATTAAATTTAGCTTAATTTGAGAAGTGGTGAATTTTCCTTCTTTGGATGTTGTGGGTACAGACCAGATTGTCAGGTGTGTTATTTTGGGGAGTTCTTTATGTATAAGTTGGCCAAAATTGTTGTTAGGAACCTTACTAATTCTTAATTTGTAATTCTATATTTTAAAACTAACCCATCTAAAACTCCATTTATTTCCTCCCTCCTATCTGTGATCAAGCCTTCTATTTGTGCTTTTAGTCCCTTTAAAGGGGCTTGCTACAGTGAAAGATCCTTTCCTCCCTCTCTCCCTGCTGTTTGGAAAGGAGGAGGTTTTGAAGAGAGAGGCAAGGAAATGGTAGCACCTGTTATAGACAGCCTCCTCTAGAAGTTGACTACAGATGTATGAGATGACAACTATTGGGGATGGATGGATCAAGTCAGGGATTTCTGAAGATGGAAGAGGCATATATATATTTTATAGAGAAGCACCAGTAAATAAGGAGAGATGGATAATAAGTGAGAAAGTAGACAGGCTAGAATAGGACTTATACCTATTACAGCTTTTTTTTTTGCAGTTATTAATTTCATTTGCTTTTTCTTCCTGGTTAGTATTTGAGCCTTAATTGAGTATATTTGGTAACCTAGTACAAATCCCAATAGCATAATGAATCCACCCAATGACATTAATTTTAAAATGTCCAGCACAGTAAGATAATGTCCGTGAATGTTTTAGGGAAGGGAAACTCTTGCAGGTATTATGGAATCCCTTCTTTTATTACTTGAGCCATAGTCCCAACACCTATGGTTCTTTTTTACTATTCTCGACTGATCTATAGAAGATTCTAGGTTCAAGTCCTTTTTGTTCTCCAAGCTGTAATAAGTATAATCGATCTTATATTGAGTTTGAATATTTATAATCGGTTGAGTAGTTTAGTTGTAATAATTAAATTTATCAGTGGTTAAACTGTTTCATAGGCAGTGAATGGAGGGCTGGATGCAGTTTCATACAACTCTTAATTTATTTTAGTTGGGGTAGGGAAAGGCAATAGGAAGTAGGAATAGGAGTTAGGAATAAGGTAGGAAATCTATTAATCCCTAATACTAAAAAGTGTTTAAATAAATCTCCTGCCAACTGGCTGCTATCTTTGTCTACCAAGGTAGACACTATATTCTTAACTATACTCACTGACTAAAATATTAAATTCTAACTTACTAACCTATGCTAATACTTTAATATTATTATTTATATATATCTAATATATATGTATAGATAATATAAAGCCAATAAACTTTAAATATATAATAAACTCCTAAAGTAACATAAAAATTTTCAGAGAGAAGTTGAAGCAGTTTCTCTATCTCCAGAGGTCAGAGAAAAACCAGGCCTCTGACAGTTAAATCTCCCTTTACTCCAATCCAACTGTTTGTCCCGGTTCAGACAAACAGCTCTTTAACTCCCCTCTGGCTCTGAGGGGAAAAGCTCTCCTCAAAGTGCTGTGGAGAATAGGCCTCAGTACTGAGGAAGAAACCTCTTCAGTAATTAGACTCCTAACTAAAGGTAAGAAGTCTTTTCTTCTTAACATACTTAAGTCTCTTTTAACTCTAACTGCTACCAACTGTCAAAGTGCGAGAGCTCAAAGCAGCTAACCTTGTTCCCTGAGTCTGCCAGAGAAATATGGAGCCCAGAATTCTGTCTTTACTGCGTTTTATGCTCTTCCCTCAGTGGGTTGGAAACCACCTCTTTCTGTTCCTCCCTCTTAAAGGGGACAGTGTAAAAGGCACAAAGCCTTTCTCTGACCTAAACCCCTGCTCCTAATGAGACAGGGTAAACTAAATAAAATCCTCATCACAACAGTGTGATGGCAAGATCAGCAGTATGAACAACATCTTGGGTGTTGCAGAGCAAGGTCTTGGGAAGCAAGGAGGTTGACGAACTGAGTAGTTAGGATGTTCGTTCATATGACCCATTGCGAAGACTAGAGTTGGGAAGGAGAGAAAAATTGAGTGACTTACTGAAAAATTGTTGTAGAAGAAAGGGGTACGACTTGGAAGTCTGTAGACAGCAGTTGCCAGGATTTTGATTGAGAGGTAGATATAAATGGTATCAACACCAAAGGAAGAGATGACTTGAGTATTGGAAGCAGGAGGGGTATGTAGAAAAGGCAGTGGAGAGCAGAGTTTTCCAGCTTTCCCTTTTAGACCAGTGAATTGAGGGAAATGAAGATGCAACCAGTACTACAGAGGGTGACCAGAGGGGGCAGTGTCTTATGGGGAGGTCTGATGAGAGATAAGAAAGAGCTGGATTTCAGTGATTGCTAGAAGATAGAGGGATTGGGAAAGGAAAAGATTTAGAATAAGGGAAATTTGTTGCCTATGGAAAAGCCATTCCAGAAGGTACAGTGGAAGGGGTAGGTGATGTTTGATTGGAACTTTGGGATAGGATCCAATAAAGAATTGGATGATGGAGATAGGGCTTGGATGACCTATAGGGTTTCAGAATCACTAGGATGTGTAGGGTAAGACCAGGTGTGAGAATGTTCACCATTGAGTTGAAGGCACCACAGCTTTTCTAAGATACATTAAAAGATGGCAAATGAACATGCACAGTAGGAGGTGAAAGTTCCTTTCTCCATAGACTTGGCTCTTCCCCATAAGGCACAAGCACAGCCGGAGATTTAAGATCTGAGCCTAAAGAGACTAGACTTCATGCCACAGTTCCTCCACGTCACCAATCAGAGATCAGGCTGACATCAGGATCTGAGTGTTGCCTTGCATGCCCCTAGCAGCCTTCCTTGAGGGGACACATGAAGGACAGAATGTTTTGCTTTTCTTCTCACATTAGGCTGGAAGTCAGCTGGGCATAGCAAGAGGTAGAAGTTGAGTTGACACAGAGAGACATCAGAGGAAGGTTCTAGCACCTCGTCTCCTAGGCCATCCTCTATTACATTGTTGCTAAGAGCTCCCTAGATAATGATATGAAGTGTCTCAAACTCAGACTTCTTATGTCTTGAATCTGTTCCAAGCAAGACTAACTAGCAAATTTCCCAGCTCCATCATGGGAAAGGTACTCATGGCAGCTCCTTTTGGACCCTTTGTGAGAATTTGATATGGAACACTCATACTCTGATAAATCAGTTTTTAGAGGACTTGGCCATATCCATTCAAGACAAAATAGCCTAGATAGAAAGGACTGTTTGGTCATGGCCAGCCTTGGGGCAGACACTTCTATTAACCAACTCAGTTATTAGAAGCTGGTTGCTTGACAGTGTACCTTGTGTTAATTAACTATGAATCTGACTTACTGCTTAATCATGGAATTCCGTGTTGATGGGGAACTACTCATGGCCTGGCCTGGCCTGACAACCTCCATGGGAAAGGGGAGGACAGTAAGACCATCTTTTATCTGAACCTTACGGTTAAACTGTTGTGACCTTGGTTATGTAATGGTTATAGGTTGTAAAAGTTTAAAAGCAGATTTGTGTAAGCATATTAGGGAAAGCCTTTGCTGGAAGTCATGGACATTCAGAATGGAATGCAGGGGGTAGGGAGGAGAGTGCTGAGCAACAGACAGACTGCTGAGCTGTGAGGGGTTCAGAGCAGAAGTGTAATCTGCAGTCCCTTTTGACCTGGGATCTTGGAGAGTGGTGAAGGTTGAAAAGGCAGAAGACATCAATCCTGCAAGTCAACTCTGAGTAGGGAAGTGGCCTGTGATCTGGTGGACAGTTTGCAGACATCTCTCCCTACCTGGTTACTTTGGATTATCGGCCGTAGAGGAGTTGGTTCCTGGTATCCTGAAAACATCTCTGGATCAGTTGTGAGATCCTAAACTCAAGTCCTCTTCCTCAGGTCCTTAGCTAAGCTGTCAAACCTGCCAGAAGCCAGGTTGGCTAAGGAACTTACCCCTTTTGACTCCAGTCCTGGGCAGTTAGATGTAGTTTCACCTAACCCCCTCTCCTGTCCCCTCATATTACAATTAAACTGTTTCCCTGTGTGTTTTCTAGTACTTTAAAAGTCCTCATTTAATGTATATAACACTTTGAGGTTATTCCAGGCTGGGTGGGGGCAGAGTGACAGTTAGTCAGGCTTAACTGCCGTTTCTGTCAACGGTCATTCCCCTTATAGTTATATCTGGTTCCCTGGCTTGTAAAGTCTTACCCATTGTCCCTTCCTGTTTCCTATTCACCTCACTGAACCCACAAATAATATTTAATTAACTCCCCTGGTTTTCTCCTTAATAGTTACTCTAAGTTCTGTCTATAGTGGAATCGGGAGGCTCTGAAAACTTGGAGGACTTGATGTCCCAAAGACAGAAAGCACCAAGCTTTTCCCCCTAAGATCCTGCACCATCCTTCTGGAAGTCAAAACAATTGCTAAGTGCTCATTTTTTAAAATGTAATTTCGTGAGAGCCGTACAGTGCTCACAGTGCGTGCTTCTGTTAACAGCGCCTGAAAAAAAAATTGACTTTATGGCTCCTGCAGAAAGAGCCATATCTTGTCCTCAAAAGAGCCAGATATGGCTTGAGAGCCATACTATGGTTGCCGACCCCTGATCTAGGTAGTTTACATGTCTATAAATATTCTTCCAGAGGCAGCTTGGTGGCACAGTAGTGTGCAGAGTCTGGAGTCAGGAATATTCATTTCCCCGAGTTTAAATCTGGCTTCTGCCCACTTTCTAGCTATGTAACCATGACCATTTTTACATGTGCAATTGTGTATAACATTTTTATTAGTAATTTGTGGAAGAGATCCCAAATAAAAAAAAAGAGAGAAAGTGAAATGTATGTTCCAGTCTGCATTCAGATGCCATCAGTTCCTTTTAAGAGGGCAGATGGCATTTTAAAAATGTAAATTCATAAGGAAATAGAAGATTAGCCAAAAGGAAATTATTTGATGGTTCCTTTTTCTAATAGAATTCATCAGAATATTTTTTGAAAATCTTTAAAATAGAAAATAGAATATTCAGTGAATTCACAAATTTCAATTAACGCCTATTTTTAGTAATGACTGGGCATAAGATCCTTATTTCTTCCATGGATGTTTCCCTGAATTTTCATAATGTATTTCATTCTTTTAGTTCAGTTATGTGTAGCCTTCCTTTTTATTTTTAAGTTTTAATTAGAAACTGCTAATATATGTTGAATCTGTCATTGATTGGTAGTAATATTGCTTTTCAGAAATTCCTTATGTGCTAAAGAGGCTGTTTTTCTGTCTTCCTGCCCCCAAAGGAAGAACACTGAAGAAGAGTAAGACTATGGGGAAGACAATAAATAAAGGTAAGGTGATTTACATGTCAAAAGAAAATGATGGGAAGAAAATATTTTAGTTTCTTAAATGTTGGATGAAAATGTGTATAGAATTGTTTATTTGATTTATTGGTTTACTTCAAATATAGAATGATAGAAGAAAATTTTAGTTTTGTTTAAAATTAATTCAGTAGTCTTAATTGATATTCCATGTAGTATTTATATGGGAGTGTTCAGTGAGCATCAGTTTTATTTGTTGTTTTTGTTTGTCTTATAGTTTATAATAATATAGAAAATAAATGGGTTAGACTTTTGGGGAGATATTCATCTTTAATTCAAGGGGAAGAGTAAAGAGAGATACGTAAACCTAGGAAGTAGAAGAGGCCAACATTAACTTCACACTTTAATATTTTTTCTACTGAAAGAATTTAGGCTAGGCACAAGTTCTCTGGGCCTCACTTTCCTCGTCTCCAAAATCAGGGAGTTGGGTTGGATGACCTCTGTGAGGGCTTTTCTAGCTCCCAATTATATGTTTAATGTTTCTTAGCTATAGTTTCTTTGAGCTCTTTAAAACTTCTAGTTTACCAAAACATTAAGTAAGATTCAAATTGTACTTTTCTGTTGGTTTCATTATCAGTAATATCTTTCCATTATGTAATATGATTTTGGAAATAGTAATTTCTTTGCATAACTAAGATAAATTTAGTAATTTATTGTTCCATTGTATTAAATGGTATCTTTATGTCTCTTTGAATGTGTTAACAGTCTCTGATTTCTTTGGTTTGCAAATTCATTCAACTCAGATTAAGACTTTAGTTCTTTGAGGTTCAGGTTAAAATGACTTGCTCCCATGGTTACATGGCTAGTAAATGTTAGAGGCAAGATTTAAACCAGGTCTTTTCAGATTTCTGGTTTAGTACTATAAGGTACTGTACCCATATTTTGCTGATTACATTTCCTCTAATACTTAATTAACTTCTACGGGATATTATTTTATGTAGTAGTATAAAATAGATAATTAAAAGCAAGTTTTCTGTTAAAAATGTTTCAGTAAGCAACTACAGAAATATCTAGTGATTTTTATTTATCTATCTATATTTATCTATTTATTCATTCATTTACTTATTCATTCATTCATTCATTCATTCATTCATTCATTCATTCATTCATTCATTCATTCATTCATTCATTCTAGCCCTTACCTTCTTTCTTGGAGTCATTACTATGTATTGGCTCCAAGGCAGAAGAGTGGTAAGGGTAGGCAATGGGGGTCAAGTGACTTGCCCCAGACACATAGCTGGGAAGTGTCCAAGGCCAGATTTGAACCTAGGACCTTCCGTCTCTAGGCCTGGCTCTCAATCCACTGAGCTACCCAGCTGCCCCCTTGAGTGATTTTTAAAAATAAATAATTGCTTCCAAATCTTACTAATCAGTTTGGTTGTATTTCTTTTTAGATTCAAAGAATATTAAGAAGGAAAAGCAAGGAAAAAATCACTCAAACACTTTTCCCCTGCAGACAGGTATGTTTTAAAATAATTTGAAAATTATTCAGTTGCCTTCCTTCTTTTTTACTTTTTTAAAAATTTTAAACATTTATTAATATTTATATTTTAGAAAAGTTAACATGGTTACAAGATTTATGCTCTTACTTTCCCCTTCACCCCCTCCCCTACCTCCCCCCGCCCCTGGCTGATATGCATTTCCACTGGTTTTCATATGTGTCATTAATCAAGACCTATTTCCAAATTGTTGATAGTTGCATTGGTGTGGTACTTTCGATCCCCTGTCATGTCCTCATCATCCCAAGTTGCCTTCCTTTTTAAGTTTAGCTTTTTTCTAATTACATTTGACAAGAAACAGTATAATCTCAAGTCAAGACAAGGAACATTTATTTATTTCTAATATTTTATTTTTCTCAATTATGTGTAAAATTCTTTCTCTCTTTCCCAGCCTCTCTTCTTTATTCCCGCTAATCCCTTCTCTCCCCCTGAAATGGTAACCAATCTGATACAGATTTTACATGTGCCATCTTATAAAACATTTTTATATATTAGTCATTTTATGGAAGAGAGCTGGGGAAAAAAAGAAGGAAGAAAGGGAAATATAGTATGTTTTGGTCTACATTTAGACTCCATCAGTTCTTTCTCTGATGCAAATGGCATTTTTCATCAGGAGTCTCTGGAATTGTCTTGGATTAATGCACTGCTGGGAATAACTAGGTCATTCACAGTTGTTCATCAAAAAATATTGCTGTTATGTATATAATGTTCTTTCAGTTCTCATTTCACTTTGCATTTTATCATATTGGCTAATCTGATAGGTGAGGTTGTACCTCAGAATTTTAACTTTGCATTTCTGTAATCCACTGATTTAGAACATTTTTTCTTATTACTATAGATGACTTTGATTTCTTAATCTGAAAACTGCCTGTTCATATCCCTTGACCATTTGTCAATTGGAGAATATAGAATTTTACAAGTTTGACTTAGTTCTCTATATATTTGAGAAATAAGAACAAAGAGCCTTTATTAAAAGCTTACTAAAAAAGGGGAGAGGTAAAGGGCAGTTATGTGACACAGTGGTTGGAGAGTTGAGAGGACTTGGATTTAAATTTTATCTCACATACTTTCTAGCTTTGTTACTCTTGGCAAGTCACTTAAATCCCATTTGCCTACCCTTTGAATTTCTTTGTTAGAGCTGTTACAAAGAAAGTTAGGATTTTTTTTAAAAAGAGGCTTATTCTTTGCTATTTGCTGAGGATACAAAGAAAGACAAACATACAGTCCTTGCTTTCAAGGAGCTTATGTTTTAATGGGAGAGACAATAGCCAACTTGTGCATACTATATATAGAATAGATGAGAGACTGTGAGAAGGCATTAGCAGTGATTAGCTACTTGGAATAACTTGGGAGTAGTTGGGTTTGAGCTGTGACTTAAAAAGAGCCAAGGGAATTGACCTTTAGAGGTAAGGTGGTAGGGCACTTTAGCCTAAGGCAGTGGTTCCCAAACTTTTTTGGCCTACCGCCCCCTTTCCAGAAAAAATATTACTTAGCGCCCCCTGTCACATACTATTACCGCCCCCTTACAGTTATTCACCGCCTCCAAATGCACCTGTGGCCATCACCGCTCCCCTGAATCACTGCAGCACCCACCAGGGAGCGGTGGTGCCCACTTTGGCAATCACTGGCCTAAGGGACCAGTAGGATGGAAGATGGAGAAATATTAGAGGAACTGCAAATAGGCCAGAGTTGCCAGAATGGAGAATACTTGGAGGAGGAATAAGGTATGAGGAGATTAGAAAGGCAGGAAGGAGAGAAAATTCAGGCAGGAGAAGGCCATTGCAACAGTCTGGGTGAGAGGTGATAAGGACCTAAAGTAGAGTTATGAACATGTGAGTGTGAAGAGAAGGGGACATGTATGAGAGATATTGTGAAAATAGAAGCAGCAAGATTTGATAGCATATTGGACATGTGAGGTGAAGACATATGAGGAATAGATGTAATGGAGGCCTGAGTGAACTGAGAATAGTGATGTCTTTGACAGTAATAGGCAAGTTGGAAAGAGAGAAGTTTGGGAAAGAAGATAATTCTTTTTATGACATGTTAGGTTACAGATGCCTGGTGATTTTGAATGGATGCTCAGGAGAAAAGATTAAACATTGGATATGTAAATTTACATAGAGATAATATTGAATGAACCCATAGGAACTGAAGCAAGAGGGAAAAGAGAAAAGAGCCCAGGACACTTCTTTGGGGGAACATCTACAGTTAAAGGGTAAAAAATGAATGAAGAACCAATAAAGGAGCACAAGTAGTTGAAAAGTTCATATCATTATTTGACAATAAATAGCACATTGAATATTATAAAATTTGGGGTATTTTTACCTTCATTTGGAGATACCTATGCTGCATGAGCTATATTTGAAAATGACTATGGAGTAACTCCAAAGGGTGTGCAATGAAATGGAGAGATATAATGATTCTCTTGAGTCAGTCAATCTTATTATATAGCCTTGGGGTGATACTATGCTTTGACTTAAAGATACCTATTTGCCTATGTTATACCTTCTCTTCCCATGGCAGTTTTGTTCTCTCTTTGTATCCCCAGGGTCTTAGCACAGTGCTTTTGCATGAAGTAGGCATTTCACAAGTGCTTTCCAGATTGAATTGGATCAGAGTATTATTGTGCCCTATAGTGCATAAATATACAAGGAGGTAGGAAGAAAATCACATCAACAAGAAGGGTTTTACATCGAGTATTAAAAGTTAGTTAGGATTTAGATATATAGAACTTAATTCTCCAGTTGTTAGTGTCCCCTCCTCTTGCCTCAGAATTAATATATTTTCTTATGCATGTGCATATTTTCCTTCAGAATTTCTTCTTGAAGACAGGGATTGTTTAGAAAAGAGATTGTTTCATTTTTGCCTTTTTGTATTTTCAGTGACTATCAGACACTTGGGAAAGTTAGACTAACAGTATTGTTTAAGACAGATTAGAATGAAGAGAAATTTAAAATTGTGAGAGACTATTTGATAATTCAGGAGCAAAATAAGATAGCTTTGGGAAATAGAAAGGAAAGAAGTGGTGTGAGAGAGATTTCCTTTGAAATCTCCATTTGGTAAGGAAAACATTACAGAAGATGACTCAGGATTTTGATTTTTCATGACTGCAGTGGGAGAATTTGGAGGACAAACTTATTTGGAGGAGAGGATAATGTGATCACTTTTGGTTACATTGAGTGATTGGTTGGGACATTTGAGTTGAAAAGTTTAATAAATTAATATAACTACTCCACATAGACCAAACAAAGAGGAAAAGATCCTATATGTTTAAAAATATTTGTAGAAGCTCTTTTTTTTGTGGCGACATAATAGAACTGGAACTAAGGGGTTGTCCATCAAATGGAGAATGGATATATGGCATGTGCTATGATAAAAACTATTGTCAGAAAGGGGAAGATTTGTATGGACTGAGCCAGAATGAAATGAGCATAACCAAGAACACGTTTTTATCCTTTTAATATCAATCTTGTAAAAACAAATGGTTTTTTCTTCTTTTTTCTGTTAACAATGATCACTGATCAACTAGGATTTTAGAGAATGAAGAAGAATGCCACTTATTTCCTGACAGGAAGCTGATGAACTAATATGCAGAATGAGATTTGTTTTGCTTGACTGTGTTTATTATAAGGGTTCCTTTTTCTTTTTTTCAGTGAAAGCAGAGTAGAAGAGGGAATGATTAAATACTTGATCATTAAAAAGATAAAATTAAAAATAGCTATCTGAAACACTGATTATTGGTAAACCCTTTCTAGGTGGTCTTGTCTTTCCCTCAAAGTTTTCATAGGCTTCAAATCATAGGTAACTATTTCACACTTATATTTCTACCTTTCCTACTCTTTTCATATAACCTGGAAAAGAGAAAGTTCTAGGGTAAGTTTTAACAAGTTGAATGAGGGCATAGGGAAATTCAGCTTCAAATATGAATTATAGCTGTGGACTTTGAAAAGTAAACTATATTCAAACAAACTTAGAAGTATCAATAATGCATCATTTTGTTCATTTTAGAAGTCAGGCCAATTTTGAATCTGATGTTCCCAAAAAGTAATAGACTATAAATCTATTGGAAGGCTTGAACAGTTTTAATTTATATGATGTAGAAGAGTGTTTATAAAAAGAATGAATGCAAAAGTATTAAGTACTTATGTATATACTAAGCACTATGTTAAGCATCAAGAATATAAATAGGGAGCAAAGATAATCTATGCTCTCAAAGAATATACTTTCTAATAAGTAGAGTTAATGCATATTCGAGGTTTCAATTGTAAGATGGAAAAACCCTGTGGTTCTTAGGTTGAAGAAGGCAATATATCTTTTTTTTTTTTTTTTGATTTTTTTTTTATTAATATTCATTTTTAACATGGTTACATGATTCATGCTCCTCCTTTCCCCTTCAACCCCCCCCCCCGCACCCCCCCTACCCATGCGCATTTCCACTAGTTTTGTCATGTGTCCTTGATCAAGACCAATTTACAAATTGTTGGTAGTTGCATTGGTGTGGTAGTTTCGAGTCCACACCCTCAATCATGTCCACCCCGACCCATGCGTTCATGCAGTTGTTTTTCCTATATGTTTCCTCTCCTGCAGTCCCTCCTCTGAATGTGGGTAGCATCTTTACCATAAATCCCTCAGAATTGTCCTGGGTCATTGCATTGCTGCTGGTTCAGAGGTCCATTACATTCGATTTTACCACAGAATGTCAGTCTCTGTGTATAGAGTTCTTCTGGCTCTGCTCCTTTCGCTCTGCATCTGTTCCTGGAGGTCTCTCCAGTTCGCCTGGAACTTCTCCAGTTTATTATTCCTTTTAGCACAATAGTATTCCATCACCCGCATATACCACAGTTTGTTCAGCCATTCCCCAATTGAAGGACATACCCTCCTTTTCCAATTTGTTGCCACCACAAAAAGCGCAGCTATGAATATTTTCGTACAAGTCTGTTTATCTATGATCTCTTTGGGGTACAAACCCAGCAATGGTATGGCTGGATCAAAGGGAAGGCATTCTTTTATAGCCCTTTGAGCATGATTCCAAATTGCCAGCCAGAATGGCTGGATCAGTTCACAGCTCCACCAGCAATGCATTAATGTCCCAATTTTGCCACATCCCCTCCAACATTCATTACTCTCCCCTTCTTTCATTTTAGCCAATCTGCTAGGTGTGAGGTGGTACCTCAGAGTTGTTTTGATTTGCATTTCTCTAATTATTAGAGATTTGGAACACTTTCTCATGTGCTTATTGATACTTTTGATTTCTTTACCTGAAAATTGCCTATTCATGTCTCTTGCCCATTTATCAATTGGGGAATGGCTTGATGTTTTATACAATTGCTTTAACTCCTTG
>NC_058132.1:452146752-452212149 GCF_016433145.1 Gracilinanus agilis
TTTCCTTCTATTTTTTCAGTCTTTTGACTTTGTTTTATTTGTTCTTGTTGTCTTGAGAGATCATTGGTTTCTAATTGCTCGACTCTAGCCTTTAGGGACTGGTTATCGGCTATAATCTTTTGGTTTTCGGCTATAATCTTTTGGTATTCCTTTTCAATCTTGTCATTTCTGGTGTTCAATTTGCTTATCAGTTCATTTGATTTCTGAGCCTCACTTTCCAATTGCAAGATTCTACCTTTTAAACTGTTATTTTCTTGCCAGATCTCTTCCATTTTCCTCAGAATCTCAGTTTTGAACTCTTCCATAGCTTGTGAGGAGTTTTCCTTATTTGAGGAGGGTCCGGATGCTTGTTTGTTCTCCTCCTCTGTTTGCTCGGTTGTCTGGATTTTCTCTGTGTAAAAGCTGTCGAGTGTTAAAGACTTCTTCTTTTTGTTATTATTCTTTCTCTTCTGAACCTCCTGATGCTGAGTAGCCATCATTAGCCCAGCAGCTTCTCAGCTTTATCCTCGGGCTCAGTGTCTGTTCCCAATCTATTGGCTCCTGAGGTCTGAATTCTGGTTTTTTCCAAGGTCAAGCCCCCTGGTGGGCCCTCTTGCTTGATCCTCTGCTGGAGGTTTCTTTACAAGTCTCAGGGCGCTGTTTCCACAGTCGTATACCCGTCTGCACTGGTTCCCCACTTAGGCTTAGTTCTGCCTCCACCCACGCCTCTACTCAGCCGGCTCTCTGCGCCCAGCGTCCTGCTCCGGCGCGCGCGCTCAGATTTCGCGTGCTTTTTTTGACTTAATGGGGTCCTAAGTCTTGCTGCTGTCAGGAACAGGTCCCGGAGCTGCTGATGACTCGATGGGTGCCCCAAACTTGCTCTATTTCTTTTTAGCTGGGTTCGGAGCTATAGGTGAGTGTGGAGGGGGTGGGGGTGGGGCGGTTGCTCAGCTCGCGATTGAGTGAGTGAGAGCCCTTTTTAGCTTGGAAATGTCTCGATTCCACGTACCTTCCACGCTGTGCCCTGTTGTGGGGTTCCTCCGTTCGTCTGGACTTGTTTTTATGTCCCCTTGAGGAGTTTTGTATGTTTCGGTCAGGAGAGGTTAAGAGCTGCTTCTTACTCTGCCGCCATCTTAACCCGGAAGTTCGCAATATATCTTTTAAAATATCTTTCCACTATAAAACTCTCCTTCTGATGTTGGAATATTTGAAAGTGCCAAAGACTTTAAGTGATAAAAGTTTTCTTTTCTGAATCTTCAGTAGCTATGATTTCTGAGGTGAAAGGGGCTCTAGTCCCTGCAGAGAGAAGTGACAGATCATATGTCCACAGAGTTTGCTTCCTCTAGAACAGTGATGGGCAAACTTTTTAAAGAGGGGGGGCCAAAGGAAAGGAAATGCTCATCTGTCAGTCTGTTTCTAAGGCAACTCTTTCAAAGTTTCATTGTATTGTATCCTACTCATTGTATTTGTCAGATTAGGAATAATGTTGGCTGTGAATAGAACGGTTCAGCCCCTCCCACCCCCCCCAATCTGGCCCTTGGGCTGTAGTTTGCCCATCACTGCTAGAAAATGGCTGTGGAGACATGGTGGCAGAATTGGTGATCTGAGGTGGGATGCACTGTTATTTCTCAGTTTCTTAGCCGTACCTACTTGTTGGTGGCATTTGGTTCCTTTTCCACTCCAGTTGTTTCCCACAATGATGGCTATGGAGGCTGAACTAGGGGCTGAAAAGGTGGTTTGGATAGCACTGCAATTCTAAGTTTTTGGATTATGAGTTCTGGACTGTATCTTCTTGTATACTTTTTTTTAGTTATCACAGACACACACATACACTCAGAATAATTCACAGATTTGAATTCTGTTCTTTATTACTCAAAGAACAGTCACAAAGACACAATTTACTCAAAAGTCCTCTGATATCTTAGGGTGTGGGAATTCCTTCCTCTAATTGGTACTTAAACCATAAACCTTTTTTTATTATTAGCTTCTTAGATTCAGGTTTCAAGTGCATTATGTGAGAAAGCTACATTACTGTCTATTCCTCTGTGGACTCAAGGAATGTGTGGGTGGGGAGTGCTTAAAGGAATGGACAACCCAATCCCCCACAGTTCAGTTTGTTATATCCAAAGGCTCACTCAAAATCTCATGATTAACATCTGATTTGGGGGGGGGCATCTTTTATTGCTGTCATCTTTTAAGATCATCTGGAATCATGATGGTTTTTACAGTATTTTCTCTGAAAGACCTGCTTTCCTTGTCCAGGTCACTGACAAAGTTCCTAAAATTGCTTAAAAAAAAATGAATCTGGACCTTTAGGTTAGCTCCAAAATCTCATTCAGGAAGATGAGATACTGCCTAGGATTAACCCTACATATAAGCACATACATAACTTGATGGTAATATTAACTTAGAAAAAACACAGAACTATTAAATAGTCAAAAAGCCACTCTTTAATTAAGGAAAAGGGGGAACAGGGCTGATTAGGCCTCCACTCAGAGTTGCCACATGCCCTATGAAGAGTCTAAGGATTGAACACTGCTTGATGGGGGTGGGGTGGGGGAATGGAGGGGTGAGTGGGAGAGTGGGAGTGCTAGATGACTCCTCCTTCCAGCCTTACAATAGATACTAAAGGATGGTTCCTGCCCTGATTTGCCTTCCTGGGAAAGGGTCTCTGATACAATGGGGAAGACTACCAAAGACAAAAGGGTATTTAGCACTTACCCCAGGGTCCATTATTCAGTCTGCAACTGCTAGTCTGGGATTCCCTTCAGGGTGAATTCTCTTGGGAACAGGGAAAATAAGCACAAGTTTTGGGGGTCTCCAACCTACAAGCTATTCCTAAAACTTGGGGTTCATCAGATCTCACTAGGCCACAAGTTTGGGGTCTCTAGATTTCTTGTCGACAGTAACATAAAAGAATGTTCCAAAACAGTGTATATTCATTCATAACAACGATAGACTTGGTATGAGATATATGGTTATAGGCTAGTTAGAGTGTTTTAAATGTCACCCAAAAATGTATATATAAGTCACCTTTCCCCAAAATAAGAAAAAAACACATTCTTTCTATATCTGTATATAATAGCAAGTCATTTGTACTTATCCACTTTCTAGAGGAGATACCTTATATTCTACAGGCTGGTATTTCAGGTAAAGCAATATTGCAGTTAGCCACCATATTTTATGACAAAAGAAAGTTGCCATATCAAAGAAAAAGAGGGACAGAAGTAGATCTTATGCCTTAAAATCCAAATGTTGTCTTGGGGTACCAAAAAAAGAGTACAGGATAGTTTAGATTTTCAGAGTAATACAAATATGAAAACATGTGAAGCCTCAAAGGAAAATGTGAAAGAATGTCAATCCCAAAATGAACTCCTGGAAGAGTTCCCAAAAAGGATAAAAAAACATAATAAGAGACTTAGAAGAAAAAGTAGAAAAGAAAATTAGAAGAAAAATCAATAGCTTTGAACAAAAACTAACAGAAAGAAAACAGTTCCCAAAAACGGGAAATACAATATCTCAGATAGGAAAATAACTTCCTAAGAAAGGAAATATAAATCCTCAAAGAAGAAAATGACTCCCTAAAAGTTGGAATTGGATAAATGGAAGTTAATGACTTCATAAGACAGTAAGAAACAATAAAACGTTTTAAAAAATGGAAAAAATAGAAGACCAGTCATACCACTGCTGGGTTTGTACCCCAGAGATAATAAGGAAAAATACTCGTACAAAAATATTTATAGCTGCACTCTTCATGGTGGCAAAAAATTGGAAAAGGAGGGGTGCCCATGCGAACAAACTGTGGTGTCTGATGGTGATGGAATACTATTGCACTGAAAGGAATAATGATCTGAAGGATTTCAATGTGAACTGGAAAGACCTCCAAGAGTTGATACAGAGTGAAATGAGCAAGACCAGGAGAACATTGTACACAGAGACTGATGATCATTGTGGCACAATTGAATGTAATGGACTTTTCTACTAGCAGCAATGCAATGACCCAGGACAATCCTGAGGAACTTATGAGAAAGAACACTATCCACATCCAGAGAAAGAACTGTGGGAACAGAAACACAGGAGAAAAACATATGATCAGTCATGTGGTTCAGTGGGGGGAATGATTAGATCACTATTGCAAATATGAATAACATGCAAACAGGTTTTGAACAAAGATACATGTATAACCCAGTGGAATTGCTTGTCAGTTCCAAGGGGGGGAGGGAAGAAGGATGGGAAAAATCATGAATCATGTAACCATGGAAAAATATTATAAAGAAATAAGAAAGAGAAAAAAGAAAAAAAATTGAAGAAAATCTGAATTCTTTCATTGGAAAAACAACTGATCTGGAAAATAGATGCAGGAGAGATCATCTAAGAATATTGGATTGCCTGAAGATTATGATTAAAAAAAAAACAGACACCATATTATTAGAAATCACCAGGGAAAATTACCCCAGTGTTTTTGAACAAGAGAGAAAAATAGAAATTGAAAGAACCCAATGATCATTTCCTGAAAGAAATTCTAAATTTAAAAATCCCAGGACTTTTAGTCAAATTCCAGAACTCCCAAGCAAAGGAAAAAATAGTAAAAACAGGTGGAAAAAAGAAAATTTAGATATTGTAGAATCAGGTTCGGGATTGCAGAGGACCTAGCAGCATCTACATTAATGTATTAGAAGGATTAATGTGGTCTTCTGTAAGAAAAAGCACTGTCTCCCCACATGATAATTCATGTTGACTTCTGCTTTTTCAAGCCATTATTGTGCAATCGCCAGGCCCCACCAGGGGCTTGTTTCCTTCATCCACCTACCTCATGGTATTGGGTGGGACATTTACCACACAAATGCTGCCAAATTTGTCCATTGGTCCTTTTAGAAGGTTTCTTTCTTCCAGAATATCAAGTTGTTTCCTTACCTTTTTTGTAGAGGGAATCATGCAGTCCAGATAAGGTGAAGTGTTCAAGGTTATTTCGTAGTTTCCAAGCTCAAAGAGACCCCATGGTCCTAAGAAATCAAGATATATTCCAAGATGCTAAATGTGCTATAGTATTTTTGCAGGGTATTTTGAGGGATTTTAACTTATTTTACTCAATATTGATTATTGATTTTCATGCACATTTATTCAGTCAATTAATTGGAATTATTTTACAATTTATAACTAAAATAATGGTTATCTAGTAGGATTACATGCAGAGAATATACAGCTATACAGAGGCATAAAACTGAATATAAACTGAAGTAGCTTATTTAGGTTATCTTTTATATAAGAAGATTAAGATATATTTGGTACTTAAAAGCACCTAAGATACATAAAGTAAGATATTTAAGGTTCTGAAGATACTAAAGAACTTTAGCACTATTAAGACAATGAATAGGAGCATAAATAGATAGCAGTTGAATATGATGGGATGATATAAAAAGAATCAGGATCAGAAAGAGGAATACCCTAGGAAAAGAGAAAAGGAGAGAAAGTTGGAGATAAACTATCTCACATGATAAGGCATATAAGAGTCAACATAGTGGGCAATGCTTGAATCTTACACATGACACAAAGTGGGATAGCATCCACACTCAGGTATAGAAACCTATCTTACCAAACAGGGAAGTAACAAGAGCCAAAGGAACAAAAAGAGAGGGCAGACAAAAGGGAAGGGAAACTTGAGACAGCAAGTAAACAGAAATAAAAACATTTGTGAACAGGAAAAGTGTGTCATTTAAAATTATTGTAAGCCCTGGGAGACTATAACTCCCAGGGCTCCCTGCTACAACTTCCCCCGACACCTCCCACTTCCTTTGTGGGAGGTGCCAGAGAAAGTATAAAAGAGAAAGTTTGGTGCCTTTTCACTCTCTGAGCTCTTGAGCCCAGAGGCTGGCTGAGACTCTCTACCCTGAGCTCTCTCTTGGTGCCTTTTTTCCCTTCTATCTACCCCCTAATTTTCCCTAGACCTTCCTTTTTCTAATTTAAATAAAACCTAATTATTCTAAACCCTAAAGTTGCTCTCTGATCTTTTATTTGAGCCCTGAAGGGCTCTCTGGTCAATTTCTCCCTGCTGGAGCTGAGGACAGATACCTTCCTTTCCCTTTCTCTACCTTCCTCTCTCCTTTCTCCCATCCATCCTTCCTTCTACCTACTTTCCCTTCACCCCCTCACAAAAGTCTTAAAGGAGAGCATAGCATCCCAAAGAAGAAATCACATGAGTTACAAGAGAAAATAGACAAAACTTTATTAACTAGATAAACCAAAAAATAAAAAAAGGAATTAAAGAGGTGAATAGAGTTTAGAAAAGTTAGACTTCTTAGACTACTAAAGAAAACGAAATGGGAATGAAAAGGAATATAAACCTTTCTCTAAGTAGTACATGTCACATTCACAAAAATTGATTATATATAGGACAAAAAAAGTCTCCACAACCTAATGCTGAAAAGCAGAAATATTAAATTGCATCCTTTTTAAACTATAATATTAAAAATTATACTGAACAGAGGGCTGGAGAAAAAAGACTAAAATTAATTGGAAACTAAATAACCTTATCTTATAGAATGAGTCAAAGAACAAATCATAGAAATAATCAACAATTTCATTAAAGAGACCAACAACAAGGAGACAGAATACCAAAATTTTGGGGATGCAGTGGAAACAATACTTATGTGGAAATTTTAAGTATGTAAATCAGCAAGACAGAAAGAACAGATCAATGAACTCCATATGCAACTACAAAAACTAGAAAAAGAACAAGTTAAAAATCCCCAGTAAAATACCAAATTGGAAATCTTGAAAAATCAAAGAAGAGATGAATACAATTGAAAGTTAAAAAATCATTGATCCTGAGACAAGGAGTCAGTTTTATAAAAAAGTAAAATAACCCATTGATTTGATAAAAAAGAAAAGAAAATATAATTAACAGTATCAAAAATGAAAAGAATGTCATTACAACCAAATGAAGAGGAAATAAAAGCAATTGTTAGGAGTTATTTTATCCTATTATATGTCAATAAGTCTAGTAATTTAAATCAAATAGATGAGTACTTAAAGAAATATAAATTGCCCAGATCAATGGAGGAAGAAATAGAATACTTAAATAGCCTTATCTCAGAAAAAGAAATCAAACAAGCCATCAATGAATTCCCTAAGTAAAAAACCCCAGAGCCTGATAGAATCACATGTGAATTCTACCAAATACTTAAAGAACAATTTCAATACTATATAGACTAATTGAGAAAATAACTCGGGAAGGAATGCTACCAAATTCCCTTTATGCCACACATATGGTGCTGATACCTAATCCAGGAGGAACAAAAACATTGGTCTAGAAAACTAGACCAATATCTCGAATGAATATCGATACAAAAATCTTAAATTACTAGTAGAGTGATTATAGCAATATATAACAGGGATCATTCAATATGACCAGATGGGTATTATACTAGGAATTCAGAGGTGGTTCAGTATTTGGAAAACTATCAGCATAATTGACTATATCTAGCAAAACCAACAGAAAACATGATTATTTCAATAGATGCAGAGAATTATTTTTAACTAAACATAGCACCTATTCCTATTAAAGACATTAGAGAACATTGGAATAAATGTATAGCAATTAAAATTATGCCAGACTGATTATTTAAAATATTTATTAATTGACTTGTCAAGACATCCTAATTTTGGTCAAATGACTCTTTAACCCCTCATAAGGTCAGTGAGGTGATCCACCAGACCCTCAGCCCTTCCCTAAACTGTTAGGTGAGAATTTGTATATCAGCAGGAAAGGTGTTGTAGAAATTTTCCTGTTAGCCCAAGTCTATGAAAGGGCCACATTGTTTAAGAAAAAGAGTATGCAAAAATCTATAGATGAATGGAGACAGGGCTCATGAATTCTCCCTAAATAGCCTTAATATATGTAGGACTCTGTGAAGATGGGATTAACTCTACCCTGCTCGTTTTTTTAGATTTAATCACCAAAAGTGTACACATCCCACCTAATCCTTAAGCTGGGGAGGTCTGTGTCCCTTGTGTGCAATAGTGGGTGCCGAATCAGAATTGACTGACTGCCCCCCCTGGGCAGTCCTAAGCAAAGCTTTTGTTGTAAATTGGTTCATGTAAAATGGGAAGAAGACACAGGAAGTGACAAAAGGAATGATCTTTATAAATTGCAAGAACTTCTTTTTTCCTTGAACTCTGGACCCTGGAGGAGCTTTGTCTGAGGACCTTGGACTACTTTATATTTCTCCTTAGAACTACCACGTGGGTGAGTGAAAAAGGCTGACTCCCTTCCTTGGCTTTTTCCTGGAGGTACTTGCCTTTGGAAGGGTCCCTCATCTGGAGGAGGCCTCATGGCTAAAACCCTTGTTAATTAACCCTTATCCTCTGGCTGGGGCTACTAGAGCACTGCCAGGGCTTGAGCTCATAGTCTAGCTCGTTAAGCTAGATCTCTTACTCTATCCTCTCTTTAAAATTCTTACTTTCACTCTTTTCCTCTATTTTACAAATAAATTGCTAAAAAAATAATTTGGAATTAAATTCCTGGCAACCACCCTATTAAATATTCAGTCCAACCATAATTTTTACCCTTTTTATAACTGATATAAAAATAATTCAATATATAAAAAATAAATTCTCACAATGAAATATTCCTCAAAATCATAATTATTATCCATCTAAAGCCATAAACAGGGAGCAATTGGGTGATTCAGTGGATGGAGAACCAGGCCTGGAAATGGGAGGTCCTAGGTTCAAATCCAGCCTCAGACACTTCCTAGCTGTGTGACCCTGAGCAAGTCACTTAACTCTCATTGCCTAACCTTTACTGCTCTTCTGACTTGGAACCAATACAGAGTATTGATTCTAAGATGGAAGGTAAGGGTTTAAAGAACAACAAATTATAAACTAACATCTATATTGGAGATGAGCTAGAAGCCTTCCCAAATAAGATCAAGGATGAAATAAGGACCCTCATGATTAGTAGAATATTATACTAATTTTCTATTTCTAGTACAGGATTGCACTAAAATGTAGCAATATATAGCAATATGAGAAGAAGAAAGTGAAGGAGTTAGAAAAGGTAGTGAAGAAAAAATACTATTACTCTGTGGTTGATGTGTCCCTAGAGAATCAACCAAAAACTAAATCAAAATAATTAACAACTTTAGCAAAGTTGCAGGATATAAAATAAACTCAAAGAAATCATCAGCATCTCTCATATCAACCCATAAAGTCCAGCAAGAGATAGAAAAATACCATTTAAAATAACCATAGACAATATAAAATACTTGGGAGTCTGTCAAGACAAACTCAGGAACTATATGATCAGAACTACACAGAATGTCAGATAGAAACAATTGGGAAAATATTAATTGCTCATAAGCACACTGAACCAGTATAATAAAAATGACAGTTCTACCTAAATTAATTTTTTGTGCCATACCAATCAAACTACTCAAAAATTATAGAGCTAAAAAAAAATTTCATCTGGAAAAAGAATATAGAAGAACCTAGAAGAGCATTGGCAAATGTTTTTCATATTGTGTGCCTAAGTGCAACTTCAAGCTGCCTGTGACCCCCTGCCTTACCTCAGACACAATGGCAGGAGGAAGTGCTTGCATTGGGCAGCTGGACAGAGGAGACAGGGCATCCAAAAATGTCCTCAGGCTGTGGAGAGGGGGAATGGAGCCTTTTTCTCCTTGCTACCTCACCATGGCTTTGTCAATATGGACCTAGAATATCAGGGGAGTTAATGGGAAAAAAATATGAAGGAAGGTGGCTTAGGGGTACTGGATCTCAAACTGTATTATTAAGTGGCAATCTTCAAAACAATCCATTTCTTGGGGGCAGCTGGGTAGCTCAGTGGATTGAGAGCCATGCCCATAAACAGGAGGTCCTACGTTCAAATTTGGCCTCAGACACTTCCTAGATGTGTGACCCTGGTCAAGTAACTTAACTCCTATTGCCTAGCCCTTTTCTGCCTTAGAATATAATAGAATAAACAATATTGATTCTAAGATGAAAGGTAAGGTTTTTTAAAAAAAAATGCGTTTCTGGCTATGAAATAAAATGTTAGGCTAGTAGAATAGATAAGGCATTTAACTTATAAAGGTAAATGACCATAGTAACCTAGAATTTAAAAAAAATTTATTTACATGATTTCATGTTCTTTCTCTCCCCTTATCCCACCCCCTTTCCATAGCCAATGTGCAATTCCACTGGGTTTTACAAATGTGTCATTGATCAAGACCTATTTCCATATTATTGATATTTGCACTAGGGTGATTGTTTAGAGTCTATATCCCCGATCATATCCCCATCAACCCAAGTGATCAAGCAGTTGTTTTTCTTCTGCAAGTAACCTAGAATTTGACAAAACCAAAGATAAAGATTTTAGAAGAACTTACTGTTTGACAAAAACTGCTGGAAAACAAAAATTGGGCATAGTCCATATACCAAGGTAAATTCAAAATGAATATGTGATTTAGAGATACCATAAACAAGTTAGAGGAGCACAAAATAGTTTACCTGTCAGACTTATGGATAAAGGAAGAATTTAGGGTAAAACAACATAGAGGGGCAGCTGGGTAGCTCAGTGGATTGAGAGTCAGGCCTAGAGACAGGAGGTCCTAGGTTCAAATCTGGCCTCAGACACTTCCCAGCTGTGTGACCCTGGGCAAGTCACTTGACCCTCATTGCCCACCCTTACCAATCTTCTACTTATGAGACAATACACAGAAGTTAAGGGTTTAAACAAAACAAACAAACAAACAAAAAAAAAACCAACATAGAAAAACATTGAGATATAAAATAGATAACTTGGACTACATTAAATTTAAAGTTTTGCAGAAACAAAATCAATGCTACCAAGATTAAAAGGTAAACAAATTGGGGAAAAAAATCTTTATAGTAAGTATGTCTTACAAAGACTACATTTCTCAAATATATCGAATTCAAACCCAGGACCTCCCAGCTTTAGGCCTGGCTATCAAACCACTGACCTAGCTAGCTGCCCCCCCCATTGCTGCTTAAATTTTCATTTCTCTAACTGAGTAATTTAGTATATTTTCTCACATGGTTATAGATAGCTTTGATTTCTTTTTCTTTACACTGTTTATATCCTTTAACCATTTCTCAATTGGAGAATGTTTCATGTCATGTTATAAATTTGACTTAGTTCTCTTTATATTTGAGAAATGAGCACTTTATCAGAGAAACTTCTTAATAAATTCTCTTCCCCACCCCAATTTTCCTGCTTCCCTTCTTTTTTTTTTTTTTTTTTTTAAACCCTTACCTTCCGTCTTGGAGTCAATACTGTGTATTGGCTCCAAGGCAGAAGAGTGGTAAGGGTAGGCAATGGGGGGTCAAGTGACTTGCCCAGGGTCACACAGCTGGGAAGTGGCTGAGGCCAGATTTGAACCTAGGACCTCCCGTCTCTAGGCCTGGCTCTCAATCCACTGAGCTACCCAGCTGCCCCCTTTGCTTCCCTTCTAATATTGATGTATTGGTTTTGTTTGTGGAAAATTTTTAAAAATCTGATGTAATCAAAATTATCTCAAGGCTTTTTACCTTTATTGATTATAAATTCTTTCCATATCCAAAAATATGGCGTTTTTCCATGCTTCCCTGATTTACTTCTAATGTCACACCTTATGTACCAAGTCATTTATCTATATTGACTCTTTTGGTATATGGTGTGAATGTTGTACTATGTCTAGTTTCTGCAAAACTACTTTCCAGTTTTCCTAGCCATTTTTTAAACATTTATTAATATTCATTTTTAACCTGTTTACATATTTTATGCCCCTACTTTCCCCTTCATCCCCCGCTGTGCCCCCACCCATGGCCGATGCACATTTCCACTGGTTGTAACATGTGTCCTTGTTCAGGGCCTATTTCGAGTCCACATCCCCAATCATGTCCGCCTCAGCCCATGCATTCAAGCAATTGTTTATCTTCTATGTTTCCTCTCCTGCAGATCTTCCTCTGAATGTGGGTAGCATCTTTACCATAAATCCCTCAGAGCTGTCTTGTGTCATTGCATTGCTGCTAGTTCAGAAGTCCATTACATTTGATTTTACCATAGTATATCAGTCTCTGTGTACAATGTTCTTCTGGCTCTGCTCCTTTCACTCTGCATCAGTTCCTGGAGGTCTTTCCAATTCACCTGGAACTCCTCCAGTTTATTATTCCTTTTAGCACAATAGTATTCCATCACCAGCATATACCACAGTTTGTTCAGCCATTCCCCAATTGAAGGACATACCCTCCTTTTCCAATTCTTTGCCACCACAAAAAGTGCAGCTATAAATATTTTCGTACAAGTCTGTTTATCTATGATCTCTTTGGGGTACAAACCCAACAGTGGTATGGCTGGATCAAGGGGCAGGCATTCTTTTGAGCATAGTTCCAAATTGCCTTGAGCATAGTTCCAAATTGCCAGCCAGAATGGTTGAATCATTTCACAACTCCACCAGCAATGCATTAATGTCCCAATTTTGCCACATCCCCTCCAACATTCATTACTCTCCCCTTCTTTCATTTTAGCCACTCTGCTAGGTGTGAGGTGATACCTCAGAGTTGTTTTGATTTGCATTTCTCTAATTATTAAAGATTTAGAACACTTTCTCATGTGCTTATTGATACTTTTGATTTCTTTACCTGAGAATTGCCTATTCATGTCTCTTGCCCATTTTTCAATTGGGGAATGGCTTGATTTTTTTATACAATTGATTTAACTCCTTGTATATTTTTCCTAGCCATTTTTATCAAATGTTTAGCTTATTCCAGAAGTTTGGATGTTTGTTTCCTTATTTCTTTTTAGGCAACCACCATTCTTCTAATCTCTCAGTTTCAAGGCCATGGCATTGTCCTCTACTCTTCTTCTTCCAACATATCCAGTAAACCATCAGGTTTTACCTTTTTACCATCTATGGCCATGATGGTGAACCTATGGCATGGGTGCCAAAAAGGGCACAGAGAGCCCCCTCTATGGACATGCCTGCAGTCTCCTTGCCAGAGTTCAGTACTGAAAAACCAGAGAGGGATTTGGGGAAGAGGTTGTTCACCTTCCCCTTTCCACATGTGCCTGAAGACTTTTATCTCATCATCACCCCCCAACTCCTGCTTAGCAGCCAATGGGGGAGTGCTTCCTCCCTTCCCTGTCTGGGGTAAAGGTGCTGAGGGGGAGGAGCAGAACTAGGCACTGAATCTCTGGGGGGGGGGAGGGGGGACGGGCACAGCATTTGCTCTGGGAGGGACCAGGTACTCTGTCTCTAAAAGGTTTTCCTATCATTAATCTGTGATGTCTCTTGCACCCAAAAAAGGCTACTATTAACTTAGTTCAGGTCTTCCACTAACTTCTTGCCTGTAACAGCCTTCTGATTAGTCTTTTTGCCTGAAGTCCCTCTCCATTTTCATCCATTTTATATATTCCTGCCAAAGTGATTTTCCTTAAATACAGACTGGGCCATGTCACTCCCTTACTCAGTAAACTCCATTGACATCTAGTATGAAACAGCTTCTGTTTAGATTTTAAAGGTTACACAGCTAAGACTCGGGCTTTCTTTCCATCATTTCATAATGATGGAAATAATAATTTGGTAATTATCATTTACTCTCTAGCGATATTTTGCAGTTAAGTCAAACCAGCCTTCTCCATCTAAAAATTTTTTTAAATGTAGAATATTTTCCCATGACATTATTTTTCCTCTTTCATCCCCCCCCCCCCCCCCCGGAGATGACAAGCAATTCCACTGGGTTATAATTGTTCAAAATCTATTTCCATGTTGTTCATAGTAGAGTGATGTTTAACATCAAAACCCCAATCATATCCCTATTGAACATTGTGGTCAATCATATTTTTCTTCTGCATTTCTCCCATGTTCTTTCTCTAGATGTAGATAGCTTTCTTTCTCATAAGTTCCTCAGAATTGTCCTGTATCATTGCATTGCTGTTAGTAGAGAAGTCTATTATATTTGATTGTGCCACAGTATACAATGTTCTCCCGGTTCTTCTCCTTTCACTCTGCATCAATTCCTGGAGGTCTTTCTGGTTCATGTAGAAATCTTCCAGTTCATTATTCCTTTCAGCATAATAGTATTCCATCACCAATAGATACTACAATTTGTTCAGCCATCCTCCCCCCCAATTTTCAAATTTTTTTGCCACCACAAAGAGCGCGGTTATAAATATTTTTGTACAAGTCTTTTTCCTTATTAACTCTTTGGGATACAAACCCAGCAGTGGTATGGCTGGATCAAAGGGAAGGCAGTCTTTTAAAGCCCGTTACACATACATAATTCCAAATTGCCCTCCAGAATAGTTGGACCTGAATTCACAACTCTGCTAACAATGCATTTTGCCACATACCCTCCAACATTTTTATCACTTTGCTTTGCTGCCATATTGACCAGTCTTCTAGGTGTAAGGTGGTACCTCAGAGTTGTTTTGATTTGCATTTCTCTAATCAGGAGGAATTTAGAACACTTTATCATGTGCTTATGGATAGTTTTGAGTTCATCCTGTGAAAACTGCCTATTCATGTCCCTTGACCATTTTTCATTTGGGGAGTGGCTTGATTTTTTTATAAATTTGACTTAATTCCTCATATATTTGGGAAATTAAACTTTTGTCAAAGTTTTGTTATAAAAATGCTTTCCCAGTTTGTTGCTTTTCTTCTAATTTTGGTTGCATTGGTTTTGTTTGTACAAAACTTTTTTAATTTGATATAATCCAAGTCATTAATTTTACGTTTTGTAATGTTCTCTATCTCTTCCTGGTCTTAAATTCCTTCTTTTCCCACAGAACTGACAGATATACTATTCTATGTTCACCTAATTTATTTATGATTTTATTCTTTATATTTAAGTTATTTACCAATTTTGAATTTATCATGGTATAGAGTGTAACATATTGATCTAAACCTAATTTTTCCCATCCTGTTTTCCAATTTTCCTAGCAATTTTTGTCAAATAGTGGAACCTTGTCCCAAAAACTGAGGTCTTTGGGTTTATCAAAAAATAGTTTGCTGAGGTCGTTTACCCCTAGTCTATTGCATTGATCCACCCTTCTGTCTCTTAGCCAGTACCATATTGTTTTGATGACCACTGCTTTATAGTACAGTTTAAGATCTGGTACTGCTTGGCCACCATCCTTCATACTTTATTTCATTGTTTACCTTCATATTCTTGATCTTTTGTACTTCCAGATGAACTTTGTTATAATTTTTTCTAATTCTATTAAAATGTTTTTGGTAGTTTGATAGGTATGGCACTGAATAAGTAGATTAATTTGGGTCGGATTGCCATTTTTATTATATTAGCTCATCTTACCCATGAGCAATTAATGTTTTTTTCAGTTATTTAGATCTAGTTTTAATTGTATGGGCAGTGTTTTGTAGTTGTGTTCATATAATTCCTGTGTTTGTCTTGGTAAATAGATTCCTAAATATTTTATGTTGTCTAGGGCAGTGATGGACAGTCTTTTATACTTGGTGTATCACAGTTTGCCAAAAAATTAAGTATAACTTGGGTGGTGTGTCACTTTGAGAAAAAAACCATAATTTTACTATATTTATAGTTTAAATAAAAAAATATATACTTGTTGCAGATAACTGTATTTAATAAACCAACATAGGTAAATTAGTATAGGTAGAATTGTCATCTATAGTGCACAGAGTATCTACACTACACTACAGCAAATGTTTTATCCTCGGCACGCTGTCTCATACTTCTCATGTGGCCATGTGTCATTGAAAATGGTTACATGTGTCAGTGCTAACAGTGTGTCATAGGTTTGCCATCACTCGTCCAGGGTGATTTTATATGCAATTTCTCTTTCTATCTCTTGCTGCTGAGATGTGTTGGAAATATATAGAAATGCTGATGATTTATTCCAGAGATCTCTTTATCATCTCTAATAATCTGATAAGGACAGTTCAGTTGATAAGGAAATAATGGGACCCTGGAGTTGTCATTTACCTCATGCTTCCAGCTCTGTCTCAAGGAGCATGGAGTTTATTATATATGTTTCAAGACTCATTTCACACAAAAGAACCCTCCCCGAAACTTTGCAGATGCACAGAAGTTACAAATTATGTCATTTTTTAAATTTTTTTTTTTATTTTTTATCCTGGGACTCCATTCTAGGAGCATAGGGCCACAACCAGTAGGCAATGGGTCGCTCAGGGTCACCCAGCTGGTTAAGTGTCTGAGCCCGAATTTGAACCTAGGACCTTTCATCTCTAGGCCTGGCTCTCAATCCACTGAGCTAGCTCAGCTGCCCCTACTTTAGGTTGCAGTTTCTTTAGCAGATGTAGTTTTTACAGGGTGAGGTTGCCATGCCCAACCCTCCTCCTTTTTCATCCGGGCTAGGGACCCTCCTTAGCCCAGGAGTGGTAAGGGTGGGCGATAGGGGTCAAGTGACTTGCCCAAGGTCACACAGCTGGAAGTGTCCGAGGCCGGACTTGAACCTAGGACCTCCAGTCTCTAGGCCTGGCTCTCAATCCACTGAGCCACCCAGCTGCCCCCCAATTATGTCATATCAAAACACAAAAAGTCTCATTGGCTTCAGAACAGACCCAAGGCCAAGGCTGAATTTTGACTGGGTTCTTATCAGGAAGCCAAGTTGGGGAGTATCCTTCTCAGGGTTGAATTGCCCCTGCTAAGATTTTGGCATTGGCTATACCAGGCAGCAGCGTTTCTGGTCAAGGGGGAACAGTGTTAACCCTTTAAATTCTGGTTTGCTAGGAACTTAAAGCTTTTCAATAAGGCCACAATACTTTTCAACAAGAAATCACAAGGATCACAATAGGGGTCAAAAGAGGAGTCTCAGATTTTTATCTATTCTCTTATTGGCTTCCCACAATTTATGTGGGTTTATCCCATACTGTGAATTTTTGCTAAAGTTGTTAATTATTTCTACTAGCCTTTTAGGTGATTTTCCAGGATTCTTTAATATACCATTATAACATCTGCAAAGAGTAATAGTTTAGATTCCTTGTTGCCTACTTTAATCCCTTCAATTTCTTTTTCTTCTCTAATTGCTACTGCTAGCGTTTCTAGAACAATATTAAAGAATAGAGGTGATAATGGGCATCCTTGCTTCACTCCTGATCTTATTGGGAAGGCTTCTAATTTGTCCCCATTGCAGATGATATTTGCTGATGGTTTTAAATATATACTGTGTATTATTTTGAGGAATGGCCCTTCTATTCCTATTCTTTCTAGCGTTTTCAATAGAAATGTGTGTTGCATTTTGTCAAAGGCTTTTTCTGCATCTATTGAGAATATTATGTGATTTGTTGGCATGATTATTGATATATATGGTCATCTATTTGGATGATTTTCCTAATATTAAACCATCCTTGCATTCCTGGTATAAATCCCACCTGGTCATAGTGGATAATCCTTGTGATGATTTGCTTTGGTCTTTTTGCTATTTTTTTATTTAAGATTTTTTCATCTATGTTCATTAAGAGAGATTGGTTTATAGTTTTCTTTCTGTTTTTGGTCTGCCTGGCCTTGGAATCAATACCGTATTTGTGTCATAAAAACAATTTGGCAAGACTCCTTTGCTTATTTTATCAAATAACTTGTATAATATTGGGATTACTTGTTCTTTAAATGTTTGATAGAATTTACTTGTGAATCCATCTGGCCCTGGGGATTTTTTCTTAGGAAGTTCCTTGATGGTTTGTTTCCTTTTTCTGAGTTGATATTATTTAAGTATTCTATTTCCTTTTTTGTTTAACTAGGCAATTTATATTTTTGTTAATATTTACCCATTCCACCTAGATTGTCATATTTATTGCCATATAATTGAGCAAAACAGTTCTTAATAATTACCTTAATTTGCTTTTCATTAGAGACGAGATCACCCTTTTCATCTTTGATACTGTTAATTTGCTCCTTTTCTTCATTTAAAAAAATTAGATTAACCAGTATGTTATCTATTTTATTTGTTTCTTCAAAGTATTAGCTCCTAGTCTTATTTATTAGTATAATAGTTCTTTTACTTTCAACTTTATTAATTTCTCCTTTAATTTTTAGGCTTTCAAAGTTAGTTTTTATCTGAGGATATAAAATTGGTTCTTTTTCTAATTTTTTAAGTTGCAAATCCAATTCATTGATCTCTTCCCTCTCCATTTTGTTGATATAGGCACTCAAAGAGATATAAATTTTCCTTTGAATATTGGCTGTATCCCATAGGTTTTGATATGTTGTCTCTTCATTGTCATTCTATTTAATGAAGTCTGTAATTGTTTCTATGATTTCTTTTTTGACTAACCAGTTTTGAAGAATTAGATTATTTAGTTTCTCAGTAATTTTAAATTTGCCTTTCCAAGGACCCTTGTTAATGTTAATTTTTATTGCATTGTGATCTGAAAAAGTTGCATTTATTGGTTCTACTTTTCTGCATTTGTTTGCAGTATTTCTATGCCCTAGTACATGGTTGATGTATTATATATACCGTATACTACTGAGAAGAAGGTATATTCCTTTTTATTCCTTTTCAATTTTCTCCAGACATCTTTTAACTCTGATTTTTCTAGCATTTCTTTCACTTCCCATACTTCTTTCTTATTTATTTTTCGGTTCGATTTATCTAGTTCTGAAAGGGGAAGGTTGAGACCTCCCACTAGTATGATCTTATTATCTATTTTCTCTTTGAACTCCTTCAACTTTTCCTTTAGAAATCTAGATGCTATACAATTTGGTGCAGAAATGTTTAGTAATGATATTACTTCATTGGTTATAGTACCCTTTAACAAAATGTAATTTCATTCCTTTTCTCTTTTAATCAGATCATTTTCTACTTTAGCTTTGTTTGGTATCATGATTGCTACTCCTGCTTTTTTTACTTTAGATGACACATAATAAATTCTGCTCCAGGCTTTTACCTTGAATCTGTGTGTGTCACCCTGCTTCAAATGTGTTCCTTGTAAACAACATATAAAAGAATTCTGGTTTTTAATCCATTCCGCATCTGCTTCTGTTTTATGTGTGAGTCCATCCCATTCACATTCAGCATTATGATACAAACTATATATTACCCTCCATCATATTATCCTCTTTAAATCCTGCTCTATTCCCTTTCTCTCTCATCAGTATTTTGCTTTTCGTCACCCTGTCTAATTAATCTCCCTCTTCCTTTGTCTTATTCCCCTTCTACTTCTCTGGGGGATAAGATAAAATTCTATACCTCACTGAATAGGGTATGATAGAATTCTGTAACCCAATGAGTATTTTTGTTTTACCCTTTCTGAGCCAATTACGATGAGAGTAAATTTTAAGCATTGCCTGTCACTACCCTTATCCTCCCCTCTCTATAATGAATTTTCTCTTTGTTAAATAATTTACCCTGTTCTATCTTTCCCTTCCTTTTCTCTCAGTGCAACCCTTTCTTTCAGCCCTTGATTGTTTTTTTACATATCATTCATATGCATACATTTCATATCATAGATAGATACATGTTGTTCCATATCATCACATTTACAGAAGCATCATATTATCATATTATCATATACATTGTATATGTATATGCTTATCTGCTTAATTCTCCACTGTCTTTCTTAATAAATTACTTCTATCTTCTCTACTACTAAGAGTAATTTTTGAGAATTACAGAAATTCTCTTTCCATGTAGGCATATAAACATTTTGACCATAATGAGCCTCTTCATTTTTCTCTTATTTACCTTTTTTAAGGTTCTCATGTGTCTTGTGTTTGGACTTCACTTTTTTTTTTTTTTTTTTTTTTTGTTTAGGTCTGACTTATTCCTTAGGAACGCTCGGAAAGCTTCCATCTTATTGAATGTCCATTTTTTCCCCTTAAAGAATATACTCAGTTTTGCTGAATAGGTGACTCTGGGTTATAAACCTAAATCTTTTGCTGTCCTGCATATCATATTCCATGCCATTTGGTCCTTTAATGTAGAAGCTGCCAGGTCCTGTGTGATCCTGATTGAAGTTCCCTGGTATTTGAATGGTTTCTTTCTGGCTGTTTGAAGTATTTTTTCCTTGGCTAGGTAGCTTTTGAATTTAGCTATTATATTCCTGGAAATTGTCACTTGAGAATTTCTTTCTGGAGATGATGTGTGAATTCTTTCAATTTCAATTTTATTTTCTTATTCGAGGATCTCTGGGCAATTATTTTTTATAATTATTCATAACATGATGTCCACAGTTTTTTCTTTATTATGGCTTTTAGGTAGCTCAGTAATTCTTAAATTGTCTCTCCTAGATTTCTTTTATAGGTCAGTTGTTTTTTCAATAAGATATTTCATGTTTTCCTGTTTTTTCATTTCTTTGATTCTGCTTTATTGTTTCTTGATTTATCATGAAATTATTAATTTCTAGATGGTCAATTCTGATTTTTAAGGCCTGATTTTTCTCTGTCAGTTCTCCTTTTTCAGTTGGCGCATCTTTTCTTGTGTCACTTTTATTTCTCTTTCACACTTTTCCTCTGCCTCTCTTAATTGGTTTTGACATCCTTTTTGAGTTCTTTCAGAATCTGTGTCCAATCCATATTTTTCTTTTGGACTTTGGGTGTATTTCCTTTGCTTTTAAAGGTCCCTTTCTGTGTCTGTAACTTGTGCTTTGTCTCCATAAAAATTCTTTGGAGTTAGATGCTTTTTTTTTTTTTTTGTTGTTTACTCATTTTTCCTATAGGTAGGCTTGGGAGGATGATGTGATGGTCTGAGGGCTGAGAGCTCAGAGAGTCCCCTACTGCTGCTGATTCAGTTGACCTTAGAGATGCTGATAGCTTAAAGACTTGTCTCAGGCTTAGGTATAAGCTTTTGATTTTACTCTGAACTTGATCGGATCAGGGGCTCATCAAATTCCAGCCCCAGGCTTAGACTCAAGTTTTTGATCTCCCTGTGTACTTGGTCTAATCAGGCACACTCTTGATTGTCCTGTCTTGGAGAGCTGCCCTGAGCTTTAGGGAAAAAGATCTGGACTTAATACTATCAGCCACCCTAAAGTGGTGAACTAAGTCCTTATCCCAAGCTCAGCATAGAATTCCCTGGGCTGGGGTTCTGTACTTTTCCACAGGTTTGAAATTTCAAAGGGTATGGGTTGGCTTGTACCACTATTTGCCCAGGCAGGATCTCAGGATATATTTAGGTATATTCATAGGGTATAAGATTAGTAGTCTCTCTTTCCTCTTTTCTCTCTTTCTCTCCTTTACTATATTCTTTTAGTATCACTATTTTAATTAAACTAAATTGTTAATTGTTAAAACCTGCCAGATGTTTTGTTTTTGCAGGCTTAAAGAGATAATATTAATTTACAACTCTACCATATTCTCATTAAAACTTAAATTATTAAAAGCTCCTTTCTTATTTCATTAAAACCCCTGTTTTAACCCTTACAGCAGCAATATTTTAATCTTGGTCAGAGAGGATTCTCATGATGGTACAGAGCTGCTCTGGATTACTCTGCCACCTTGGCTCCACCCCACCTAAAGTAGCCTTCTCCATTCTTTATGGATGGCTTTCTAGCTGCTAAAATTTGTTCCTTTGACCTAGCTGTTCCTCATGAGTGGAATGTACTTTCCTCTCACCTTAATTTCATAAGATTCTTCTCTTTCTTTGAGATGTAACTCGAGCATAATCTTCCATGTGGAGTTTTTCCTCATCTCAGTTTCTAATGCCATATCTCCCAAACTATTTTTTTTTATGACTTTGTGTTTACTTTTTATATGTTATATGTACATAGATACATATAATCAATAGCATTTTAGCTTTTTACTAGCAGAGATAATTTCCTGTATTTTTATCTCCATTACCTAGAACAGTGCTTGACATATAGTAGGAACTTAATATAAGTTGATTGATTGAGCTATGCCTTCATTCAAATCATTGATTAAAAATGAGTAAACACAACTCCATAGACCAACCCTGCAGCCCTTGTTAAAGGGCTCCTTTAAAACGGACGTTGACTCATTAAAGAGAATCGTGTCTTCATTCAGTCAGTCATGAATCCATTTAACATAATCTAACCTATTTCTCGCCATCTTTTCTGTAATTTACATATATAAAACAACTCATCAAGTTACATTCACTATGACAGATTTTTATCAAAAGCTTTCCTAAAATCTTATTATATTATCTATGATAGTCCCCCTCAGTAGTCAACTTTGTAGTCTTGTCAGAAGGAACATGAAATTGGTCTGATTTGACTTGTTCTTGATGACATCTTGCCATTAATGATAACTGCTTCTTTTTGAAATATTTACAAGTGATTCCTTTCAAGTTTTTTTGGATTTGGGAGGTTTTTAGACAGGACCTATGATTTCACTCTTATAGGAAACTTTCTTTAATAATACAGATAGGCTGCTACTCTCTCTAATGTATTATTTTAGAGAGTAACCTGGGACAATGAGAAGATAAATAACTTATTCTAGGTGATGTAAACATCATGTGTCAGAGCCAGGATTGAACCCAAGACTTCCTAATTATAAGACTGAGGATTTTTCCATTATGTCTTTGTCTTTCTCCTTTAATATGTTTCAAAAATACTTTCTGTAATTTGAACAGAAGCCAAATTTACTGGCCCACAGTTTGAAGGATTATTATTTTTTAATTCTGAGATTTGACTGTTGTCAGAATAAAAAGGAAATCACAACTGTTACAAGAAATGTAAAATCAGGCAAAACAGATGCTTATACTAGCCATGCCCCAAAATGTGTTTTATTCTTTGTATTAGTCTTATAATTTTTATGTTAGGAGGTGAATAGTATTCATCATCTCTCATGGAATCTAATCATAGTTGGCCATTGCAATTGATAGAAATCCTAAGTAATTCATTTTCAAGTTATTCAAGGATTATTGTTATGGTATAAATTGTTATCCTGTATCTTTCTACTTCACTGAAATCTCATCTTTCTTTTTCTTTTTTTTTATTTTAAATCCTTAACTTCTGTGTATTGACTCATAGATGGAAGAGTGGTAAGGGTAGGCAATGGGGGTCAAGTGACTTGCCCAGGGTCACACAGCTGGGAAGTGTCTGAGGCCGGATTTGAATCTCATCTTTCTTGAAAAGCATCATTTCTTATTGTAATACATTTGTACTCTGTTTTACTATTTCCCAATTACCAGACACCCTCCTGGTTTCTAGTTCTTTGCCATTGCAAGAAAAAGAAGAAAAAGAAAAAAAGAAAAGGGCAAATGAAAAGCTGACGTGTTTTTGTATTTGCATCCTTTTCCTCTTTCTTTGACCTTTTGGGGTTTAGGCCTAAG
Source organism: Gracilinanus agilis (assembly GCF_016433145.1). NCBI lineage: Eukaryota > Metazoa > Chordata > Mammalia > Didelphimorphia > Didelphidae > Gracilinanus > Gracilinanus agilis. Next base: position 452,169,956 of record NC_058132.1, read on the forward strand.
TAGAGGTGTCACTGGGTGTGAGAGTATGCACAGTTTTAATAACTTTTAGAGCTTATTTCCAAATTTTCAGAATACCTGTAGCAGTTTATAGTTCCAGAAACTGTGAATTAGTTTATCTCTTTTCCTGCAGCCTCTCCAACATTTGTTCTAATTCTTTTTTTGTAAACTTTTACTGGTAGGCATGAGTTTCTCTAATTGTTAATTATTTTATGCATTTTTTCATATGATTGGTAATAACTTGGATTTTTTTCCCTTGGAAACTACTTGTTCATATCATTTTAACTTTCAGGATATTCTTTTATTTTATTTTTAGTTTTAATGTCCAAATTTCATTTCCCCTTTCTTTCCCATCCATTAAGAAGGCAATAAATGTGATATCCATTATGTATGTGAACTCATAAAAATCATTTCCACAAAAATCAAGGAGAGTAAGAAAATAAGAAAAAATATTTTAGAGTCCATCACTTCTCTGTAGTTGGATAGTATTTTTCATCATGAATCCTAGGGAATTATCCTGAATCTCTTATTGATTGGAGTAGCTAAGTCTTACACAGATTATCATTAGAGTATTTCTGTTACTTGTATACATTGTTCTCTTGGTTCTGTTCATTTCACTTTGTATCAGTTCATGATAAGTCTTGATAAGTTGTGTTTTTTGTTTTTTTTTTGAAACCAGCATTGGGGATATTCTAACTCTAATTTGGTTGTTAGAATCTGTGGTGTTTTAAGTTCTGTTGGCAAAGCTTTTGGGTTCCTCCACCTCCATTCCACAAGGAAACTTCAGAGTAGGAATTGAGAAGACATTAAGAAAAAATGTTTGTTATATGTATTTTAGTGAAACATTTTGTATGTGTTTTATTCCAGAATGTTTTTCAAGTATTGTCTATTCTAAAGAATTTTTACTTTTTTTCTAGAACATTTTAACTGGGACTGTTACTTGAGAGAGACTGGATCTTTAGCTGCTCCATCACAGTGTTTCAGACAGGTAGTATATTGCCATAAAACTCTTTAATGTAATGGAGGCCTATAAAATTTCATAGAATAATTAGTATGTTATTAACTGCCCAGAAGGGCTTTTTTATTTTAGGGGAGGAGCCACTTTCTGATAACTGACTTTTCTTGGTAGTAAGGTCACCAAAGATAATTCACCAAATAATTGATAGTGTTTTCACTAGTAATTGGCATATTTTCAATGTAGGAGGGCTTCGAGAAAGTATGTGCCATAGTTAGTATCACTCACTTGGCATTTTAGAATGCCTCCTGTCAAGAACATGTTGTCCCATCAGTCTAGGGCAGTGATGGGTAAACTACCGCCTGCGGGCCAGATGTGGCCCCCTTGAAATGTTCTATCTGACTGTGTGATATTATTCCTAATCTGATGAATGCAATGAGTAGGATACAATACAATGAAACTTTGAAAGAGAAACAGACTGACAGATGAGCATTTCCTTTCCTTTGGCTCCCTCTTTAAAAAGTTTGCCCCTCACTGGTCTAGGATGTTTAAACTTAAAGGGGTTTAAGATGACATCCATTAGCAGGGCAACATTTATGTCTTTGAGCTCATGGAACAACAAATTGATGTATATCCAAATATTAGCATATTTGTTGAAGTGGATTGGTGTGACCATTTTCAGTTCAACAGCAGACCTGTTGTTTTATATTCTCTATTGTTATATGTGGAATATAGTTAAAGCTCTATTTTGAAAAAAAATATGCCTAAGCAGTATGATAACAAATTATATATTTTTTCTCTGTATAGAATGTATATTTTAATAAACATGTCTTTTTTTTAAATGTAGTCCAAGATTCCACCTACTAATGACTTTAAAATTGGAATGAAATTGGAAGCACGTGACCCACGAAATGTCACCTCTGTGTGTATTGCCACAGTTATTGGAATTACTGGTGCCAGATTACGATTGCGACTGGATGGTAGTGACAATAAAAATGACTTTTGGAGACTTGTAGATTCCTCAGACATACAGCCTATTGGAACTTGTGAAAAGAAAGGGGGCATGCTTCAACCTCCTCTGGGTAAGGAGAAAAATTTTCACTTTGTTCCTTTTAGTTTGATACTCAATAAAATAATTTGGGAGTGATTTTATTTTTTATCTCTACAATATCCCTAGGAAGCTTTACAAATTTGCATGAGGAAAAGAAAAATGATGATAGGTTAGCAGAATACTATTATACCATGCAATTAAATTCAGTATTGGACCTCTAAAATTCAGGCTGTGTTTGCTGTTACTTCAGTAATTTTTTGTGGAATGTATTGGCTCTGAGGTTTTAGGTAACTGTTAACTAATTTGGAAAGGTTTCTGAGCCTAGGAGTAAACTTTTTTATCTGCCATGTAACGAGTATTTCAGTTAGGTTTAGAATGGCTCAATCAGGTTGCCCAATTATTTATGACTCTTTTTGGGAGGATGTTTAGGGGGGTATAACATCTCTGGGATACTTACTCTTGAGGTGTAGAAGGATTTACAATCTATTAGAACATCCACACTGATGGAAAGTTAATCCTACAGCATATATGTTTGTTTACCCACTCAAGGAGAACACTCTACTTTTTTAAATCAAAGATTTCTTATTTTCCCAATTACATACAATTTTCCACATATGTTTTCTGAAATTATAAGATCCAAATTGTCTCCCTTCCTCCCTTCCCTCCTCCCCCCTTTAGAGATAGTGAGTAATTCAATTAGGATCTACTTTTTTTTTTTTTAAACCATATATTGGGACCAGATACCTGCCTAGGGAAAAGGGTAAACTCCCTGTTGTCCATTAAAATTTACTTTTAAGTCAGAACCAGGTGGTATGGTTGGATATGTTTATGAGCACAGGAGAAAGGTGGTGACTGATGCCAAACTTCACTTTAAACTAGAGCATTTTGAGGAGCATTGTTACTGGGAGTTAGAAGGTCCAGTCTTAAAAGATTTATGAGAAGTCATTGAAGGAGGAGCAGATGTTAATATGCTTTTTGCCAAATCATTTTAAAATATAAAAACGTGTTCTTAGTCTTATGAATCTGCTCCATTTTGGGGAGGAAGTTTTTTTTTATATGGGGAAACATTGTTGGTTCTAGAAATAGCATTTGGACTTGCATAACATAATCCTTCTCTCTAAGATGTATGAGTTAAATTTTTTTTTTCTCTTACGCACTATCTACTTCATGGACTGTTGTGAGAAGTGTTTTGAAAACTATAAAATAGTACATAAATATGAACAGACAATTATTGTTCAAAGAAACTTGAAAGGTAGACTATACTCTAGAAAATATTGATGAATTAATTTAATTATCTTAAAATAAATGAAATGACATGCTCTCAGTTTTTACTTGATATTTGTTTGGAAGTCAGGTACGAATAGTCAATTAATTCTCGTTTCTGAATTTTCTAAAATTTTAAGTTTGATACCTTTAGAATCTTGTCACTTATCTTTCTACTTCTCTTACTAGATCTACATTGTTATCCCTACCCACTTTACTACAGAATATATTTAGTGGAGAGTTTTAGTTTTGTTTCTGGTTTCCTCTAAAGGGTAGATTTGCTACTTTCCTAGTCTGAAAGTTTATATTCAGAAGCAAATACATTTAAAATTTTTTATTTTTATTTTTATTTTAAAATATTTTAAATTAAAAAAAATATTCATATTTTGAATTTTCTCCCTCATATTGGTAATATATATTTATATGAGGTACATTCATTTGTAAAAATCTCTGAAAGAAATATACAGAATTGCAGCTGAATGTGGTATATTTTTTTTTATTTTTAATTTTTTTTTAAATTTTAAACCCTTTTATTTCTGTGTATTGACTTAATAGGTGGAAGATTGGTAAGGGTGGGCAATGGGGGTCAAGTGACTTGCCCAGGGTCACATAGCTGGGAAGTGTCTGAGGCCGGATTTGAACCTAGGACCTCCCGTCTCCAGACCTGGCTCTCAATCCACTGAGCTACCCAGCTGCCCCTGAATGTGGTATATTTTTTAACGTTTCTGTCTTCATAACAACTCCTAGGATAGAAGGGTAAGGGCTAGGCAGATGAGGATAAATAACTTGCTCAGGGTCACATAGCTAGAAAGTGTCTGAGGCCAGGCTATCTATCCATTGCCATCTAGCTGCCTTGGAATGAGGTCTTAAACACATTTAATTGCCCAATTTAGGTTATGAACCAGTCTTTCAGTAAGTATTTATTGTGGAAATTCTATGTGTCAGACTCTTAGGTTTTTGCTTTGAAATTATAGATTAATGTCTCCTGTGATAATCTATGTTGTTTTTTAAAATAGTGACAATTCAGATATTCTCACCACAGTTTTAGTGAAATTTCTGTTAGTTTTTAATTATGTAATCCCCATTTGTATCTGCCCTGAATTTTGCAGGATTACATTTTGCAGAAAACTTCACTTTTTCCTCTTTATTTTTTTCCATTTTTAAGTTTTATCACTTTGTCTTTTTGGTTTCTGTACATAGTTAACTTACAGTTCCATTGAAATTTATTAGTAAAGGACTAAATTTTTTTGAAGTCACATTAAAATAAAAGAGGAGGGAAAAGTGAGCCACAAAATCAGAAAATTCAATTTTGTTGATCAAATGAAAAGTATGAGACATTAGAATAATTTAGGTACCTTATATGTCTATGTATAAATACATATATGTGTATGTATACACACTTATACACATTATTTATATATTCTGTGATGTCAGATAAATTTTTTTTTTTTTTAATCTTGTGTATTGGTTCTAAGACAGAAGAGCAGCAAAGGCTAGGCAGTGGGGGTTAAGTGAGTTTGCCCAAGGTTACATAGCTAGGAAGTGTCTGAGTCCAGATTTGAACTGAAGACCTCCTATCTATAGGCCTGGTTCTCAATCCACTGAACCACCCAGCTGCACCCCAGATCAACACTTCTTGATTAGGAATCTTTGTGTTTAAATCACATGTTCCTTTCATATTTCTTCATGGGTATACTTTTTCTCAAATTTTGGTAAAGCATTGTTTCGTGCATAGTTTTTTGGTTAATTTTTAAAATCCCCTCCCTTCAGACTCACTTATTTATCATAAGCATTTCATTTGCCTGTTGCTCTTAGTGCAGACACTGAGATGTTGTGTATGTGCAATTTGAGCATCCATATAGACAGCTGCCTAGGGAAACTGATCATCTCTTAAAAAAAACAAAAAACAAAACAGAGGCTTTAAGCCTGTGCCAGTTTCTGAAGATGCCATTGTTAGCTTGAAAGCTTGCTAAGAAAGAAATCCCTAATCAAGCATGGTGTGGCACACCTATATTTCAAGCTACTAGGAAGCTAAAGCTTTTGTCACTTGAGTTCACTTCTTACCTATGCCTATTGGGTGGATTTCTGCACTAAGCTGAGCATTAATATTGCACCTTCCACTCCCCAGAAGCAGTGAAGTCACTAGGTGGCCTAAGGTGGGGGCAATCTGGCCCAGGTCAGCCATGGAGCAGATCAAAGTTACTGTGCTCATCAGTAGTGGAATGAGTACCATGAGTAACTTTTTTACCTTTATTTTAGGTGATATAGGGAGGCCCAGTCTTTAGAAAAAAAAAACAAAATTAAAAAGAGGTGCACCTCTTAAATCTTTTTTGGCTAGCATTGATTTCTAAAAGTAGCTAATCACCTTTAGGGGCTGTTGAAGAAGACCTTACAAGAATTGGAACAGATTTTTCCTCAGAGGAGAGGCAATTAGGTTAGGATAGTGGGAATATGAGAGAGAGATCCCGATAGTGCTGAAAGAAGTTTAAAAAAAATCTTTAAAATCTTTACACAGCTGTTACTTTTACTATTACTGCCCCATTGCAGCTGTTAAGAGATTTGGGGGATGGAAGGGGGTGTGGGGGAAGTTGTTCTTCAGGAGGAATGGGGCACAAAGCCTGCATTTATTACCTTATAAGTCTTGTGGTTCAATTTGACTCTAAAGAATGGTTTTTGTTATTTGTTTTCACTATAATCATAGATCATTGTACCAATATAATTCTGAGTGCCAGCAAAATACATTCATTTTCTGGGTAGGATGTTTATACTTTAAGCATTCTTATTATTGACACTTTTGTTACTTCTCTAAACTTGTTGAAAAATCTCATACTGTAATTTTTAAAATTAAAACTTTATTATTTATATTAAATAGGATTTCAAATGAATGCATCATCTTGGCCAATGTTCCTCTTAAGAACATTAAATGGAGCTGAAATGGCACCAGCAACATTCTTTAAGAAGGTAAGAAGAAAGACTTCCCAGGAAACAAGCTTACATTAGTTGGGTCCATTATTTTATTATTTAATGAGAATGTAGAGTTTTCTATAATATGGAATGGTAAGAAAATATTATTTTAAATTACTTTTAACTAGAATGATAAGTATATTTGACAACTTACTGTCTTTGGATTCAAAAGCTATACTGTAGATAGGAATAGACAATTTACAAAGGAGAAACATGAATTGTCTTTATTTTTTAAAATAATATTTTATTTTTTCCCCATTACATTTAAAAACAGTTTTTAACATTCTATTTTTTAAATTTTGAGTTCTAAATTCTTTCCCTTCTGATCCTCCTTCCTTTCACTCCTTCTTTGCCCTCCTCAAGACAGCAAGCTATTTGATATAGATCTTACATGTATAATTTTGTAAAACATTTTTCCATGTTAGTTGTTTTGTGGAAGAGTTTTCAAATGGAAAAAAGAGAAGAAAGAAAACGAAATGTAGTATGATGAAATGTGAATTCTCAGTAAGCACTGGAAAAACTACTTAACCTCAAGATACTTGGCAGAAATAATTAAATTGGCAGAAATAATTAAAAGTAATGAAACACAATGCTTACAGCGTTGTGAAGAAATAGTTATCTTTTTCATTACTGGTGCAATTGTAAACTTCAAATCCTTTTTGTATCATCTGGAGCAAAGTTTTTCCCAGATGTTGTTGTCCAGTGACATAGAGATTATCATTAGCACAGTCTAAATGGAAGCGAAATTCTCCGTAGGGGGTAAAGTTTACCAAATGTTCTTATTTGTAGTGTCATTGTGCTGATTGCCTCAAACCGTGGGACATTATAGGGCCATGTGAAAGAGATCATTTTAGCAATCCACATAGAAATCCACAAAAAGGAAAAACACAAGTAGAAGAAGAGTCTTCATATCATGGATATATAATGGAATGGAGATCCTCTTGAGTATTAACAGTGGTGCGTGTATCTTGGAATGATACTGTAGATGCATCAAAAGCTAGAATAAGAATTGAAAAGAAAGAGAAATTGATTGATTGCATTTGAGAAATGTTAAACATGCTTTTTGATGACTCTTACTACAGGTGCATGTGTTTTTAACCCTAGCATTCTCTGAGTGAGACTGTTGGAATAGTAATTATTATTATTATTTTTAAACTCTTACCTTCCATCTCAGAATCAATACTGTGTATTGGTTCCAAGGTAGAAGAGTGGTAAGGACTAGGCAATGGGAGTCAAGTGACTTGCTCAGGGTCACACAGCGAGGAAGTGTCTGAGACCAGATTTGAGCTAGGACCTCCTGTCTCTAGGCGTGGCTCTAATCCACTGAGTCATTCAGCTGCCCCAAACATTTATTTTAAACAAAAGTTATAGCATATAATTTTAAATTATCATATAATATATATATACATATATATATATATAATATAGCTTAATTATTTTAAAAGAAGGGATCATTGTGGAAGAAAAGGGTTTTTTATCTTCCAGAAACAATTTTGATATGAAAGACAAAGGGCATTAATAAGAGGCATTTAAAAAAATTTTAGAAGTGCTTGAAATACATATTGAAACATTTTGCATGACTAGACATATGTAATATATATCAAAGTTCTTGCCTTTTTAAGGAGGATACAGGAGAGAGAAAGGAAGGGAATTTAGAATTCAAAAATTATGAAAAATAATCAAAAATTATTTTGCGTGTAATTTGAGGCAAAAATAAAAATTCTTTAAAAAAAGGAAAAAACCTAGAATATACTCTTTTGTAGGGAAATGGAATTAGAATGAAAGATGAATTTCATAGATTATTGATAGTGTTGTCTTTGTAATATAGTTGAATTATTTAATAGATCCTTCTTAGAATGTTTTTCTGGAACTTAAATAAGAATATCTTTTATTTAATGGTCTCTTTCATATACTTATTTATATATATTATATACAACATGAGAAATACTTTCCATTAGAGGGTGAGTTTTTCTTAATAAATAAATATAAAGCGAATAAAGATGGCTTTTCTGATTCATTCAGTGTTTTAGCTCATCTTCATACCATTACTTTCGGAAGAATGGTTCTGTTTTAAGCAGCAGAGGGAGACATTTCCCTAACAATCTCAAATTGGCCTTAGAGAAAACCTGATAATGGCCTTAATCTAGTTTCTACCCAGACAAAGTTTACAGTTTTTTAAAAATGAGGGTTAGTTTTGGAGACAACTGACATCCTTGTACCCCATTTTATTATTTTTAAGTTTTTTATTTTTTACCAATTACATGTAATAACAAATTTCGACAAGTTATATGATTGAACTTAGCTCTCCCTCCCTCCTTCCCCTTCTTCCTCCTGGCTTACACCCCATTTAAAATTTTTTTTATTTTTTTACACACACACACACACACACACACACACACACACACACACACACACACACATTTAAATTTATTTATTTAATTAATTTAGACTGTTTTTCCATGGCTACATGATTCATATTCTTCCCCTGGCCTTCTCCCTCCTCTCTCCTATAGCCAACAATAATTCCACTGAGTTTTACATGTATCATTGCTCAAGACCTACTTCCATATTATTAATATCTTTAACAGAGTGATTGTTTAGAGTCTGCATCCCTAATCATATCCCCATTGAACCATGTGATCAACCAAATATTTTTCTTCTGTGTTTCTACTCCCATACTTCTTTCTCTGGATGTGGATAGTGTTCTTTCTTATAAGTCTCTCAGATTTGTCCTGCGTCATTGCATTGCTGCTAGTAGAGAAGTCCATTACATTTGATTGTGTGTATCAGTCTCTGTGTACAATGTTCTGATTCTGCTCCTTTCGCTCTGCATCAATTCCTGGAGATCGTTCCAGTTCACATGGAATTCATCTATTTAATTATTCTTTTTAGCGCAATAGTATTTCATCACCAATAAATACCACAATTCGTTTCAGCCATTTCCCAATCAAAGGGCATCCTTTCTCCTCATTTTTCATTTTTTTGCCACCACAAAGAGCATAGCTATGTCTTTTTCCTTATGATCTCTTTGGGGTACAAACCCAGCAGTGGTATGGCTGAATCAAAGGGCAGACAGTCTTTAAAGCCTTTTACTCATAATTCCAAATTGCCCTCCAAAATGGTTGGACCTTCACAAGTCTTCTAGAAGTGTATTAGTGTCCCAATTTTGCCACATCCCCTCCAACATTTATTACTTTCCTTTGTTGTCATATTAGCTAATCTGTTAGGTGTGAGGTTTCAATTTGCATTTTTCTAATGATAACAGATTTAGAACACTTTTTCTTTATCTGAAAATTGCCTATCCGTGTCCCTTGCCCATTTATCAAGTGGGGAATGGCTTGATTTTTTTGTACAATTGATTTAGCTTATAAATTTGAGAAATTAGACCTTTGTCAGAGGTTTTTGTTATAAAGATTTTTTCCTAATTTACTGCTTCCCTTCTAATTTTGGTTGATTTGGTTTTTAACATGGGAATCTCAACAGCCTTCCTTTTACTTTATATTTCTTCTTTTTTCAGAGATTCTTGTCTATAACAACTTTTATTGGCTGGTGATAATTTATGTGACTGGTATATCAGAAGACAGAAATAGTTTATCTCTTTTTTCCTTACATTTTGTAATTTCCGTGTACATGTTATTTCCCTGAGAGGATTGAGGAGAGAGTGTTTTGTTTTTGTCTTTGCACATTGTATGTTGAAAATGATTAAGTGCATACCAAATATGTGATGACTTGAATGGCAGATGAAAGCTTACAGTTTTTGAATTGATTATTTGGGTTTATGTTTTGGGGTTTTGACTTTATAAGATTCCTCACAAAAATAAAGAATATGGAAATATGTTCGCATGATAATACATAAATAACCCAGGTCAAATCACCTGCCTGCACAAGAGGGGGAAGGGAAGGAGAGAAGTTTGATCATATAACTTAGGATAAGTTATTTGAAAATTTGTTATTACAAGTAATTGGTAAAACAAACCAACAAATCTTTGAGATATCTCTGGGAAACCAGTTTGAAATGTCGCATAGGCAGTGACGAGAGGAGATTAAACTTCAGGAGAGAGACAGGGAGTAGAAATGTAGTTCTTAATCACCAGCACAATTAAAAAAAAATTCCTTCTGTTTGTAAAGAAGTATGTCATTATTTGCCTTAAAATTTTTTTTAATAAATAACCTTTTCAGGATCACTTTGTACAAACATATTTATAGGTGCTTTTTTTTGTGGTGGCACAGACTTGGAAATTGAGAGGTTGTCCATCACTGGAGCATTTGAACAAGAAATGATGAGAAGGATGATTTCAGAAAAGCCTACTTGAACTGATGCTGTGTAAACTGAGTAGAACCATTATATACATTTTATATAATAAAAGCAATTTTATATGATCGACAGTTATGCTATTCTTAGCAGTACAAGATCCAAGACAATCCTGAAGGGACTCACTATCAAAAGAACCTTGTGAGGAGGTGGCATTACTCTCCCTATTTTATATATGAATAAACTGGGACTGAGAGTTGTCACTTTGCTCAGAGGCACACAGCCACTCAGTGTCTGAAGATGTATAGACAGTGGAGAGGTATAGACAGCCTCATGGTGGATAATGGATGACAGAAGAAGGGAGTCATTGATTAGAAAACTTGAAGACTTTTTTTTTTTTAAACCCTTACCTTCCGTCTTGGAGTCAATACTGTGTATTGGCTCCAAGGCAGAAGAGTGTTAAGGGTAGGCAATGGGGGTCAAGTGACTTGCTCAGGGTCACACAGCTGGGAATTGTCTGAGGCCAGATTTGAATCTAGGACCTCCCGTCTCTAGGCCTGGCTCTCAATTCACTGAGCTACCCAGCTGCCCCCTTGGAGAAGATTTCTTGCAGAAGGTAACCTTTAAATTGGGTTTGAAAAGATTGGAAGTAATAGAATCTTAGAAATACTACGGACCTGAGAATATTTGGCTCAATGTGTACTTGAGCAGAACCAACTTTTTTACAAAATCTCTTAATAAATGGACATTCAGACTCTTTTGAAGAGCACTAGTTTTAGGGAACTTGATACAAAGCAGAAATGTAGCTTACTCTGTTTTAGAACAACTTCAGTTTTTAGGGAATTTTTCTTTACATGAATCTGAATCTACTAATTTGAATTTCTCATTGTTCCTAGTTTTGTCCTTTTGAGAGTAGAGCAGAATAAATTTAATCTTTCAGACCTGTACCATTTCTTTCCTATCCCCTGTTTGTATAAGCCAAGCAGCAAAAGCATGGTACAAGAGAGAAAAATTACTGAATTCAGGGCCTGAGCTCAGATCTCATCTCTAAACTACCTGTGATCCATAACAAATTATTTATCTTCCCTGGGTCTCAATATCTTCATTTGTAAAATGAAATAGTTACTCCTTTTAACATATTTCAACCTAGGGAGTTGATTGAGGCTCACAGAGGCTACAGAAACTTTCCCTTGATCACACAGATAGTTGGTGGAAATTTTAGCCCAGGTTTTCCTGACTCACAATCAAACATATTCTATCCCTCATATCATATACCCACTCCATTTCTTTAACTATTAACAGAAACAATTCCACTATATAACTCAATATTAATTGCTTAAAGAAAGAAAATAGCCAAGTCTAGGATTTACTGATGTATGTTGAGTTTTTATTTCCTAAATTAAATTACTCTTAAGCTGTCATACATTAAATGCTTTTATTAAAAAAATTTTTTGTCACTTCTTTTGCTATTAACTCTCCTTACTATTAATGAATTTGTCTGTATCTTCTCATTTTAAATTTGTGACCTTTCATGTGCTTTGGGCCTTCCTATAAGTTCAATAAACAAAGTTTATTAGACTTAAACTTCCGTAAAGGAAGAAATAAATAGGTTCTGAATGAAGGTGCAATGAGCTCCTACTCAGATATCATGTGCTTTAGTTGCTCTTAGATATAATTTTCTTTTTGTTATTTTTTTTTCAGCTCAATTCCAGTTCAGAATATCTGATTTTATTGCATGTAATCTAATGCGTGTGTTTTGATTGCTAAAGATTCTAAAACAAAAAAATGATTAAAAATGCTTCTTAGCAATTTATGTTTTATCTTTTGTTTTGATAGGAACCTCCAAAACCAGCCCCAAATCTTTTAAAAATTGGAATGAAACTTGAAGCAATAGACAAAAAGAACCCTTATTTGATCTGCCCAGCGACTGTTGGAGATGTTAAAGGAGATGAAGTTTTTATTACATTTGATGGCTGGAGAGGAGCATTTGATTATTGGTGCAAGTATGATTCTCGAGATATCTTCCCAGTTGGGTGGTGTGGCTTAACAGGAGATGCACTGCAACCACCAGGAAATAATGGTAAGCCAGTTAGTAATGGCATGAACTTTTATATTTTCAAAGTAGTGAGTTCTCTAAGGCTTACTGCTATTAATGTCTGAGAGAGCTAGTGTTATGTTGTTGTAGCAACTAGACAAATGACCAGGCTAGGTGTGAGCCTGGGCATCAACTAAGTTAGATCAGAAGGGCTAAAGCAACACATAGGAGTGTAGTATAGGTTACTGAGAGACTAGAGGACAAATCTCAGCAGAGAATTCAAAGTATCAGACCAAATTAGAGAATGTTGGCAAGATCATGGTTGGATGATGCTGATCAGAGCAGTTCTTCACATGTCTAAGTCAGACAAGATACAGAGGCAGTGATAGTGATATTTAAAAGCCAGAAGTTGATATCAAAAGATTTGAGTCAGGTAGGAGGGAGAAAGGAATAGGGCCCAAATGAACAGTGATTCAGGTCAAATGAGAAACATCTCAGGATTTATGATAGATGGGCAAGTTCACATAAAATGAAATGAAAACTAACCAACTATGTAACCTGAGGCAGATCTTCTCACTTATCTTGGCCTAAGTTCCTTTGTTTATAAAATGTGTGGTTTAAATGAGATGATTTCTTAATATTTTTATCTTTTTGTCTTCCACTGAGCCTAGCACAATGCTCTCCCAATAAATATTGATTGAATAGAATCTTAGGTACTGCATATGTGAAGTAATTAAATTAGTTGTTTAAATATATGTGTACATGCATTTGTGTGTATATATATGCATATATATAAATATACAATTATATGTAGAAATGTGAATATTTTGTTTTGGATTTGGGAACGGTTCTGTTCTGTTTACATATGTATAGCTGAAAAGAGTAATTATTAAATTAAACATTAAATGCTTGGTATATGTAAGGCACTGTTAGAAGCATTGAGGAGGATATGATAAAATGAGACAGTTACCATCCTATGACAGCTTATATTCTATTGCAAAGATATAACATATACATAAGTAAATACAAAGTAAGAGAAATTGGAGGAGATCTTCATGCAAGAGGTGGCACTAGAAGTGAACCATGAAGGAATTGGGATTCTGGGATTCAAGTGTAATGAAGGAGTATCTTCTAGACATGGGGGTAGGGGAAGTAGATATGGGAAAGGAGGGAGTAACAGAACAACAATTTGTATAAAGGCATTGGAGACGAGAAATGGAATATGAACTTTATGGAATACTTAGTTGGCTATATTGTCTGGCAAGTAGTATAATACAGTAAGGAAAATAATATGATATAAATCTGGATAGATTGATGGGAGCCACATTTTGGTAAGCTTTAAATGCTATACTATGGAGTTTGTATTTTATCCTATAAGCAATAGAGGGCCATTAGAGATTTTAAAGTAGGGGAGTTACTTTTATTTTAGGAATATTAGTTTAGTAATTGTGTGGAGGATGGATTGGAGAGAAGAGACTGGAAACGGGGAATCTAATTAGACTATTTATTCACATAATCCATGTGAGAGATGATGTGAAAGTCTGAACTAGGAAATGGTTATGTGATGAGAAAGACAGTAGGAAATGTGATAAATAACATAGAAGTAGATTTAGCAAGTCTTAGTGAGTAAATGCAAGTTAAGAGTCATGGACAGCCTCAAGGTTGCTAATCTGTTTGACAGTCTAAATATCCCCAGTTCCTTCAGCCTATTTTTTTAGAGATCTTCATCATGACCACCTTCCTCTGAAGGAGAGGTGTTAAATAGGAGGCTCACAAGCCTAATGTGGCCCATAACACTCCTCAGTGAGGTCTGAACCTCATTGAAATATAATTGGGAAATATAGAACAAAATAAGTAAAAATAAAATGAAGCATAAATCATATTTTTATGTGGTTTTCCCAAGTCAATATTCAGCCTACCAAGAGCCTTATGTAAAGTTTAGTGACTCATTTCTATTTGAGTTAAATTATTTGCAATACTGCAGCTTTATCAGTGTACCTCTTAAATCTTAGCTCCCAGAACTGGACATGGTACTCCACATGAGCCCTTATAAGGTAGTGATGTCTTTCTCAATGCTATCCACAATGTATTTTCGGCTAACACATCACTTCCATCTCATTAAAATCCCCAGACTTTTTTCAGAATAACTTCTGTCTCATCATGCCTTCCCTGTCTTATATTGTTGAAGTTGACTTTTCATACTTAAGTATAAGATATCTATCTATCTATCTATCTTCATCTAATTTCATCTTCTTATATTTAACCCAATACTGGGAAATTGTATTAGGTTTTCCTCCAGCTTGGTGTTATCTTTTTTCCTTCTTTTTTTTATATTTCCCCTTTTTATTTTTAAGCATTTTTCCATGCTTACATGATTCATTTTCTTGCCCTCCCCTCTTCTCTTCCCTCACCCAGAACTGACAAGTAATTCCATTGGGTTGTACAAATGTTATCACTTGATACCTATTTCCATATTATTCATTTAAAAAAAAAAATTAAACCCTTACCTTCCGTTTTGGAGTCATTACTGTGTATTGGGCTCCAGGGCAGAAGAGTGGTAAGGGTAGGCAATGGGGGTCAAGTGACTTGCCCAGGGTCACACAGCTGGGAAGTGTCTGAGGCTAGATTTGAACCTATGACCTCCTGTCTCTAGGCCTGGCTCTCAATCCACTGAGCTACCCAGCTTCCCCCTATTCATTTTTGCTATAGAGTGATCTTTTAAAGCCTAAACCCCAAATCACATACATACATACATACATACATACATACATACATACATACATACATACATACATACATGTGTATATACACACACACATATGTGTGTATATATGCATGTGTGTGTGTATATATATATATATATGTATATATATATATATGATAAGTGATGTCATGTATTCTTTTGCATTTCAGCTCCTATAGTTCTTTCTCTCTATGTGTTTAGCATTCTTTCCCATAAGTCCTTCTGGAGTGTCCTGGCTTGTTGCATTGCTGCTAGTCAAAAAGTCCATTTTTCATTGGATTGTTCCACAATGTTTTACTTTCTGTGTACAGTGTTCTTCTGGTTCTGCTCATTTCTGCATCATTTGATTGAGGTTCTCTCAGTTCATATAGAAATCCTCCAGATCATCAATCCTTAGAGCACATTAGTATTCCATAACCATCAAATACCTCAATTTGTTCAACCATTCCCCAATTGATGGGCACCTCCTCTTTTTCCGATTTTTTGCCACAACAAAGAGCATGGCTATAATTATTTTTGTACAAATATTTATTCTTATTATCTCTTTGGTGTACAAATCCAGCAGTGGTATTGCTGGATCAAATTTTAAAGCCCTATAACATATAATTCCAAATTGCCTTCCAGAATGGCTGGATTAATTCACAACTCCATCAGCAGTGCATTAGTGTCCCTGTTTTGCCACATCCTCTCCAACATTTATTTTTCTTTGATACCTCAGTGTTGTTTTGATTTGCATTTCTTGAATTATGAGAGATTTAGAACACTTTTTCATGGGCTTTTGATAGTTTTGATTTAATTTATCTGAAAACTGCCTATTCATGTCCCTTGACCATTTGTCATTTGGGGAATGGCTTGATTTTTTCATACAATTGACTTAGCTCCTTATAAGTTTGAGAGATTAGACTATTGTCAGAGGTTTTTCTTATAAAACTTTCCCCCCGGGGCAGCTGGGTAGCTCAGTGGAGTGAGAGTAAGGCCTGGAGACGGGAGGTCCTGGGTTCGCACCCGGCCTCAGCCATTTCCCAGCTGTGTGACTCTGGGCAGGTCACTTGACCCCCATTGCCCACCCTTACCACTCTTCCACCTATGAGACAATACACCGAAGTACAAGGGTTTAAAAAAAACAAACAAAAAAAACTTTCCCCCCAATTTGTTGCTTCCCTTCTAATTTTGGTTGCATTAGCTTTGTTTATACAGAAATTTTTAAATTTAATATAATCAAAATTATTCATTTTACATTTTGTAGTGTTCTCTATCTACTATTTGGTCTTCCCTTGCTTTCCCACATACTATTCTATGTTCACCTAATTTGTTTATAATTTCCCTCTTTATATTTATTTTGTATTTATATTTTGGTGTTATCTTGATAAACATTCTTTCTACACTTTTATCAAAGTCATGTTAAAAATACACAAGGGCCAAATACAAATCCCTTAGATCTACTACACATCTCCTGCCACACTGTTGTTAAACCATTAACAGCTGCTCTTTGAGTCTGGCTATCCAGTGGCTTTTTGTATCCTATGTGTGCAGGGTGCATTAGAGACCTAATATCTTTTGGAGGGAACCAGGTTTATGTTAGCACCAGATGAAGGTAAGCATGTGAGGTAAAGAGAACTAGAATGAAGGGGAGCTTGTTTGATTTAAATAATAGAGCAGGTGTTACAAAGAGTGTAATGGAACAAAAAAAAAGATATGGGATGTACAGGAGTAGTGCTGAAGTGAATAATGAAGAGAATATGTGAAGAAGTAATAGGGGGAAGGGATTTTTGCTTCAACAATCATAAGGATAAAGGATACAAGAGTTAGGAGGTTGCCTACCACAAAATAGAGGAAGGACCAGTTGGTTAGGGCTTCTGCCCTCTAATGTCTTTTGATGAAGCTTGACATCTGTAAGGGGGTTGATAGCCAGTTTCCATGTCTTGTCTCTCCAAATGCAGGGGTGTTGGAGTTATAGGAAGATATGTAGAGGTGAATAGGAGTTAATTCATAACAGTTGGCACCAATAAATAACTGGTGTCTGGGCATCCACAGGCTGAGCTGAATTGACACTTAGTACTAGCACTGTAGTCTTCTATCTAATTCAAGTAAGCGAGCATTTATTAGACTGCTCTTTGTAACGTTCTGAAGCCAAAAAGACAGTTCCTGTCCTCAAGAAATTAGGAAGATAACATATAAACAGATCAATGTATACTTGATTATTTGAATATAGAGATAACACTAACAACTAGGAGGATCAGGAAAGGATCTTCTTAAGAGGGGGCATGTGAGCCCAGGTTTATGGAAAGCCAGAAAGTCTTAAAGGTCTTAATAATAAAAGATTATAAAAAATTGAAAAGCTTTTCTTCTTGAAGAAATTATAGTTAGAATAAGAAGGGAAGCTACCAATTGAGGGTATGAGATGTTTCTTTCCAAAGTCTTAACTAACATCTGAGATAATGGAATTAAACATGTAATACCAAGAACAGTAGATAAGTGGTCAGAAAGAAGAATTGCAAACAAATAGCAGCCATATATAAGGTTATTAATGAAAATAGTATAAATTTAAATAAGTAAGATTTTAAATCTTAACCCTAGCAAAACTGACAGAAATTAAGTCAGTAGCATTCAGTGTTGGAGAGGTACTATTGGAAGAAAGACACATTAGGATACTATTGGAACTATGAATTTTTCCAACCAAACTGGAAAACACTTTACAATGTGAGAAAAGTTGTACTAAGTTATGCCTTGTGACCTAGATGCCACATTTATGGCCATGTACCCTGAGGGGGTTCAGGATAGATTTCTGTTGTTTGGCTGAGAGGAGCCAAGGTATTTGAGAATTGACATTCTCAGGCATAAAGGCCAGGTGGAGAAGAGAAATGTGAGCCAGGTGCTATAGGGTGAGAAAATATTTCTTGTGGTAAATCTGCATAATTGAGCATCACTGTCCTTCAGCCAGGCTCACAGGCTTGTTAGCACCCTTTTCATTCCCTTACCTTGTCATTTCCACCATCACAGCATCTCTCGTGTCTCTCATTTAAACAGACACAGCCCCTTCTTCCCTGGACTGTTGTGATAAATAACCGTTTGGTTGATCTCTTTGCTTTAAGTCTCCCCGACCTACTGCTTCTCTTAGCTGCTAAGGTGATTAAATTTATTTTTTGTTTTGTTTTTCAATTAGTAAGCATTTCTTTTCCTATAGCCTTACTTCTTTATCCCTTTAATTTAAAAGGAAAAAAAAATTCTTGCAACAAAAATCCATCTTGGTACCTTTTCCTTGGCTGTCCCCCATAAGTGGACTGCTCCTCTCTCTTACCTCTAATTTCTTTTTTCTTTTTTTCCTTAACATTTATTAATATTCATTTTTTAGAAAAGTTAACATGGTTACATGATTCATGCTCCTACTTTCTCCTTCACCCCTCGCCCTCCTCCCACCTCTGGCCGATGCGCATTTCTACTGGTTTTAACATGTGTCATTAATCAAGACCTATTTCCAAATTGTTGATCATTGCATTGGTGTGGTAGTTTTGAATCAAAATCCCCAATCATGTCTGCCTCAACCCATGTGTTCAAGCAGCTGCTTTTCTTCTGTGTTTCCACTCCTGCAGTTCTTCCTCTGAATGTGGGTAGCGTTCTTTTCCATAAATTCCTCAGAATCTTACCTCTAATTTCTAAGCTTCCCTCAGTTCTTTCAAAGACTCAACTCAAATGCCTTTTTGTAATGTCTTTCCCAGCTACTGGTAACTTTCCTTTTGAGATGACTTGCCATTAATCCTGTATATCTCTTGTATGTTCCTAGTTATTTACATGTTGGCTCCCCTATTAGAATATAAAGTTTGTGAGGGCCTTTTTGCTTTTCCTCATATACTCAGCACTTCCACAGTAACTGGTACATCAAAAATATTTAATAAATATTTGATATAGTGATCAAGTGCTTATCATATGCCAGGCTGAAGTAGCTGGGAATGTTAAATAACAGGGAAGGTAGATTTTGCCCAGGAAATAAAAAATTAGGAGAAATTAGGGATTGGGAAAGTAGGACTGTCATTGAATAAGAATGTATGAGTAAATACAGAGCTCCTCAAATTCCTAGTAGGGATATGACATGTAAGTTACATGAAAATGAGTTTACCACATGGGATTTCACATGTAGAGGAAGTGGTAGCTCTCTTATTCATAAGGGGAACTTTTCAGTTTAGAGTAGGAGATCAGCACCTGTAAAATGTTCACATGAAAAAGGATTGCTAATGTATAATAATAATGATCTAAGTTAATATTTAGCCTAAATGGTTTTGCTTATTAGATGATGATGGTGATGATGATGTTTTCTTTCTCCTGTAAGCTCTAGATCTCTCTTCTCCCCTATGCTCCACTGAGCTGAAAAAAGGTCTACTGTTTAAGGACAGAACTTCCCCTTTTCTAGTGTGACTCCCCAGTTACAGTCATTAATCTGGTCAGTCAGTGTAGGAGCAGTTTGTTTGGAATGGACTGCCTAGAGCAGTAGCAAGTAGGAAAAAGATTAGGCTTTTCTTTATCCCTTATTCCTTCCCTCCCTTGACTTGGAGGGAAGCAGGAAACGAGAAATGAATATAGCTTGGATGTTTAACAGAACAGCCCCTCCATCCAGGATAGGAGGAGGGGAAATGGTGTCAAGTGCCCATTGTAAGAGATTCACTGACCTATTCCAGTGTAACTCAGTGGCTTCTGTTTTTATCAACATATTACTTATTCTGTCAGCTCATGGGAGTCACTGGCTCCCATTGTCATATATTAAGACAATAGCTAGGCGGCTCTTGGGGAGCAGAGATAGAATCCCTAAGGGACAAGTCCCCCAGATCAATGTCTGCTTCTCTATGTAGACAAGAAAATTAATCTTTATTCTTTCCAGTGTCCTAAATAATTAGGTCAGTTACATGAGACTTCTGTACTTGAGGTAAAAATCTGCTCAGTTCCCATGCATACCATAGGCCTTTGCTTCTGGCCCCTGATGTCAACATTATCAAGAACCAAAGAGTCCCAGATATAAAATAATTTGGTTGAGGATTACCACCTTCAAGGATCCAGGCGTGGCAGAAGATCATTTAGTTCTCTCAGAAATGTGCAAAGAAGGGAGACTTGGTCATGCTTCTGCATCTTAAATATCTCAAGCCTACCTTCTCAGGGGCCTAACTGAAGATCTTATTCAGTGGTAGTTCTGTGGCCTAATGATGGTTAGGTGGTGGGCTATGATAGATTTCCTTTAAGAATCCATTATTGTCGGGGGCAGCTGGGTAGCTCAGTGGATTGAGAGCCAGGCCTAGAGATGGGAGGTCCTGGGTTCAAATCCGGCCTCAGACACTTCCCAGCTGTGTGACCCTGGGCAAGTCACTTGACCCCCATTGCCCACCCTTACCACTCTTCCACCTATAAGTCAATACACAGAAGTTAAGGGTTTAAAATTCAAAAAAAAAAAAAAAAGAATCCATTATTGTGCCCAGAGAGGTATTACACTAGAAAGTCTGTTGTCTAAGGTAGTGGTCATGGCCCAGGTCTAATCAAGCATTGTTAGTTCTTCTTACTCCCAGCTTGGTGATGATGGAGGTAATAATGTTGTAGTGCAGTGATGGGCAAACTTTTTAAAGAGGGGGCCAAAGGAAAGGAAATGCTTATCTGTCAGTCTGTTTCTAAGGCAATTCTTTCAAAGTTCCATTGTATTGTATCCTACTCATTGTATTTGTCAGATTAAGAATAATGTTGCGCAGCCGATAGAACATTTCAGGGGGCCGCATCTGGCCTGCAGGCCATAGTTTGCCCATTACTATTATAGTGAGTCAGGGCAAAGTAACTGTAGACTCCAAGGCAAGTAGAGAAGGGAGCCTTCAAACACATTACATGAGTAGAGCCCAAGTTAGGGCACCCATTCCTGCAAGTTAAAGATAGAGCTCTGATGATAGTTCTCTGTTTTCTGAAAATGTCTCTTGATCTGGGTTGGGCTATCATTAAAAAATGTTTAAAAACCAAAAAACTCCAAACTTTATCCTAAGCCTAGTTTAGCTGAAATAAGAGAGGAAGTCAAGGAGTACTAAGATTTCTAAAGGGAAAAGTTCGGAAAAAAAATTTTGACTTAATAATTCAAATACTAAAAATGATACCTAATTAAATAGATAACAAAAAAAGCACTAATAATTTAAATGATTTTGAAAAGAAATTGGGCTTATTTGAACTGGAACTCTAACAAGCCCTTTTTGAATGTGACAGCATGAATCCAACTTTTAGATTGATTATGTCAAAACAGTTATTAATTAAAAACACACATACAACACTGGTTATTGTATTGTGAACAAAAATGTCTTCCTCTCTTATTATTTGACAGAAACTATCCCTCCCTCGATCCTTCCCGTTCCCCCTCCCTCCCCCCACCAGCACATTCCCTTATAATAAAGAAGTGAAAAGAAGTGGGGGGAAAATTTTTCAGCAAAACTAACACACACACTGAAAAAGCCCAACTCTACAGTATATCTTATTCCATATCCATAGTCTCCCACCTTTGTAAAGAAATGGATGAGGGGCAGCTGGGTAGCTCAGTGGAGTGAGAGTCAGGCCTAGAGACAGGAGGTCCTAGGTTCAAATCCGGCCTCAGACACTTCCAGCTGTGTGACCCTGGGTAAGTCACTTGACCCCCATTGCCCACCCTTACCAATCTCCCACCTATGAGACAATACACCGAAGTACAAGGGTTTAAAAAAAAAAAGAAATGGATGGGAGAGGAGACTCCTCAGAACTCTCTTCTAAGGCTAAACTGACAGCATTCACTTTTGACTGCTTTGCTTTTGTTCTTTCTTTTTACATTGTTATTGTTATAGTCATTGTGTATAGTTTTCTGATTCTTCTTTCTTCATTTCACAATTAAAAGTCTTCCTGTTTTTCTCTGTATTCTAAATATTGCTTGTTTGTTATGGCTCCATAACAGCCTGTTAATTAATGTACCACAACTGATACACACACACACACACACACACACACACACACACACACACACACACACATTCAGTTCTGCTACTATTTGTATATATAAATGGCCTTTAACACAGAGCTTGGCATTTACTATTAATGCTTATTGATTGATTATTGGAAGAATTGTTAAAAATTTAAGAATACTCGTAGCCTTCAAATTATATGGGATTAAAGCATTTAAAATATAAAGACCTAATAGAAGAAATTAGAACCATGTGACAATAGAAATGAAATACATGTCATTTTTATTGTCATGTTTTCTTGTAGAAATGCATATATTCTGGAAACTTTATGTATGTGTGTGTTTTAAAAAATTAAAATATTGATAACTTCATGTCCTTGTAATTGGGTTCCTTTGTAAATCATCTGCATATTAAAACATTATTCTAAGAAAGGGTCTGTAGGTTTTTTTTTTTTTTAAACCCTTGTACTTCGGTGTATTGTCTCATAGGTGGAAGATTGGTAAGGGTGGGCAATAGGGGTCAAGTGACTTGCCCAGGGTCACACAGCTGGGAAGTGGCTGAGGCCAGGTTTGAACCTAGGACCTTCTGTCTCTAGGCCTGACTCTCACTCCACTGAGCTACCCAGCTGCCCCAGGTCTGTAGGTTTTTAACAGATTTGAATGCCAGAGTTCCATGACATAAAAAAAGCTGGACATTTTCTTTTGAAGACTTCTCTAGTTCCTCTGCTGGAGAGATTGGGGTATGTAGGGTGATGTCTCAGTTTATCAACCTGCTCTTTATTTGACCTGTGGAGAGGGTATTGAAACACCAAACTATTTTTGACTTGCAAAGTACAAGCTCCCTGGTGTGTTAGATTGATGTCTCCAGATCCTTCCCCTTTTGGTATGGCAGTTTGTCAGCTTAGGCTGGTGGTTCTTTATCAAACTTATAAGTTCCCCTCAATTCTACTCCCACTTTAAAAAATTACTTTTTTTTTTGATAAAAGACTTTGAAAGTCCAACATGGACTCAGTCATGAAGTTTTATTATAGATAGGGAAAACTTTAGAATAAATATGTTTTTAATGTTAGTTTCCCATGTGATAGATTGATAAAAGGAAACTAAGTTTACATTAAAAGATTGTATAATGTTAATTTTGCTTTAAAAGTTTTCTTAAAATTGAGACTATATTAATATTTACTTGTCAAGCTATATGAAATTATTTTCATTCTAGATCTTCATATTTAAAATAGTATTTTTAAATGTTTCCAGACAATTGATGAAGAGTGAATATTTAGCTGGGTAATCCTTTTAAAAAGAAATGTGGTATTGCTCAAGTGACATGGTCTTTTTTAATGTGACTTCACATTAAGCAAAACATAATTTTAATTCAGAAAAGCTTTAACAATAAGTACAATAACAAAAGCATATATAATTCATTTAGAAACTTTCTCCAACAGCTGTTTTTGATTACCAATGGTCAAATAATTTCAAAGGCACACAAAGGACAGAGCTATGTTATCTAGACCATTGGCAGAAAAATCTAGTAGGAAAAGAAATCTGAGTAGAAAATGTTAACATCCCCTCTCCCCCCAAAAAATGTGTTAATGTGGATTTTTTTTCCTTGTCTTTTTTTTCTCTCTTTCACTTTTGGTTGTATCTCTTCAACTTTTTCAATCCCTTTGCTTCCACTTAGTTCTATGGCAGTTCTCAGCAGATTTACTCATATTACCCAGAGCTAAAGCATCTGTAGGGTGAAAAGCAGTTTATTTTCCCCCACTCTTAAGATGTTAAATCCTGTTAGAATTTGCTCATTAAATACCAATGCTAATTCACAATTAGAATGAAGTTTATCATAGCCTTTATTTTCAATTAAATGTATTTTTCTTTGACACTAAAGTCATATTTTCTAATTTTTTCCCTCTAGTTTGTAGTAGAACTGTTTAAAGAGATGGAAAACAAAAATATATCATGTATGCTAGTAGTAAAATTTAATACTTTAATTCTAAAACAATTATTTCTTTCTCAATGTTTTCAAATTATCTCATCCAATTCCTTCAGTTTCCTGATAAATCAGTAAGTTTAGATCCAGAGAAGTTACGTAATTTAAGAACAGAGATGGGATTATAAATGTTTTAAAATTCATGTGTTCTAAAAAGAAACACTTTGTACTTTTTCATGTTTCTGGAGTAAACATAATATATGGAGTAAGTAATATAAACCCAGAGGATTTTTTTCCTCTGGATTTTATTATGTACAGGACAAGAAATTAAATTACCTTTTGCTTCACTAGTAGTTATATTTAAGTGCAAGATGAAACACTTTTTAAAAATCATCTTGGAAAGTAAATTATGTCTGGAATAAATATTCCCAATATAGATTTTTTCCCTCTATGTTTCTAATATATATTTCCCCCACAGTTATAGCCAAATATTCTTTCTGTATGTCAGTTTATATGTCCTTTATTGTACTTTTCTTTCATAATAGTATATAAATTTTTTTATGTAGCATGTTTCATACATTTGAACTGACAATTGATAAAGCAAAATGAGATTTGTTTAATGTTAACATAATAGTTCAAAATTATTTGCTTTTTGTGGTGATGTACATTGTGGAACATAATGACAAAGCATGATTTTTGTAGCCTTTTTCAGAGACTAAATACATTTTAAAGGTTTCATGCCGGGGAGCAAAGTTCCAGATGCTATGATTGTGGAGTTGAGAACCCCAAGGGCAAATGATAAATTCCTCTGATCCAAACGGATGTTGTTAGACTGGGGGACAAGTAGAGGAGGGAAAATTCTGTAGTCAGGAAAATGCTGCTACCATCCTATTTTACTATATATATAGACTATGAGTGAACATTTTGGTTTTTTCATTTACAATAGTTTATTGCAAAATCAGACTTTTTATAGGAATATAGTTTACAACTTATAGTAGAAAAACAGAATTTCCTTACAAGCAATTTTGTGGAGAATTTGTTAACAAGCAGAAATACCTAACATAATTGACATAATGCTGTTAATTCATTCAACATTTACAAAACTACCATTTTGGTTTTTGAATCAGTTCTACCAGTAATATCTCAAGTGATAAATTTGATGAATCATCGAGTGAGAGAGATGCATGTGTGTTTATTTTATTTAAACAATTAAAATGTTTTATTCATTTTAAAATCTTATCATCATTCTTTATTATTTCATGACCAGAATCTTTTCTCTTTTTTTTTGGACTACTATTATTTGTCATATATTTTTTCTAGATTTAGAATTTAAAAAATATTTTGTCCAACTCTGTCAATTTTGTGTGTGTAAGTTTAGTTTTTAAATGAAGTATTCATTAATTTGTATACAGACATATACATCTAATAAACCCTTGTGGAATGTTTTCCTACTTAAAATATTCATAAAGCTTTGTCTCCTGAGAAATATCTCAAGGCTTTCCTTAAGTAAACATGAAAATACTTTATTTTTATTCCACATATTTCTTTTAAAAATAAAACTAAAATTTCATTACTAATACTGTTCTTAATTAAAAATTAAGAAGCAGAAAGAAATTGTCACTTTCATTTTACCTTATTGCAAAATTTTAGGTATATTGATCATAAGGGTTTGTTGTCTTTTTTTAAAGAATAGATTCTTCAACTCCTTTCCCCTTCACCAATGTTTCTGGTTTATATCACAGTGTTAAAAATGTGTATAAACCCAGTTGTGTACAAAATATAAAGCAATGATTTTCATTTTTGGTATGGCAGGAGAAATTAGGAGTAATAAAGGTTTAATTACCAAATGCTTTGAAAGAAATGAATCTGTTTAATTTTCTTAACTGACAGAATTGTTCACATATTTTTAAATAGTTAGGGTTTTGCAATTATTGAAATTAATAATTCTAGTGTATATACTATTTCAGTAATACTCAATAGTACTGAAAATCTTTGAAGGATTATTTCTATTCATGTTAAGTATAAATAATTGATCAGAAACATTATTTTAACCTTATGATTCCCCTAAAACTCTTGAAATTTAAAACAGTTGATTTTTTTTTTCCATTAGCCTGCTTGAAACAAATGGTTTGCTTGTGCAAATTAGGAGCCTATTGTGATGCAAAGAAGTATCTTGGAAAAACAAATGTCCTTTTTCTGTTTAAAATATTATGGGGAATTTTTTCTTTTTTCTTTTCAATGATATATTTTAACAAGTTCTCTTGAGACTATTAAAATGTCTTAGTTTTTAGAACATGTGGTCCAGCGGGGATAACTTTGTCTACAGATGCAGTGGGTTGGCAGCAAGATTTTGCATGTTTTCTCATTTCTTTCCAGATTCTGTGACCCAGTGTAACCTTTGGTCTCTCTCTGAAGGCAGGGGTGAAGGAAGTATGAGCAGGTGACTGATGATCACTGTCAATACAGCCTGCAGACAATATGAGAATTACTTTAGCAGTCTCTTTAGTTCCCTTCTCCCTCTCACCCTCCCTTAAACCAACAAATGCAAATAGCTGCATCCCCATTTGTTAGTGTTTCAGCTTGCATAGTATGGGCTTTGTTGTAGATTCACTTTCTCCAAAAAAAAAAAACGGCAGTTTCATTCCAAGTAAGAAGGAGAGCTATCAAGTGAAACAAGCCACATTAATGGTAAATACGGAGACAATTTGTTTCTCTGAAATACATCTCAAGGTAGGAATTGTTCCAAAATTATGATTAAATCTATTTTTCCAGTGTGAAAAACTAATGCTATTGTTTGCTATGCTAGCTTTTGTAACTTAAAAAAATCAGTGATTTTTTTTATCAGGAAAGAAAAAGAAACAACTGTCCTTAAAATTAAATTTTATTTTTGAAATTGTGGGCATTTACTTGAATATTTGGGTTAATTTCTGTTTCATATTTTTATGATATGAGAAAATAATGGATGTGTAATAAATTTTGCTGTATGATAACAAGTGATTATTTTAGGCTAGAATCAGTCATTTTAATTAGCAATTAAGTGGAAAAAGTAGCTAAAATAATTCTGTTTTTTAGGATTATGAAATTTGTACTTTTCCAATACAATAGAATTTTATTTAAAAATTTTTATGATACAAAATAATGAAATGGGATATATTTCTTATTAAGTTGACTTCCCCCCCAATCATTTTGCTATGTAAAAGCTGTAACAATAACTAAACCCGATATATTTTTTCAAACAGTATGTGGTATCATGGAAATTATTTTTGTATAAAAGGGAAAGAAAAAGCTTTAAAATTTTACGTGGATGGCTTTGTAAAATTCAAATACCATTAATTGAATAAATTAGCTAGTCTTCAAAGCTTTTAATGTGAACTTTTCCTATCAATGTTAAAAGTCACAGTGATTGTCAGTTTCTTTAGTATTGTCATTGTGGTCAAAATGTTTTGTTTCCTTTGAAGTGAGAAGATATGAGTAGCATTTCTGAAATATAGGTACCACCCATAGGGCTAACTAGAAGAGTTCACAAAGCGTATATGGCTAGATAAGAAAAATGTATGTTTTGAAAACTTGACCCTTTTAAACCATTAAGATTTCATTGCAATTGTGTTTTTCTCATGAATTCTTCTGTTTTCTAACTCCCTTTTTGGGTTTAAATCTCAAGACCATATAATTATGTAAGAGAAAACACCAAAGCTAACTTAAAATCCAGACAGACAGATGTTAATATTTTAATTAGACATTGAAGTCAGGAAAGAGACAAAATTACTGAATTGATTCTGGCATAATTTAAAGTGATTTTTTTAAAATTTCAGATTTAAAATCTGTCTTTAAATTCTTAATTTTGTGAAACTTTCCTAGTAAGTTTGTAACTGTTTTAGTAACTTAGAAAATTAATAATAAATAATAATTGAGGTATTACAATTTTCTATTTGATTGAAGACCGACTCCTATGCCCTTCTGCCTCTCAATGGCTTTATCTTGGCTTCAGAGATTCTGATGGGAGATGGGAGTTGGGAACGTGGCAGCCTAGGAATCAGAGATGTGTAGGCTTAAGTTTAGTTGACCTGAAATCATTTTTAGAAGCCATTGGAAAAGATTTGTCAACCTACTTTCATAGGAACACTGCCTCTGTCCTTAAAATAAGAGGTTATTAATGTGACATCTATCTTTGTGATATTCTTGGCCACTTGCAGAATGTTTTTCTAAGTTTTACATTTGCCAATACTCCTAAAATGGCATCGTTGGCTATATTAAAGACACATAATGAAATTCTAGTTTGGCGATTTCCTCACAGATGTTTTACAGCAGAGATTGGTATGTGCACACAGTGAGTCTACATGCAAATTTTAAGTAGATGCTTTGGTATATGCTGTTTGCCATCTAAACATAATATCCACTACTTTAAAAAATAGATTAATACTTTATATATTAAGTTACACTTAATTTTTAGAATTGTTCAATAGTAGGTAGTAACCTTGCTTGCTTTTTTTTTTTTAATCTTTTCCTTCCACCTTAAAATCAATATTGTATATTGGTTCTAAGGCAGAAGAGAGTGGTAAGGGCTAGGCAATGGGGGTTAAGTGATTTGTCCAGGGCCACATAGCTAGGAAGTGTCTGAAGCCAGATTTGAACTTTGGACCTCCTGTCTCTAAGCCTGGCTCTCAAATCCACTGAGCCACCCAACTGCTCCCTTGTTTGCTTTTTAAAAAAGCATTTTCCCCCATCACCTCACCCAATTTAAATTAAAAGGATTCTGAAGTTTTAAACAGATATAACATAGTCAGGCCACATGATAATTTCACACTAATCATTAAAAATCATGTTGTGTCCAACTATTTAATTCTGCTAGCATATTATATTAGAGTCAGCTGCAGACTTGAATCAGAAGACCTGAGTTCGAGTCCTAGCTCTTACGTTTTACTAGCTCTATGATTTTATTAAGGAAATTATTTAATCCTTGTGAACCTTATGTAAAATAGAAATAATCCATGACCTACACTGTATTCTCCTTGAGAGCAATGACTATCTTTTTTACTTTTCTTTGTATCCCCATTTCTTAGCACAATGCCTGGAATATAGTAGATCTTCAATACATGCTTGTTGAATGACCACACTTAAAAATTGTGAAAAATAAGAATATCTCTAATGTTCTTTGTAACCAATAAGTCCTATGTACATATAAATGCATAATAGTACGAAGTTAATTTATTCTCCCCTTCCATCTAGATATAATTGCTATAGGGTAGCTACTGGTCTTTTTTTATTAAGTCTAATTATAAAATATTTTATTATAATAACTTAAGCATTTTTATATATACACCCACATCTAAGGTTCACAAGAGTTACAAGGGTTAGAGGAACTTTCTTAATAAAACATGTGTGCTTGTATTTTAAAATTCCAGGATACATTTATTCTTTAGTTCTACAGATATTTGGGTGAGAGGTCATTTGAGTAAATAGTTACACTTAACGTTTATTTATGGAGGCATATAGGTGGCTTAGTGGATAGAGACTCAGGTCTGGAGCTGGGAGGTCTAGAGTTCAAACCTGGCCTCACAGACTTCCTGGCTGTGTGATCCTGGGCAAGTCATTTTCCTCCAATTGTCTGGCCTTTACCACTCTTCTGTTTTGGAATCAATACTCAGTGTCAGTTCCAAGACAGAAGGTATGGGGTTTATTTTTTTTTAAGTTCATTTATGCTTATCCTCAAGAATGGAAGAGATTGAAAATACTTAAGTTTTTAAAAAGATACCTTACGTCAGTTATTGACAAATGAAAACAGATTTTTTGATCATTCCCATCAATCCAGTGTATGCCTCATTCTATTATCTTAAATCTTTCTTTTTGTAATTCAAGATGGTGATGATTGAGCCCCTTTTTCTCACTCTGAAGTTCTCTCACCTCTATTTTCCATCATCCAATACAATCCCAGATTTAGACCTAGCACGAATTTAACTCCACTTTACAAATTCAGAAGCTGAGGCCAAGAGAACTTAAAGGTGTTGCACAAAGGAGAGTTTGGATTCAAACCCAGGTCTCTTGATTTCCAATCCAGCTTTTGTTTCACTATACTGCTTTTTCTCAGGCTAAAAAAATCGTTTTTGTTATTTTCTTTCTTTCCAGTTTGTCAATATATTATACAATTCTTTCTTTTTCAGAACCATAGCTAGACTTATAATCCAAGATATTGTCATCAGTAATCATCATCAAAGACCCTAATTATGCAGCACACCAAATAGCAGCCATTCTATAAAACTGATTCCTGCTATCTGGCTTGCAATATAAGGCAGAAGCATTTCAGTGACAAAGTATTCACATATGTAGAGGTAAAAACATTAGTTCTCAAATAAACAATATTGTCAGGATATTCTAAAGGGTTATGTGGTTACCAAGACAAAAATATTACTCTCAGGGAATTTATGTTTCAGGAGTCCATGGGGTGGTAGAGAAGCAATTTACATAAAAGCAGATAAAATACATACTAAGTAAATACAAAGTAGGGCTTCTAGGTGGAAAATTAGATAAGATTACTAGGTTTGGAGTCAGGAAGACTCATCTTCTCTATTTAAAATCCGGCCTCAGAAACTTAATAGTTATATGACCCTGAGCAAGTCTCCCAACTACTCCAATATCTTTTCTAAGAAAACCCTAAATGGGGTCAGAAAGAATTGGACATGTCTGAAAATAACTGAATAACAAAAAATACAAGCTAATTTCAAGGAGGGAGGAGATACTGAGGGATTCAGAAAGGGTTTAAATAGGCATAACATACCTGAGCTGAGGATTGAAGGAGGCTAGGGATTCTATGCATTAAAGTAAGAAGAGAGTATATTCTAGGCATGGGGAGCAGATTGAAAAGACATGGAGGCAAGAAATGGTATATTTGTTTAAGAGAAAACAAGAATGCCAGTTTGACTGGACTATTGAGTGAGATAGGAATAATTTTTAAGTCTGGAAAGGTATTTTAGGTCCAGATGGTGAGGATTTTAAAAATATCAAAAGGAGAAATTTGTCTTTTATCCTAAAGGCACTAAGGAACTCTTAGAACCTGAGTAGGGAAGTGACATGGTTGTACTTCTGCTATAGGAACACCATTTTGGCACCCGTTTGGAGAATAGATTGGGAAGGGGAAAGATTTGGGGCAGGGATACCTAATAAGATGCGATTGAAGTAAATACCTTAGATTTGGTTTACCTGTATTTTAGCAGAATTTTTTTTTTTTAAACCCTTGTACTTCGGTGTATTGTCTCATAGATGGAAGATTGGTAAGGGTGGGCAATGGGGGTCAAGTGACTTGCCCAGGGTCACACAGGCTGGGAAGTGGCTGAGGCCGGGTTTGAACCTAGGACCTCCTGTCTCTAGGCCTGACTCTCACTCCACTGAGCTACCCAGCTGCCCTTTAGCAGAACTTTTGATACAGTATCTCATACTATTCTTGTGGAGAAGATGGAAATGTAATGAATTAGTTGATAATACAGATGAATGAATTCTAAAATTGTTCATTGGCCTTGTTTATAGAATAGTTATGAATGGTTTAGCAGTTCAGTGACAAAATGGCAGGAAGCATCTTCCCACCCTTCAGATGCAGTGCCCAAGGAATTATACTTGGCTCTATGCTAGGTAACATTTTCATTGATGATTCAGTTAAAGACATGAATGGCATAAAACGTAAAAGGGAAAAAGGGGGTTTTGGTTAAATATATTAATATTTAAAGGTGTAATTGCCAAGGAACTAAATAAATACTAATTCCTAAAATGATTTTAGTAATTTATTTACAAAATATGAGAGAGTGGAAGTAGAGAGATGAGAAGAGGGTAGAATAAGAGATCTAACTTAACAAACTAGATTTGTATTCAAGTCTGGGCTTTACTCTGGCAGGGCTCCAGAGGCCCAACCAGAGAGCTTAAAAGTCAATTAATAAGGGGTTTAGCTACTAGGAGTTCTCTCAATCAAGGGAGCCTCCCAGAGGCTAGTACTAGTACCTCCACGGAAGTTAAGGTAGTCAGTCAGCCTTTTTCATTCACCAAGGTCTCAGGGTCCCAGCCAGAGCTCCTTCAAGTCCAAGCTATGAACAAGAAGAGCTCCTTCCCAGGTCCAAGATAAGAACAAGAAGTTCATTATACAGGTTTTTTTTTTTCTTTTAAAGATGGGAAGTGAGGTTGTTGTCAGTAGGGGGATGTGGCAGAACAAAAAGCCAATGCCATTAAAAGGGGTATTAGCATCTAGGAATGAGGAGACAGTAATCTGTTTATGTTCTGCTCACCTCATCTGGAGTATTGTGTTCAGTTCTGGATGAGGTAGTTCAGAGAGAACATGAATATGAGGGAGAATGTTGGGTTTCTCCCCTGTCTTCTCAGTCTTTTACTGCAGCATCAAAGACAGAAAAATACTAAATCTTTATGACTACATGCCTAGAAAAAAAAACAAATTTGAGACATTTACTATCTATTCTGCCTGCTTGCCCACTTTTTAAGGTTTCTTTTTTCCATTCAAATATAAAAAATTATTACATGTGTATTTCAGAGATCTCTGATTTAATTGTTGATAGGACTTTCTTTACTGATGACAGTAAATGTGATAACAATAAGATCTCATGCTTAGATAACACTTTAATGTTTCTGAAGTAGTTGTATTATCTCATTTAATAACTGATAAAGATTAAAGCCTCCCCTATTCCTTAGCAAATATTGAGTGGAAATTTTTCATTATATGGGGGCTAACCTTGTGAATCTAGTTAAGCAGATTCTTGAACTACAGGCATTCAGTTCCTGAGCTCAATCTCTGAATTTGTGTTGTATTATTCTGATACCTGTTCTTTAATGTACTCATCATGTAATGCCATGTAGACACTTGTCTATGTCTTATCTCTCTACTGTATTATAAATTACTTGGAGACAAGGATTGTGTTTTATCTAAATTCTTTGTTGACTCCAGGGCTTAGCACAGTGTTCCATAGTTGATAAATGAACCCTTAGAAGAACCTAGCATCTCATCTTTATACCATGACAAGATATCAGAAGGACTTTATTAGAAGCCTGCTGATATTTATTTGTTTAAATTGGATAAGCAAGAAGCAACATACCAGATATGTAACATTCTAGTGAAAGTTTTGTGTTATGGATAAGATTTAAAAAAAAGCCTGTCATTTTTTACCACCACAACCTTCATATTTCATGTTATGTGTTATACTTAGCAGAAAGAGGATGGCTAAAGTTATACTCCGATACTACTATATTAGAAAAGTCATGGAGATGAGAGGAAAGCTTTAAGGGTTACCAGTAACTCTGCCACAACATTAAGTATTTATTTCTAAATGTTTTGCTGTCACTTTTGCTATTCTTGGTAGATTTGAATTTTTAATTTCCTTCTGTATTCCCTATTAACTTTAGATTTACCAGTTCCTTTTCCATTCCTGTAATGAACTAAACTTCACATGTTCTTTACAGGAAGATCTTACTTGAATTTATGAATTTCTCTATGTTGAGGTCCATATGAAACAACTGAACCAAAAATTTTTCATTATAGTTATAAAAAAATTGGAGAGTCATTCTAATTTTTATGTTTTACACTTTCTTTTCAAATCCTCTCCTCCCCACTGCCCCCCCATCCCCGCCCCCAATTGTTACAGGTTAAAATATTGTAATTCTGGTCTTATCACTAAATTGGACAAAGGGATTACAAGATTTGGTGACTGTTGGATAAGTGGGGTGAGCAATATTAGATAAATAGGGATGAACCATGGTGACAATAAAATTAATAGTAACCTTAACAATAAGAGTAAGGGAGGTTGGAAGAGAAATAATTTGGCAGGGAAATCTAAATGTCATAATGAACAACTGTCATTTCAGGGAACGCATGATAAAATGTGCACTCCCTTCCTAATAGAAGGTGATGGCTTCAGAATTTAGAATAAGACCGACATTCTCATGGCCAGTACTCCACCCCAACTCTGTCTCTGTTCTCTCTTCCTCTCATTTTACTTCTTCCTTCCCTCCTTCCCTTTCCTCCAGTTGGAGAATCTCTAGAAGGAAAAAAAAAGGATGGGGGTTGGATAGTCAAAGAAAGAAAAAAATACTTATTTCAAGTCACTACTGTGGCGGGCTGCCTCCTGTGTTTGTTGAAATTGAGATGTCTAAGAGATGTCCAGTTTCAGATGTCTAGTTGGTGATTCAGGGTTGGAATGCAGGAGGAAGTCTAGATGTGGATAAATAGATCTGGGAATCATTACTAGATGAACCTATAAGAGCTCATTAGATTGACAAGGGAGGTAAGTAGAGAGAGAAGACACCCACACATGCTGGGTATAGCACAGATGAAAGTTCCAGCATAACCACAAGAGTAACATGATAAGTAGGAAAACTGAGACCATATAGCAGGGGTTGGCAACGTATGGCTCTTTCTGCAGGAGCCATAAAGTCAATTTTTTTTTCAGGTGCTGCTACAGGAGCGTGCACTGTGAGCACTGTATGGCTCTCACGAAATTACGTTTTAAAAAATGTGGCGTTTATGGCTCTCACGGCCAAAAAGGTTGCCGACCCCTGCCATATAGTCACAAAATCTCAGATGAGAGAGCAGGAATCTTTTTTTGTAAGACCCATTATTGATTTATGTATTTATTGCATTGTGGTCAGTAAAATTTATGTTTAATATTTATTTTTATGTATTTGCTTATGAGGTTTTTATCTTGTAATATGTGGTTAGTATTTGTCAATATTCCATGCATTCAACTAAACCAAAAACATTTAAGCATCTACTTTGTCAAGCACTGTAGTCATTGGGCATACAAGTCTAAAGAATGAAAACATCCTTACTCAAGAAACATTCCAGAATCTTTCCTCATGGATCTGTCCTTTGCAAACCATCATCTCACTACAACTTATTCTTTCCTTATAACACAATGCAAAGTCTTGGAGATGGGAGGTGAATTGTCATATATGAAGAATCAATAGAAGACCAGTTTCATTCTTATCAAAGATTGTGTAAGGATATGGGGAAAAAGGGTACTTTTCAATGAGATTGAAAAGGCCTAGGTTGTGAAAAAATTTAAAAGGTAAAGATAAATTTATATTTGATTCTAGATGCAATAGGAAGCCATTGGAGTTTATTATGTAGGGTATTGATATTGCCAGATTTTCACTTAAGGATAATCACTTTGGTATCTAAGAAGAGGATATATATATAGGAAGGGAGAACAATCAAGAGGCTAGAGATGATAAAAGTCTAAAATAAAGTGGTAGCTGTAATATTGAAGGAAAAGGGATCAGATCTGAATATGTTGTAGAACTAGAAATGGCAAGAGTTGGCAACTAATAGGATATGTGCGGTGAAGGAGAATGAGGAATTGAGAATAATTCAGAGTTTATGAATTAGGGAGACTAGGATGGTGCCTTTAGCAGAAATAAGGATGTTTGGAAGAGGGATGAATTTAGGGCAAAAGATGAGACTCTTCCTAGGTTATAGAACTCTAGTCATCTATTTTAGAGTGTACCTTCAACTGACCCCCCCCCCCTTCATGATTTTATAGTGAGGGGAAGGATTTCAAGATATAGGCTACTCACATTTGTTACATTTTTTTTTCTCTGTTGGACTTGGAGAAAATGAAAGTATATATTATTTAGTTCACATAGAAATTGGACATTTTCCTCAAATGAGACTTCCTTAGATTTCTTCCCATGGAATTAAAATTTTATTTATTAAAATCCCTTAATCCCCAGGTCTTAATCACATGTTGTCTCATCTTTAATTCTTGGAATATGGTTATAAGTGCCTTATTAGAGCTATGACAGACTGCATGTATAACCTTAGGCTTACAGATACGTGATTCAATTCAAAACATTTTGCATTGGGCGATTTATTTGAAGGTTATTTTGAGAATGAAGCAAAAAACCATGAAACTATTGAGAGCTCAGCATTCATTGGAAGTAGTGCCAGAGTCTATGTTTGTGTTGGTAAACCTATGGAATGCATGCTGGAGGGGGCTGCTTCCCCTTCTTCACCACACATGAGGAAATTTCTCATATGACCTGCCCAGTAGCCCAGTGGGAGCACTTCTTCCCTCCCCTGTCTGAGATAAGGGAGGGGGCTTCACATGTGGCATGAGGGTGCAGTTTGGACATGCATAGTCTCAAAAAGGTTTGCCATCACTGGCTTATGCACTTTAAGGATAAACTTCTTAAGGTCAGATGAATAGTCTGAAAATTTATGTGTTTTGAAGACTATATATATATATGCCATCCAGATGCCATCCAGATGTGTTGCTGTGAAGTTTGATGATCAGAAAAGTGTAATATCTTTTGATAAAAAGTCTGTTGGGAATGAAATTCAGGATCCTAGAACCAGCCCTTCTGAGGGCACAGTAGGACAGTGTTCAATGTGGACAAAGTTAGATGTGTTCATGAATGGTTTAGTGAAAGTATAGGCCTTTTCAACCAGAATTTACCTGAGCACCTTCACTGGATATACTGAGTATGTCATCACAGTGGTTTTGCAAGAGGATAAGGTCAAGTCTTTATTATTTTTTTATTTTTAAATTTAATGTTATTGATTAGTTAAGAAAAATTTTCTATGGTTACATGATTCATGTTCTTTCCCACCCCCCTCCCATAGACAATGAGCAATTCTACTGGGTTTTATATGTCTCATTGATCAAGATCTATTTCCATATTATTGATATTTGCATTAGGTGATCATTTAGAGTCTACATCCCCAGTCATATTCCCATCGACCCATGTGATCAAGCAGTTGTTTTCCTTTTGTGTTTCTGCTCCCACATTTCTTTTGCTGCATGTGGATAGTGTTCTTTATCATAGGTCCCTCAGAAATGTCTTGGATCATTGCATTGCTGCTAGTAGAGAAGTCCATTACATTTGATGCCACAGTGTATCCTTCTCTATGTATAAGGTTCTCCTGGGTCTGCTTCTTTCAATTCCTGGAGATCGTTCCAGTTCGCACTTCGGAATTCGTCCAGTTAATTATTCCCTTTAGCACAATAGTATTCCATCACCAAAAGATACCACAATTTGTTCAGCCACTCCCCAATCGAAGGGCATCCCTTCATGCTTACATTGCTTAAGACAGAGATGGGCAAACTCCGGCCTGGATCTGGGGGATAGTTTGCCCATCACTGGTCTAGGGTGATTTTAAGTGGAATTTCTCTTTCTAACGCTTGCTGCTGGGATGTGTTGGAAATATATAGAAGAGCTGATGATTTATGTACATTTATTTTGTATCTTGCAACTTTGCTAAAGTTGTTGATTATTTCTACTAGCTTCTTAGTTGATTCTCTAGGATTCTTTAATCAGTCTATCATATCATCTGCAAAGAGTGATAGCTTGGTCTCCTCATTGCCTATTTTAATACCTTCAATATCTTTTTCTTCTCTAATTGCTCCTGCTAGTGTTTCTAGTACAATGTTAAATAATAGAGGTGACAATGGGCATCCTTGTTTGACTCCTAATCTTATTGGGAAGGCTTCTAATTTATCTTCATTGCAGATGATGCCTGCTGATGGTTTTAAATATATACTATTTATTATTTTTAGGAAAGGTCCTATACTTTCTAGTGTTTTCATTAGGAATGAGTGTTATATTTTGTCAAAGGCTTTTTCTGTATCTATTGAGATGATCATGTGATTTTTGTTGATTTGCTTGTTAATATGATCAGTTATGTGGATGGTTTTCCTAATATTGAACCATCCTTGCATACCTGGTATAAATCCCACCTGATCATAATGAATAACCCTCATGATCACTTTCTGGAGTTTTTTTGCTAGTATTCTATTTAGGATTTTTGCATCTATGTTCATTAAGAGGGTTGGTCTGTAGTTTTCTTTCTCTGTTTTTGACCTGCCTGGCTTTGGAATAAGTACTAAATAAGTACCATATTTGTGTCATAAAAGGAATTTGGTAGAGCTTCTTTGCTTATTTTGTCAAAAAGTTTGTGTAGTATTGGGATTAGTTGTTCTTTAAATGTTTGATAGAATTCACTTGTGAATCCATCTGGTCCTGGTGATTTTTTCTTAGGGACTTCTTTGATGGCTTGTTAAATTTCTTTTCCTGATATGGGATTATTTAAGTATTCTATTTCTTCTTCTGTTAATCTATGCAATTTGTAGTTTTGTAAATAATTATCCATATCATCTATATTGCTGTATTTATTGACACATAATTGGGCAAGATAATTTTTAATGATTGCTTTAATTTCCTCTTCATTAGAGGTGAGGTTTCCCTTTTCATCTTTGATACTGTTAATTTGGCTTTCTTTTTTCTTTTATTTTTATTAGATAACCAGTACTTTGTATATTTTATTTTTTTTTTCAAAGTACCAGCTTCTAGTCTTATTAATTCAATTGTTCTTTCACTTTTGGTTTTATTAATTTCTCCTTTAGTTTTTAGGATTTCTAATTTAGTTTTTATCTGAGGAATTTTAATTTACTTTCTAGTTTTTTAATTTGCATGCCCAATTTATTGACCTCTGCCCTCCCATATTTGTTAGTATATGCATCCCATAGATTTTGATAGGATGTCTCTTCATTGTCATTCTTTTCAATGAAATTGTTTCTGTGATTTGTTCTTTAGCAGATTTTGGAGAATCATATTATGT
This sequence comes from Gracilinanus agilis, assembly GCF_016433145.1. Classification (NCBI taxonomy): domain Eukaryota; kingdom Metazoa; phylum Chordata; class Mammalia; order Didelphimorphia; family Didelphidae; genus Gracilinanus; species Gracilinanus agilis. The sequence continues at coordinate 452,208,676 of NC_058132.1, forward strand.
AATTTCCAATTAATTTTTGATTTGCTTCTCATTTACCCTTATTATTATTTTTATTGCATTATGATCTGAAAAGGTTGCATTTATTATTTCTGCTGTAGTGATTAAAGTAAATACTGTAAATAACCATAGAGAGGCCAAGGGGAAAGATAGGGGTTACAGAGCCCTGGGTGTCAGTGGAGCTCTAGCCTCTCTTTGGTGCTGACAGGAAATCTGCAGAGAACACAACAGTCTCCCTTGTCCAATCACTACAGAGTACTAAGGAAATTAGTTCCTTAGCAGTTATATACAGAGCCGTTGATATCTTGGGATATTGGTGTTATTAATCCTGAATAATTATCTTTGTCTGATCTGACTACGATATGATATGAAAGCTAGGGCTTAAGATTCAAGGACTGAAACTGAATGTCCTGAGGTCTCACTTTCATCTAGACTCTCCTATGACTGCCCCTTTCCCACCTTTGAGTCTGACCAGCACACAAAAAGTCAGTAAATGTTGTTGATAAAAGGGTTTAATATAGAGGTGAGCTAGTAAGGTATAAGGTAATCAGGGAAGATGGGGACTAGGAAAGAGGATGCAGGAGCTTCTAATCTATTTCCAGATCTAATTCAAAAGTAATAAAGTTCTGCTCACATTGAACTGTAACCTTCAGAATGTTTGGGCAGGGCCAGCAGGCCTCCAGGTCTGTTCAGAATGGAGCAGCTCTGTTTGTTGGTTTGATCAGATTACAGCTTGATGATAAGATATTTGGTTGATCTTCTGCAAATATGCTTGTTGTAATGAGTTGAAAGATAGTATTGATTGTCAATAGGAACATAAGCTGAGGTTACTGTCCTTACAGAGTGACAGCTATTTCCTGGCCTATGAAACCTAGTCAGATCCCCCCTCCCCCCTTATCTCTGACTGGGCCCCAGAGGGTTGGGCTCATCTCCTTTTATAGAGCAATTTCAACAGTTAACTGGTCTCATGCCCTGTACGCCAACCCAGGAACATTCTAGCATTCTGAGCTCTCAACTGGCAACTCCTGCCCCAACATGGCTTCTTGCAATTCTGTCCAAATTTTATATTACACTGCTCTTTTGCACTTGTTTGTGATGTTTTTATGCCCGAGTACATGGTCAATCTTTGTGAATGTACCATGTGCTGCTGAAAAGAAGGTGTATTCCTTTTTGTTCCTATTTATTTTTCTCCACATATTTATTAACTTTAATTTTTCTAAGATTTCATTTGCATCTCTTACCTCTTTCTTATTTATTTTTTGGTTTGATTTATCTAAATCTGATAGAGGAAGATTCAGGTCTCCCACTAGTGTAGTTTTACTATCTATTTCCTCCTTAAGCTCCACTAGTTTTTCCTTTAGAAATGTGAATGCTATACCATTTGATGCATACATTTTGAGTACTGCTATTTCCTCATTGTCTATACTGCCTTTTATCAGGATGTAATTACCTTCCTAATCAGATCTATTTTTACTTTGGCTTTGTCAGGTATCATGATTGGGACGCCTGCTTTCTTTTTCTCAGTTGATGCCCAATAGATTTTGCTCTAGCCTTTTACCTTTACCCTGTGTGTGTCTACCTGCCTCATGTGTATTTCTTGTAGACTACATATGTGGTAGGATTTTGGTTTCTAATCCACTCTGCTATTTGCTTCTGTTTTATGGGTGAGTTCACCCCATTCACATTCAGAATTATGCTTCTGTGTATTCCCCAACATTTTGACTTCCTTTCCTTGTCTTGCCCTTTTTTCTTTCCCTATTTACTTCTGCACCAGTGGTTTGCTTTTAATCAGTCCTCCTAATCCCCTCTCTTGGTTTACTTCCCTTTCCACCCTTCCCTTTTTATTCCCCTTATTTTTTTTTAGGGTCTATAAAATCCCCCACCCTTCCTCCCTTTTTGTACTTCCCACCACACTTCCCCCCTTGTTTTTTTCCCCTCTCATTTTCCCTATAGGGTAAGTTAGAATTCTGTATCCCAAAGGATCTAGATATTTTTCCCACTCAGAATTGATTCCACTGAGAGTAAGGTTTCAGTATTACCTATTAGCACTCTCTTCCTCTCCTTTTTATAATAAGTATACTTGTCCTCCCCCTCCCACAAGCCTCTTTGTGTGGTACAGATTAGCCTATTTTTCTTATTCCTTCAAGTTTTTCTTGGTGCCATCTTCTCCCCCCCCCTTTTCTTTTTTTTGTATATCGTCTTAAAGCACTTAGTACCCCAACCTCTACCTATGAATAATTCTTCTAACTACTCTAATAGTGAATACAGTTTTTGAGAGTTACAAATGACATTTTCCCATATAGAACTATAAACAGTTTTACCTTATTGAAGGCCTTAAAGAAAAAAAAATTCCCCCTGTCTTTTTCTTATTTACCTTTTCATGTTTCTCTTGATTTTTGTATTTGGATATCACATTTTCTGTTTAGTTCTGGTCTTTTCTTTACAAATATTTGGAAATCTATTTTGTTGAAGACCCATAGTTTCCCCTAGAGCAGGGGTCGGCAATGTATGGCTCCTGAGCCATATCTGGCTCCACCTCCTGACTGGCCAGTCCAAGCAGAGCCCCAGGATGTTCCCAGGGGGCCCTTCAGCTCCTGCCCCATATTCCAGAGCCTTCTGCCTCATCCTCCTCCTTCTGCAGGCATTTATGGCTCTCATGGCCAAAATGGTTGCCGACCGTTGCCCTAGAGGTATATAGTCAATTTTGATTGGTAGCTTGTTGACCCAATTCGCTAGCCTTTATGAATATTATTGTCCAAGCCTTGCAGTCCTTTAGTGTGAAGGCTGCTAGATTCTGTGTAATCCTGATTGGTGCTCCTTGATGTCTGAATTGTCTCTTTCTGGCTTCTTGTAATACTTTCTCTTTAGCTTAGAAGCTCTTGAATTTGACAATTACATTCCTAAGGGTTGTTTTTTGAGGTAGAATGTGATCTATGGATTCTTTCAATATCTATTTTGCCCTCTTTTTGAAGAACATCAGGGCAGTTTTCTTGGGTCATTTCTTTTAGTATGATGTCAACGTTTCTATTTATGTCTAGGTTTTCAGGTAGACCAATGATTCCCAAATTGTGTCTTCTAGATTGGTTTTCCAGATTGGTAATTTTCTCAGTGAGATATTTCATGTTTCCATGTCATTCTTTTGACTTGGCTTTATTAATTCTTGCTGTCTTGTGAGATCATTAGCTTCTACTTGCCCAATTCTGGTCTTTAAGACTGGTTTTCAGCTATGATTTTTTGATTTTCCTTTTCGATTTGGTCTATCTTGCTTTTCCTGGCTTCTAGCAGGTTATTTCTGATCTTCAATTTGCTTATCATTTCATTTGATTTCTCGGCTTCTTTTTTCCAAATGAGAGATTCTGTCTTTTAAACTCTTATTTTCTTTTTGAATTATTTCCCACTTTTCTTGCCAAGTTTCTTCTGTCTTTCTTATAGTTTCAAATCTGAACTCCTTAAGAGTTTGTGACCAGTTTCCATTTT
>NC_058132.1:452212435-452275844 GCF_016433145.1 Gracilinanus agilis
CCTTCCTTCCTTCCTTCCTTCCTTCCTTCCTTCCTTCCTTCCTTCCTTCCTTCCTTCCTTCCTTCCTTCCTTCCTTCCTTCCTTCCTTCCTTCTTTTTTTTTTTTTGGTTTTTGGTTTTTGGCTTTTGGAAGCCATTGCTTTGTTCCTTCCTGGTCTGAAGTCTGAGTGAGGAAGGTGGGCGATCTTTGTATTAAGGTCCAAAGAGGTTTTTTGCCTTGAGGCTGTTTTTTGAGTCTCTGCAGCAGCATCTGCAATGGGTGACTGTAAGTATTGAAATTAATATTCAATGCCTCCAAAGTATGATATTTATAAGGATTTATTAATACAAAATTAGAAAGTTAGAGAAGCATGGGGAAAGAGTCCCAATTCACCCTTCACCATTCTGCCTCCTGTCCCAAGAAGACCCCTGTGACCATGCCAACCCCATTTTAAATACAGCCTGCGAAAACCAACGACCAATAAGAAAAGGCTTAAGGAATTATGGGTGTGGTGAAAGGGAGTTTGGGTAACGTAGTTTCAGGGGATACAAGATCTTTCAACTTTTATATAGCCCTGTGCTGTCTCTGCGCCCAATTTCCTCAATCCCCTGGGGTCTCAAGTCTAGCTGCTCAGGGGGATAAGTCTGTGGTGTCCTTATCCAGCCCCCAGAAAACCTAGAGGTTGCCTAGCCCTTGCTCTTAACCCTGGCACCTAGGTGGAGTAGAGGAGAGGTGATGAGATTGCACTTTTGTGGGAGAAATTTGGCCCCCATTTAAAAATGCTGAAACTTGCCTGTCTTTACTTCTGGGCCCTACAGTGCAGCCCATTCTCTCATCTGATTTTGAGGCACTTTATATAGATTGGTGAGAGAGAAAGGGAAGAGCCTTGCTTCTATTTTTTTTAAAATTTTAAACCCTTAACTTCTGTGTATTGACTTATAGGTGGAAGAGTGGTAAGGGTAGGCAATGGGGGTCAAGTGACTTGCCCAGGGTCATACAGTTGGGAAGTGTCTGAGGCCGGATCTTGCTTCTACTTTTGGGCCATCTTAATCCGGAAGTCCTTTCAGGTCTTTTTTTTTTTTTTTTTAATATGATTACATTATAGATATCATATTCTTCTATTAACAAGTATGAAATCAAGATTTAGCCAATTGGAAGAGAAATCAATTGTAAATCCTTAAAAGCATCGTATTTGAAGATTCCATTTGGATATCAATATATATTGCTCAGGTATTAGAGATTTTTCCAGCTATGATATTGTATAGGTTTATCAAGATTCTAGAGTTTCAAAAACTTCACTTTGGAGACATCTTTGCACAGTTTTTTAACAACTGGTATCTATATGTATCTGCCCTCTTTCTGTCTGTCTAATCTGACTGTCTAATCTATCTACTCTCTCAGTTTATAGGCATGTCTAAGCTTCCTAGCAGATGAATTATTATGACAGAATGGACTGGATACAGAATGCCATGACCTTTTTTCCCCGGTATGCTTGATCAAATTATTCACCTAGTGTTTCTGGAGGAGTGGAGCTGAAGATACAGACACAGTAACCACCAAGGAAACTCCTTTGGACTTTGTTATACTTGTAATTAAAAACGTATTTGGTACTAAAAAAAAAGAAAATTAGTTCTATTTGGTTATGTTGAGTTTGAAGTACCTCCAGGATATCCATTTTGAAATACTCAGTAGTCAATTGTTGATGGGTAATGGAAGCTCAAGGATATTATTGAGGCTATATCAAGGTACTAAATATAGAGATTTTTGAATCATTTGCCTAAAAATAACTGAACCTATTGGAGCTAAGAAGATAGTATAGATAGAGAATAGAAAAGGGCTCAGGACAGAATTTTGGGGAATACTCACTATTAGACCTGATATGGATAAACCAGCAAGTGAGAAGGAGCAGTTAGAGGAGAACTAGAAGAGAATGGTATCATGAAAATCCAGAAAGGAGTATCTATCCAGGGGGAGAAGGTGGTTAGTGAAGTCAAATACAAAGTTGAGAGATATGTATAATCTTACTTTTATTTTCATTCAGTAATCATCAGGAAAATATATTTTAGTTTTTAAAATATCTATTGGGGTTCTTAAATTTTGTTTTTCTTGTTATTGTTCCTTTGGCTAGCTTTCTTTAATTCTGTAAAGGGCATGTTGAGGTTCCTTCCTATATGTAGTTTTTGCTATTTCTCTCTTTAATTCTCTTAGCTTTTCCTTTAAGTATTATTAAGCAGCATGTCTTTGCATCATTAAATAATGAAAATATTACTTATATGATGCCTTTAAATATATGTAGTTTTCCTATTTCATTTAACCATGACTATTTTCCCTTTTGCCAACTCCCACCAAATTTTAGAGTTTGCTTGAAGGTATGATAGTTTTCTTTAGATAGTCATTTTGGCTGGGAATCTTTGTTATGCAATGGTTTTTAATTGTAAATAGCATATTGTTGGAGTCTGCTATGTAATCTCTTACCTTACCTCTCATTGTGAGTGTATTCATCTAATATTCACAGTTAAGATGATTTTAATTATGTTTCCCTCCATCCTGTTTTACTTTTTCTGCTTTTTCCTCTTTCTAGCCCCCCTCTTCACAAAAAGTAATGTGGTGAAAAACTAGTGAAAAACTCTTCATTTCCACTTCTTTTTTCTTCCTTTGTTCAGATCCTGTGAGATCTTCCATCTCTTCCCCTCCCATCTCCTTCCTCTGTCTCTCTATTTACCCCCCCTTTTATAATCTGTCTTTGATATTGAAGTTTCTTTTGATTATACTTTTATTACTTTCTCTTAAGCTTTCTCTCCCTCTTCTCCTTGTCCTCTTGTGTTCAGCTAAATGTATTTCTGTGTCAAACTGGGTTCATTTTTTTTTTATTTAAGATTAGAATATGGTGCCTATTGTCTCCGTCCCCTTGTCCATATTTATATGCTCTTTATTTCCTACAATCTAATTACGAGAAGCAGTAAATTTCCCTGTCTTCCTCCCAGACAGTCAGCAAGCATTTATTAAGCACTTACTAAGTGCCAAACAAAGTGCTAAGTACTGGTAATATAAAGAAAGGGAGAAAAGTCCCCTGCCTTCAAGGCAATGATGCAGCAGACATGTCAGTGTATAAATATCTAATGTAAACAGGGTAAATTAGAGGAAATTTTGGAGGGGAGGCACTGGCATTGAGGGGTCCCAGAGAAAGGCCTCTTACAGAGGTAGGATTTGCGCTAAGATTTGAACAAAGCCAGAGAAACCAAATCAGAAGACAGAGATGAAGGAGGAGAGTATTCTTGGCATAATGGACAACCAATGAAAAGGCGTAAAATTGGAAGATAAGAATGTCAGTATTGCTGGAGCCTGGAGTGTATTGAGGATAATAAAGCACAAGAAGCCTGAAAAATGAGGAAAGGATCAGGTTAGGAAGAACTTTAAAAGCCAATTAGAGAATTTTATATTTGATCATGGAAGTGATAGGGAGCCATTTTTAACATTTTTTTTTTCTTCATAACCATGAAAACTGAATAAAGCTACTCCAACACTTCATAACTATATTATTTAATTCCACATAACCTCCTTGAAAGACATTGGGGTTTTGAAAGCACCCTTGTTGCTCACCCCCCTTTTAAAATATATATACTTCATTATCGTTTAGCCTTCTAACTGCTCACATATTTTTTAGGTTTCTGTTCACTGCTATGTTTGCATTTCAAAATTTCTTCTAAGCTCTTACCTTATCAAGGAGAATGCTTGAAATCCCTCTATTTTATTAACCCCCCCCTTTTTTTAAACTTTGTAGCATTTTCTCTACGGAAAAATTTCTATCTCTTATAAGTGATCTTGATGATGGTTCCTTTTTTCTTGCACTCTTTATTTTCTGCTTTTTGTACTATTTTATGTTTGATATAAGCTCTGGATTTTAGAGGTGAAATTCCTGGAAGTTGTCTTTTTTTTTTCCTTAAGGAGATAAGCAGAATATTTTAATTTTCATCTGCCCTCTGGTTCTAATAGATCTGCGTATTTATCAATGTTTTTTGTTGTTGGTTGTTGGTTTGGGATGGGGGAGGAGTTATGATCATGCCTTTCAGAAAGTCTGGTGATTCTTTTATTATTTCTTCTTGCTCTTTTTTCCAGGTTATTTAAAAAAGAGTAGTTACCTTACTTTAAACTTGTCTTTTTTCAGTATGCTATTTTAGTTGTAATATTTTTTGTTACCTTATTGAGTTTTGCTTTCTCCCTTCTCATTTTCCACAAATTCATCAAGTATTATTTTTCCCTTCTTTTTTTGTTAAGTGAATACCAGCCTTTCCCCCTGATCCCCACCCCACTTGAGCAAGCAAGAAAAGCAAAATGTCCTTTTACATATATGTATATTTAAGCAAGCAAATTCTTGAATTGTTCGGGTCTTAAAAAAATATGTCTCAGTCTGAAGAGGACCAGTGACATCACAGAATGATGTCTTGTGTATGAACTGGACTTAAGTGAGGCAGAGTTGCACAGAGTTCTCACCCTTACTCTGTCTTCCAGAGTCATCACAGTCCAGTGGCAAAACAAAAGTCGGAACAAATTGACCATGACCTGGGATTCCATGAATGACTGATATCTTCCATGTCTGACCAAGGTGCCTTCATGGCTTTTGTAATGAATTGTTCTCATCTGCCCATTAAGTCAGGGGAAATCTTCAAATTCTTGGGATAGATTTCTCCCAACCTCACAGATAGGTTTACTCTTAACCTGGTTTAATCCCATTTGCTGAGACAGCTTTACCAAGGTGTAATTGCAACACATACCATATATTTTTAGATCCATAGGTGAGAGTTGGGTGAAAGGTGGACACCAAAGGTAGGTAAGCAGCCTGAAAAGGGCTCAGAAAACCATCATACCATAGGTGCTATTCCTCCCTGAACACCTTATACACCCCCATCACCTTTCCATCAGGAGGTGGTTAAAATACTTCATCTTTGGTTCTCCAAATGGTCCAGTCATTCTGGGAAGCAATGTGGAACAGCGGCCAAAACACTGTTAATCTACCCTTTGACCCATGGACACTGCTATTAGATCTGTACTCTAAATGAAATGAGAGAAAGAGAAAAAAATAATATCTTGGTTATCACTTGATCAACTTTCTTTGTCTTTCAAAGTTATTTGTCTGTATAGTGTTATTATTCTATGAATTGTTTTCCTGGTTTTGCTTACTTCATTCTGCATCAGTTCATACAACTCTTTCCATTTTTTTCTGAAACTTCATAATTTCTTAAGAGTACAATAGTATTTTATCATATATCATATTCATGTACATGTAACTGTAAAATTTGTTCACCCATTCCCCAAATGATGCACATCGCCTCAATTTTCAGTTCTTTGCCACCTTAAAAAGATGTTATAATATTTTTGTTTATAAGGTCTTTTTCCTCTTTAATTTCAATAGAAATTTAGACCTAATAACAATTTCAGCATGTCAGTATAGTAAGTAAGTAAAGAGTAAAACTACTGTTTAATAGTTTTGGGGGCATAAATTCCATATTGCTTCCCAGATGACTGGACCACTTCACAGCTACACCAATATACTTGTTTTCCCACAGTTCCTACAACATTTGTCATTTTCCTTTTTTTGTCAGCTTTTCCAGTTTGTTAGGTATGAGGTGGAACTGAATTTTTAAAAATGAAAACTGCCCATTCATGTCCTCTAACCATTATAAATTTGAGGAATATTCCCCAAATGAACTTGAATTGGTTTATTATACATCCAATAAATTAGACCTTTTTTAGGACTCCCGTGTTGTTTTTGTCTTCTGGATCACCTTAAAGTGCTTTGGATTCTAGTGCTGATCCTTTGGCCTCTATTGTGGTCTGATTGCTTCCAGCTCCTGACTCAAGTGTGTTATCACAAAGCTGTGAGTTTTCCACCTATCTCCCCCTCCCTCCATCCATCTAAGTTCTCTGAGTTTCCTCATGACTTTTCCTCCTCTTTTTCAGTCCCTCTCTATCTTCCTGAAGGCTTCAGGAATCTCTTGGAGTATCTTTGATTAGAGCATTGGCAGGCTTGTTGATCTGTGCTTGCACTACTTTTCTCTGGTGAGACCCCCTTTCTCACTGTTTTCAGGCTTCTGACCTTTTTTTTTTCTGTATAGTCTAAGCAGGTTGAAAATACTGGTTATATTTCTCTTCGGAGTTCTTCATCATTATTTGATCTGGTGGAATTTTTAGATATTTACTGGAATGCATATGAGAAAACCGGACTCCTACAATCTTATCATGCTGTCATTTTAAACCTGGATGACATATTTTGAGGGAAGAATCAGCAACATGGTGAATAATTAAGAATAAATGTGTTATACTACTTAAGGAAGTACAGCTCATCTTAATAAACACTTATTTTACCCCTATGTGCCACTATACTAGATGCAAAAGATACAAAATCTAATTAAAACAGTTCTTGTTCTAAAGACACATTTTTCTCATATGACTGAAGATTGAACATTGTGAAGGTATTGCTTTATTTATGGGTTGGAAAGAAAAGCTGGACTTTAGCAAAGGGAAATTATAAGCATTAAGCAATGAAGAAGGAATAGAACCAAAATAATAGATAGTCTTAGAGAGAAGAGAGTTTTGAGATGTAAGAAAGTAACTCATTAGTAGAAATATAAAGCAGAGAGACCAAGGAGAATGAAAAATCTAAGAAGCCCTTGTTTTGGTGCTTTCTAGTCACTGATAATTGACGTTGGAAATTCCAATCCAATGATATTGGTTGAGAAGTTAGATGGTCAGAGGGTAAGGAAGAGATGGTTGGTAAGAAAATGGTGGCAACAAAGTGCATTACAGTTTTTACATGAATTTGTTAATGAAATGCAGAGAACCTAGGACAGTAGAAGAATGTAGGTGAAAACATTTTCCAATTAAAGGCATTCTTGAACATGTTTCAGACAGAGACAGAGGAGTCAGAATAGAGAGATAAATAGAAGACTTAAATGGAGGAGGTCATTGTTGAGGGGTCTGTTTCTCAGAAAAGACAGGTTGTGATAAAAGAGTAAAATTGAAGAGGTGAGCCATTGAAAGGAGAATGAGTACTTTCCTTTGAGACCAGAAGGTAGGAAAAGAAGATTGTTGGGCCTCGTGGAAGCCACTATGGTAAATGACTTTGATTCTTCAGTAAGTTAGAAAATAGGTCACTTGTCAATATTGACCAGAGGAAGGAGATGTACTAAGCAGGGTGGATTGTAAAAGGGGGTGGGGGAGGAGGAATCATCTTGCGAATTTTCTCTAGATGAATTAAAGTATTATTGAACAAAAGAGTTGAGATGTGCCAGACCCTCCCTTTAGGGGAGAGAATCTTGGGATACATGACAAAAGTGAGATGGACCTTATTTTCAAGGGGTTTGCATTTTCTCAGCAGAAACAACATGGAGAAATAACATAGGGAAGTAGAATGGGGATAGTATTTGTTACTTTGGGCCTTGAACTACTACTACTTGTAGGTCTTTGAAATTTGAGGCCAGGAAGTCAAAACACACACACACACACACACACACACACACACACACACACACACACACAAAACTCTGATGTAAATACAAGGAAATGGGGGCAGTAGCAGTTGAGATCACAAAAGACTTCATTTATCACTTTAGCTGTGCTTTAAGGGAATCTAAGGATTCTAGGAGTCACATGCGGGGGGTGGGGAGGTGGGAAGCACATTCCAGGCATGGGGACAGCCTTGCAAAGGCATAGAAATGGAAGACTGGAGTTATCATGTGTAAAGAAAAGCAAAATGGCCAAATTTGGTATATTGTAGAGCAGTGGTTCCCAAACTTTTATGGCCTACCGCCCCCTTTCCAGAAAAAATATTACTTAGCCCCCTGGAAATTATTATTTTTTTAATTTTAATAGTAATTAATAGGAAAGATAAATGCACCTGTGGCCATCACCCCTTCCCCTGGATCGCTGCAGCACCCACCAGGGGGCAGTAGCACCCTCTTTGGGAATCACTGTTGTAGAGTATATAGGGAGTAACATAAACCTGGAAAGATAGATTGGAGCCATATTCTAAAGGTCTTTAAAGATCAAACAGATAGTTTGTATTTGATTCTAGATGCAATACAAAGGCACTTCATTTAATTATTGAGTTAGGTTTGTGACTTGGCCAAACCTGCATTTTAAGAAGAATACCAACAGCTATAGAGAAAATGATTGGAGAAGGGAAAGCTCCAACTGGGAGTCTTTTATCTTTGAGCATCAGTAACTGATATAGGAGGCAGTCACCTTAGTGCTCAGAGTTTGACAGAGGTCATGGAGATGTCATTTGACAACATTTGATAATCCATGTGAAATGGAGAGTGAGGGAGAGGGAGGAGTTGAAGGTGATGGAGCTTGTGAATATGGATGACTTGTAAGGATGGTAGCACTCTCAACAAAAGAAGGAAAGTTCAGAAAAGAGGTGGGATAGGGAGGCAGTGATGGGGAATGAAGATAATGAATTCTGTTTAGAAAATGTGAAGTTTGAGATGTCTTTTGGGACATCCAGTTGGAAATGTCTTGTAAGTAGTTGGTGTTGTAGGACTGGAGCTCAGGAGACAGATTAGAGCTGGGTATATATAGATCTGGGAGTTGGCTACATAGAGGCAGTAAGTGTCCCCATGAGACTTCTTGAAATTATTAAGAGAATGAGAAAAAGAGAAGAGGGCCCTGGACCAAGTCTTGTTTTGTACAGGTATGATGTGAATATTGATCTAATAACAAAGGAAATGGAGAAGTAGCCCATACAAATTAGAAGAAAAGTAAGAAAGCAGTGTCTCAAAATTCCTCGGAGACATTTGTGTCCAAGAGAAGAATATAGTCAGCAGCATGTTAGAGGAAACTAATTAGTATAGGTTGGGCAATTAATATCCTGAAAATGTTACTGGGAGTAAAATAGAAAGAAAAGCAGGTATGATAACGGTATCATCAATAAAGTCAAATCCTAACAACAAATTGTCTAAGCATTAATATAATTTTATCTATTGATATTGTAGAATGGAAAACTAGTGTAGAGAGTATTAAGTTGTTAAATGTATATCCTTGAAAAATTAAATTGATTATACTTTATAGATTTTATGTATGTGTATGTAAAAATTGTACACAGACATTCACATAGTAATTTCTTATTTGGCATTATTTATTATGATAGATTTTTTTTTGTATTTTACAATGAAAAGCAGAGTGACCAAATCGTGAATATTTAAGTTTTTAAAAATGACTTTGATTGCACACTAATCTTATGAAATGTTCAAATTTAACCAAGTTGGATGAATAATAAGTATTTGGTGGGAAGTAGATGCTTTATATAGAAAATGAGTCATGATTCAAGGAACCAATAGCATTATTCAGCCTGAAATAATAAGCTACATTTATGATTAGGCACAGATATAAGGTCTGGAATATTTATGTTTTCAAAATCTTATGAAGCATTTGATTCAAGAATAGGACATTAGTCTGAGCCTTTTCCATATGGCATCTTACTATATTTGATTCTAGCAATAAGCAAAATAATATTTACATTGTAAGTATATTACATGAAGTAAAGATGTTTTTCATCATTAGCAAGGGAGAGTATGGAAAGCATTCTAAAGGTGAGTTGATGGAAATTTTCACTATAACTTGAAAGCTTCATTTTTTTCATCATGTAAAATATTAATATTGTGGAGAATTGGACTCTTATATTTTATGGAAATTTTTGAAAAATGATTTTATTTTAAATGTTCTTATTATTTTTTAATTTAAAATGTAAGTGGCTTTGTAGCCAGTGAATTTAAAATCTGTTTCAAAAGCAACTAAAGTTGCGCAAAACATTTATCTAGTCAAAATTAGATAAAATGCCTTAAAATACCGGCATTCATATTGTTTTATTTTTGTTTGTATTTTTTTCTCAGTTTCCATTACAAAGAGTAGTGCAAAAACACAATCTTCCCCTTCCAAAGTGACCCGGCGTTCAATGCAGTCTCCACAGAAAACTGCTCCAATACCAGCACAGCGGGGCAAGAAACCAGGTCGGGCTAAACCACCTGGACAGACTTCAGTCCCCAAGAAGGGCAGGTCTCCTAAAAATGTTTCCCTGACAAAAAACATCTCTCTCACTGAAAATCTCAAAACAAGAAAAAAAGGCCTAAAACCAGGAAGAAAGGTTAGTTTTTCCTACTGCTCTTTAATTTATATTGCAGTTTTTCAGAGTGGCTTATTGTTTGTAACATACCGTTTAGAAATTTATCTGCAGTAAAAATCTCTTTAATAATTTAGATGATTTCCTATTTTCTCATATACAGTGCCGTCCATATTGGTAGTCTTTTTTGCAGCCAAGTTAAGACTTCGAACAATGTTTATTTGATTTCTTAAAAACCACACTGAAAACTGTGTGTGGATGTATTTTCTTTTAAACCAGCACCTTTTAAAACTCAACTTCCTTTTTAAAAATTTTATTAGAAGAATGACACTTTAAAAAATGTAGAATTTACACGATTTTAAATTTAAATGGTAGTTTATTTTATTTTGCAAGTTTCTTGTTTTGTTGATTATCCAAGAATATTTGCATCAAGCTAATGTTAACAAAAAAAAAAAGTGGCCTTTGTGGGGAATATAATGTGGCACAGCAACTTGAAGGAAAGAAAGAATTAAAAATTAAATACTATTTCTTGTGCCACATTTCTCATTAAATTAATAGATTAAAAATACATAATAAGTATGTAGAGTTTTTTAATTTTGTCAGATTTGAAGCTAGAATGAAGGCTTCCAACTTTGTACTTCTGTTTTAAAAGATTTGATGTAAGATTTTTTTAGGGGTCTTTTTTTTTTTTTAATTAGAGTACTGACTTATATTGCAATTGTTCCTAACTTTTTCAAATATGAAGACCTCTTCTAAACTCTTTGTTTTCAGACTACTACTCATAGTTGTATCCTTAGTATTTTTTGAAGAAAAAGATAAAAAGCACTTTGAATTCAGTAATGCTTTTATGTTGTTTTTTTTTTATCTCAACAGCATCCAAAATACAGTAAAAATAGTAATGATAAGTATGAAACATGCTTTACATAGTTGACCCAGGATATATTTGTGGTTTTTTTTTTTTAACTCTGAATCTTGGTACATATTTTATTGGAGCTAAATAAGGATCAGTGTGACAGTTCTTGGTTCTCATAGTCGTGGACCTTGCTTAGTGTACTGGAGATCCGTATTTAGGAACCACTATATCATGCAGTAATTTTCAAGGTTTTAGACATTAGGAATTTGTGTATAGGTCTATAGATACAAAGTAGCTTATTACTTTTTATCAAAAATTGAAGAATTAAAGGAAAATTATGTATATGAGTAAAGCTATTTATTGAGGAGGTGGAAATTAACTGTTTTGTAACAGGAGTGTTTGAGGATGGCCATGATTTCATTTATATCTGATCTCTTAACATTGCAATTAAAAAATTAATTTTGAGTTTCCTCTTAAAATATAAACTTAGGTGGTAATATGTTATATAAGAAATATATTTGAAACTCCCTCAAATCTATTATGCCTTGGCTAGGCCTTTATTTATTTAAGAGGGGGAGTAGAGTTTTCTATAAAATTTATATTTTAAGTGGTAAAAAATATAGTCATGGAGATACAAAAGATATGGTCTTAAAGTATAAAGAAAAAGCAAATGCAAGGAAAGTTTTTAGAAGTTTCTATAGTTGGACTTTGCCAAAGCACTTTGAAATAAATTTCAGTATTAAAATGCCCAGCAGAATATTCTATATTGACTATATGTCATTAATTAATCTGTTCTGGTTTTCATTATAGCCTTAAAAAAACCCCTTATCTTCTGCCTTAGAATCAATACTTTGTATTATTTGTATTATTTTTGTATAATATTTGTATTATTGATTCTAAGGCAGAAGAATGGTAAGGGCTAGGCAATGGAGGTTAAGTGACTTGCCCATGGCTACACAGCTAGGAAGTGTCTTGAGGCCAAATTTAAACCTAGGAACTCCCATCTCTAGGCCCTTTTCTCAATCCACTGAGCTACCCAGCTGCCCCTCTTCATAGCCTTTTAATTGAAATCAATAAAGAAAATTATGGACCACTTTTTAAGTCTTTACTAAATAGGAGAGTAGTCTGAGGGAAAGAAATAAAAAGGGAGAGAAACTTTCCCAAAGTGCTTGGGGGGGGGGATTTTTTTTTTTTTTGAGGCAAAATAATCTGAATTCTAACCCAGCTTTTAAAGTAGATG
Organism: Gracilinanus agilis; assembly: GCF_016433145.1. Lineage (NCBI taxonomy): Eukaryota > Metazoa > Chordata > Mammalia > Didelphimorphia > Didelphidae > Gracilinanus > Gracilinanus agilis. The sequence continues at coordinate 452,224,622 of NC_058132.1, forward strand.
TCTTATGGTCATGATGAAAGAAAATAAACTTCACAGTTTGAATTTCACAGAACTTTGAAAACTTTTTGGAAAGAACAATTGTCTTATTACTAATTACTTTATGTTGATATAGCTTTTTAAATTTATGTATATTAGTTTTTCAAGGATGTTTAACTCTCACATACCTTCCCTTAACTTTTTTTTTTTTTTAGACCCTTACCTTTCATCTTGTGGCAGAAGAGTGGTAAGGGCTAGGCCAGGGGTCTGTAACCTTTTTGGCCGCGAGAGCCATAAACGCCACATTTTTTAAAATGTAATTTTGTGAGAGCCGTACAGTGCTCACAGTTCACGCTCCTGTAACAGCGCCTGAAAAAAAATTGACTTTATGGCTCCTGCAGAAAGAGCCATACATTGCCGACCCCTGGGCTAGGCAATGGGAGTAAAGTGACTTGCCCAGGGTCACACAGCTGGGAAGTGTCTGAGGCCAGATTCAGCCCCTCCCTTAACTTTTTAAAAATATTTGTTTTCATTTTTAAAGTGATGTGTCATTCTAAAAGTAGATCAGATTTTTCACACAAAGGCCACAAGCCCAGAACTGCTTTTACTTTCTTTAGTTCCATTTAGTTAGTCTTTGGTGATCACTTATTTTCCTTCATTGCTTCATACAAAAGAATTTCACATTCCTTTATTTACCACAATTATTTTAATTAAATAAGTTATAATTCACTTCCTTTGAATTATTATGCCTGAACAATGGACTAGCCCCTGATTCTATATTTGGACCTTTTCATAGAATCACAAGTTCTCCTGCATTGCTTTTCTAGTTCATTAATAATAAATCATAGGAATAATAGTAGCTAACATTTATGTAATGCTTTGAGATTTTCAAAGAATTTTACAAATATTTCATTTTAACTTCACAACAACGTTGGGTGACATTATCCCCAACACAAGTTGGTCATTGTCTGAGGTCAGTTTGAAACTTAGGTCTTCCTGACTGAGTCCATTGCTTTGTGCAATCTGGCAATGCCTTACTGTTTTTAATAGAAATGGGCACATTTCTATAGTGCTTGAATGTTTACAAAAGACTTTCCTTATAAAAGCTCCTTGAGGTAGGTAGTTCAAGTAGTGTTATCCTCATCCTCATTTTGTAGATAACCTTTAAATTTCAGCCTTGTTGAAGTCAGTTGCTTAGTTAGAAAGTCAGTAAGTAAAAACAGGAACTAGTAATTGAAACTAATTTGCTCCAGATTTAGCACTCCTACCACACAATGACCATAAGTCCCATTTTAGCACCATTTTCAGTGAACGAGTTGCAATATAATAATTAATAATTCTTCAGACTAGGTATTTTCCATGCAGTTGAACAAAAGTTCCCTTCTGTATGCAAGTTATGTTGGAGATACTATGGCAAAAATAAAATAGGCTTTGCTTTTAGAGAGTTTTGTACTCTATGCAAGGGGCACATTTATATAAATAATTAAATGTAAGATATTTACTAAGTAATTTCAATAATGAAAGAAAACTAGTAAGTGAGAACATCAGAAAAAACCTCTTAGGGTGTCTAAGAGGAGTGAGGAGTAGAGGGCGATGATCCAGGGGAGGTGGCATTGAGATTTTCCTTGAAGAGGACCACATTTGCAGCAGGGAGGTAGGATTTGGATTGTTGTGTCTTGGGAATACCTAGCAGGCCAGATTGACTAAAATAGACTCTCTGAAGAAAGAGTAATAACAAGAAAAGGCTGGAAAGATGAAGTAACAGAATGAAGACTGACTTAACTCTGATTGCTCTTCCAATTCTTATATATTGTGAATTTGTTCTTGACCTGTGACTTTTTTCCTTCAAAACTCTTCTCAGACACTTCCAACATGAGGTTTTTCTTAATCCCTCTAGCTAACTGTTAGTGCTATCCTCCCATGTGTGTATGTGTATACATGTGCATGTTCGTTCGTTCCAGTTAGGTAATGCCATTGAACATAGAGTACTGAACCTGGAGTCAGGAAGACCTGAGTTCAAATACATCTTACAATGCTTATGAACTGTAACCCTATGTAAGTCATTTAACTTCCCCCTCAATTTCCTCATCTATAAAATGGGGATAATAAAAATACATACATCTTAGATTTATTAGAGTAAAATGAGATATTCATAAAGTCCTTTGTCAACATTGAAGCATTGTATGCATGCCAGTTTTTGTTTTCCTTGTTTTTATTATTATTACTAATATTTTATTTCCAATTTATAATTCTTCCTTTTTGTCATTTTGTGTACAGTAAATCTTTTGCTTTGTCATATCAAATCATGTTCAAGGGGAAGATATCCAACTTAATTTTCCAATTCCTAGTCTTAGAGGAGATAAAGTTATCAGATTTGATGATCAGAAGAATTAATGTTTTTAGAGAGACCAGTAAGATAGTATAGTAGGTGAAAGCAGTATAGCCAGATTCCTACATACACAGAGTCCACAGAGATCTAGAAAACTCATCAAATTTGTCCTATTGAGTCCTGATTGAGAAATCCAAGGAAAAATCATAGTGAGTTATTTTTCCAAGCTAAGGCAGCAGAAGGAAACAGTTTTCTGAACCTGCAAGTGGAGGGTATCCAGGAGGATGACATGAGGAGCCTTCTACATGGGGTCCAGAGTGGGACCCAGAGATGAGCACTAGGACAAGAAGAAATGCCATACAAAGTAGAGAGGCCTTAGCCCTTTGAAAAAGAATACAACTGGAATCTGTTTCTCTAGAGCTTGTTTGCAGATCCATTGTAGATTGAAGAATGGACTTGCACCTAGAGGGGACTTGTAATCTGTGGCTCTAGCCTGGGCAAGGAGCTGGAGCAACAGTAACTGTGTGGCTTTGATTTTTGGAAAAGAGTAAGGCCTCAGCCTGCAAGGAGCTCAGACCATGGGTCTTGAGGGGAAAAAGAGAAGAGGAGCAGGGAAACAAAAGCAGATTGCATCAAGTTTAGCAAATTAGTGCTAGGCACACCTCTCTTTTTCTCTTCTTGATAGGGTTGGGGAGGAAGCAAGGAATGGGTGGGGGTTTGGGGGGATGGATGGGTTGGAGGAATCACAGTTAATGATTGTGAATGTGAATGGTATGAACTCTAAAAAAAGTGGATAGCAACATAGAAAGAAGAATCTAACTATTGTTTATTTATAAAATGTCTTAGACTTAAGGGGCTGGAGAAAAACTTATTCAGCTGAACTCAAAAATAAACATGATTTTAGTCAAAGCAAATATAGACTTGATTAAAAGAAATAAATGGGTAAAATACATTATATCAGAATGTATCATAGATAGCAAATTAATATAAATACTTTACATATGTATGCCAAATGGCTTAACATTTGAATATAGAAAACATGCTAACTTGTGTTTTTTTTCAATTTGAAAAAAAATCTACCTTTCCTGCCTTACTGAATGAAAGAAAAACAGCCTGTGTTGCAAATAGTAAAGCAAAATGAATTTCTATATTGTTCATTACCGCCATATCTGATTCCCCCCAACTCTTTCCCCCATGTATTTCTCAGTCTACACTCTTAATTCCTTCACTTATCAATGTGTTTTCATCATTAATCCTCTAAAATATGGTTGGCTATTCTTCCCATCAAAGTCTTGAACTCTTTCAAAGTTGTCTTCGCCATTATTTCTTGTTATTTTGTAAATTGTTCTTGTTCCATTCATTTCATTTTGCATCAGTTCATACAAGTTTTCCTAGGTTTTTCTGAAACTATCCTTTTATCATTTTTATATCACACTAGTAATCTACCACATTTATGTCATAATTTTAAGTTATTCACCACTTGATATGCTCCCCCTCAGATTCCTAATCTTTGCCCCCTCAAAAAAACTTATTATTTTTGTATGTCCTTAGAAATTGTTTTGCTTAGTACTAATCTCTCCCTTAATCTAACCATTCTCTCTAATCCTCCCTTTTCCCCCCATCTCTTTTTTCCTTGTTGAGTGAAATGTATTCCTGTACTCTGAACTTTGCATATATAAGTGTGTATGTTCTTCCCTCCTCTGGGAAGTTCAGATGAGAATGAGGTTCAAGGCTCAGCCTTCCATATAACTGCCTCCTCTCCACTTCTTCTTTGTATAGATGTCTGCTTGCATATTCTGATTATAAGAGATAATTTCTCTAAAACTCCTTCATCTCCTGTCCACTCCACCCCCTATCCTTGCTGGTGTATTCCTCTTTCTCTTCATTTCTATTCTTTTGTGCGGAAGACATAAGAGAACTATATGTTTCTTTGAATTCTTCTGTTTGAATTTATTATTAATTAATATTGATTATTATTAAATTATTAAAAGTGTTATGCAAAGTCTTTTCATTCAGAATGCTTGGAAGTCCTCTATTTCATTAAAGGTCCATTTTTCTTCCAGGTTTGATAATACCTAGTTTTGCTGGGTAAGTTATTCTTTGGGTGTATCCCTAGATCTTTTTGCCTTCTGCAGTATCATATTCCAAGCTCTGATTTATTCTGTTGTTGACCATTAAATCATGCATGATCCTTATGTGGCTTCTCACTGCTTAAGTTCTTTCATTTTGGCTTCTTGTAGTATTTGTATTTGATGTGTAAGCTCAAGATTTTCTGTATGATGTTCCTGGGAATTTTCATTTTGTGGTTTCTTTCAGGAGATGACTGATTAATTCTTTCCACTTTTTTTGTCCTCTGGTTCTAAGGGAAGGGGAAGGATGATAGAGTTTGGACCACTGATTTCTTTGGCAGAAGGAATTTCCATAGAGGCAGCTCCCTGTGTCATTGCAGATGTGCATCTGGTCTGCAACTTAAAGTTTTAGATGCTTATCATCTGGGACACTTAGAGATCCAGTAGTGACCCAAACCTTCCTGGCTCAGAGGCCAGGCCTTTATCTACTTTGTCATACTGCCATATAACATAGTAGGTTTTTAGTAAATACATCTGAATTAAATTAAGAGGACAGAGGCTAAAAGGAACATGTGACCCACATTAAGATAATATAAGTGAAAATAATTAGCAACTGAACTAGGATGTTGGCTCTGTGTGTGAGATGAATAGAGCTTGTGGAAGCAAAGCTTGAGAAAAACATACATGTTAAAATGTATTAGATAAGGGAAATGGAAGAGTAAAAAAAACAAACAAAATTAGAATAACACAATTTTCAAGCACTTGCTGCAAACTACATTGTGCTCAACTGTGATGATACAAATGCAAGAAAACCTTTAAGGAACGTATAGTTTAATGGGGGAAGACAAGGAGATAGCACCAAAATGTAATTTCCTTTTATGTACAACCTTTCCTTTTGAGTTTTGAATAATTTTAACATGTTACTTTTAAATATTACTCGCCAGTCTATATTTTCTTTGGCTTTTCTTCTGTGTATATTTTAATTTTAACTTAATTTTTAAACCCTTACTTTCTGTCTTATTAACTCTAAGATAGAAAGGCAAGGGCTAGGCAAATGGAATTAAGTGACTTCCCCCCCCCCCCTCAGGGTCACACAGCTGGGAAGTATCTGAGGCCAGATTTAAACTCAAGTTCTCCTGATTCCAGGTTTAGAGGTCTATCCATTGTGATACCTAGCTGCCTCTGTATATTTTTATTTTTAAAGATTTTTTTAAAAAATAATTTATTTTCAGTTCCAAATTCTTTCCTCCTTCCCCTCTCCCACAGCAGGTAAGAAATGATACTCATTTTACATATAAAGTCATGCCAAACATTTTACACATTATCCATGTTGTTGGGGAATGAAGCAAGAAAAGTAGAATGAAAGAAAATATACTTTAATCTGCAAAGGTAGATAGTGTTTTTCAGCTTGAGTCCTTTGGAATTGTTTTGGATCACTGTATTGATCAGAGTAGCCAAGTCTTTCTCACTTGATTGTCATTACAATATTGCCGTTATTATGTACAATGTTCTTTGATATGTTGAAATTGTATTTTGTTCTTGTCTCCCTGAGGAAAGCCTCCTCACTCCTTTCTAGTAAGTTTATGGTTAATTTATAAGTAGCTACGATAAAGGGGTAGGAACAGGAAATAAGACTACAAGAGGGAGACCTGAAAATCACATACAAACCAGCAAGAACAGCAACCACAGTTTTTAATTTGCATTTCTCTATTCATTTGGTTGTTGAAACCTTGGATTTCTTTTTTTTACGGCTGTGATTATATCTTTTAACCTTTGAGAAATGGCACTTATATTTTAGTTACTTATATGTCTTATCAGACTTTAATCAAAGATATTTTATACAAATATTTTTCTTCCTCTTAACTATTTCCCTTCCAATTTTAATTGCTTGTTTTATTTGTACATGCAAAATTAAAAAAAATTTATGTAATGAAAAATTTTCATTTGGTCATGAAATCTTCCCCTAGCCATAGCTGAGAAAGAAAAAAAAATATTCCTTGTTCCCTGATTTGTGATATGAACTGTTATATACAAATTATATCTTTTCTGGTAGGCACATAATCTTGCAGTAATGGTCTTAACCTAATTTCTTCTAGCCTGCTTTCCTAATTTTCCCTGACATTTTTGTTGAATAGTGGGGCTTTACCCTTATAGTTGGGGTTTTGAGGTTTATCAAACATGAAACTACTATGTCGTAAGGGGGTAAAGGGGGTTCAACATATTAAAAGATGGTCACCAGAGGATTGAACTATTATCAATCTTCAATTAAGAATAATCTCAAGTCAACATTGACTTTTATGGAAGTTTATTTACAATTAAGAAGAGAGAGAGAAAATAAGGAAATAAGAATCTAACCCAGTAGGTAATTTATTACAATCTTCTAATTAATCCAGGTAGATCTTAACCCTCAGCTGAGAGTTAGAGGGCTAGAGGCCCAGAGGTGAATGGAGCAAACTTCATTCATAGAGTCTACTAAAAGAAATTTCTTAAGGGAAATTCAGGAAGATTCACTCAGACTTTAAACTAACCATGTGGAATTCAAAGAAGATATTTAAAGCAGTCTCACCAGATGCTCTCTTCCATCAAAGACTTCTCACTCACTCAACTCCCTCTTTTTAAAGGGGTCACTTATGTCACTTCCTGTGCCTCCCTCCTAATTTGCATGTTCAATCACAATAGATGTTTCTCATAATACTGCCTAGGGAGCAGTCAGTTGATTCATCCATTCTAGCACAAGTGAGTTATGGACCTCCCAGAATTAGAGGTGTTCTCACCTTTGGTGATTAAATCTAAAGATGGGGAGTGTAGACTTAATCTAATTATAGTATATGACTCTATTCAACTTATTGACCTTCCTTTTTTAAAACTAGAACCAAATTTTGGTGATAACATTTTAATTTTTAATTTTAATTTTAAGTATTTTTCCATGGTTACATGATTCATGTTCTTTTCCTTCCCGACTCCAGGAGCCAACAACCAATTCCACTGGGTTATACATGTATTATCCCTCGAACCTAATTCTATGTTATTCATTTTTATAATAGAGTAAACTTTTAAAAACCAAAACCCCACATTCAATACCCATATAAACAAGTAAAAAATCAAATGTTTTTCTTCTGTGTTTCTACTCCCACAGTTCTTTCTCTTGATGTGGATAGCATTCTTTCTCCCTCAGAATTGTCCTGGATCATTGCATTGCTATTAGTAGCAAGGTCGATTACATGATCATCCCACAGTGTTTCACTTTCTGTGTATGATGTTCTCCTGGTTCTGCTCATTTTTCCACATCAATTCATGGAGGTCTTTTCCAGTTTGTTTAGAAATCAAGCCATTCATCATTCCTTACAGCACAATAGTTTTCCATCATCGTCAGATTCCACAATTTGTTCAGCCATTCCCCAATCAAGGGGCACCCCCTCATTTTCCAATTTTTTGCCACCACAAAGAGCACAGCTATGAATATTTTTGTACAAACATTTTTCCTTATTATCTCTTTGGGGTACAAACCCAGCAGTGGTATGACTGGATCAAAGAGCAGGCACTCATTTAAAGCCCTTTGTGCGTAGTTCCAAATTGCTTTCCAGAATGGTTGTATCAATTCATAACTCCACCAGCCATGCATTAGTGTCCCAGTTTTGCCACATCCCCTCCAACATTTATTGTTTTCCTTTACTGTTATATTGGCTCCTCTGCTAGGTGTAAGGTGGTTGTTTTGATTTGCATTTCTCTAATCAGGCAGGATTTAGAACACTTTTTCGTGTGATATTTTGATAGTTTTGATTTCTGTATCTGAAAACTTGATGATAACTCTTTTGTAGCATAGTTTCAAGTTTGATATTTCTATTCCCTTGTCATTCTCATTTTTTCTAAGTTCTTGAGCTTTTATTCCTCCAGATGAATTATTATTTTCCTAGGATTGACATGTGTAAAATCCTTTCATTATATAGTATGGGCACTGAATAATAAGTAAATGAATTTTCATGGTATTGCCATTTTTATTATTTTGGCATAACTTGGCTGTAACCAATTCATAAGCCTCCAATATATAGGCCAGTCTTTATTTCTTTGAAATGTGTTCTGTGATTGTATTCATTTTACTTTTGTGTTGTTATAGATAAATATTTTGGAAGTTCTGAAATTATTATTAATGGAATTTCTTTTTCTAACTCTTCCTCTTTTTTTTTAACTATACAAAAAACTTATTAACAGTTCTTTGTTAACAGCACCTTTGCCGATTTGTTTCATTTAATTTTAAGTTGACTCTAACGTTCTTTAGATAGATAACTATATCATCTGCAAAAATGATTTTGTTTCTTCTTTGCCTATCTTTATTTTCCACAATTTCTTTTTCTTGTATAACTGCTTATGTTAAATCCCCAAAGGTATGTTGTCTAGTTGCTGTCTTTAGTGAAATTTTCTATTGATCTATGATTTGTTTTTTAGCTCACCATTTCTTTAGTGTTAATTTAATATCCAACTAGCCCAATTAATTTTAATCCTTTTTTCAAAGGTCTTTTATTCAAGATGATTTTTACTAGAATAGTGATCATTTAAAAATATTTCTCTTCATCTGCATTTGTAGGGTTTTTATGCCCGTGTACATGATTAACTTCTATAATGGTGCCATGTCCAGCTTAAAATTTGTATAATTTCTGTGTGAATGTGTGTGTGTGTGTGTGTGTGTGTGTATTTAGTAATCACTAGACATATGTATATTTTACTGTTCACATTGAGTAATATATGATTTATTACTATCAAAATCATACCTCAGAGCAGAGCAGAGGGCTAATACAATATTAGAAACACTGACCTGAAAAAATGTTCTGAAGAAAGTATTTTACTCCTAAGCTATAATGACCGGATAGCAGAATTTTAATTTCCAAGTCTTTATATAGAATTGGCTCTAGCCAGAAATCAGAGTTCAAGAATTTAAGCATTGTAGCAAATATTTTAAAAAATTAAGTCTGGAATATCCTTTTCTAAATATTTCAAATATTTCTATTATTTCAAAACACAAAAAAGAAAACCAATAAATTTAAATAGTGTTGAGAAAATTTGAATTGAACATAATGCTTCCTGTTACTGCCTTTAAGGGGATCTTTCTATGAATCATTTCAGAGTAGTCCTCAGGGGGAAGCCTTCTAAGTAGCTATTCTTCTGCTACTAAACATTGAAAGATTTTCAGGGAAGTATACAGCAATAGGTATTAAAGATAGATAGGCAGCAGGTGATTCAGTGGGTAGAGAACCAATCCCAGAAATGGTGGGGTGGAAGGTTCAAGGGTGGCCTCAGATACTTCCTAGCCATATGACCTTGGGCAAGTCATTTAATCTCAATTGTCCTGCCCTTATTGCTCTTTTGCCTAGGGATCTGTACTTGGTGCTGATTATAAGATAGAAAGTCAGGGCCTAAATAAACAAACAAACAGATGGATAGATGGATGGATGGATGGATGGATGAATGAACAAACAAATAAATAAACAAGCAAATAAATAAATGAGCAAGAGAATAAATAAATAAATAAATAAACAAACAGATAAATAAATAAATAAACAAACAAACAAATAAATGAACAAACAAATAAACAAATAAATAAATAACGTTTGGGAGAGATTAGAATTTATATATTGAAAATGGAAAGGATTATTTTTGGGGTACTATTCAGGGAAATTCTTATTTCCCTTCCAAAACAGTGTTTTCATGTGGTTTTGTTGTTTTTGCTTTTTTAAACAGAAAAAAATTCATGCAGCACCATGTTCTCCTGCATCCACAGCTCACATCAATTTGCCCAGCTTAAATAATAGCAAGCCAGTTATTCTTAAAGATGGAATTGGCATTTCTGGGACAACTGCTACAGTTATATCCACAGGTAAAAAAAAGTATAGAATTGTTTATCTTGTACCTTATTTCATTTTAAATGTTAATTTTCAGTTAATGTCTCTGAAGTGAAGGGATATGATGTGGTTTCAAAAAGGATCTAAACTAATTTTTCTTAACATTTTTCACATTCACTTAATTTGAAATCCTAATTGATTAGACATTTTTCTAAACATAAAAATGTTCTTGTTAATATTGAGGAATAAAACAGAGACAATATATTCTATTGTATCAGCAGTTTGAGGCCTGAAAGGAACCTTCCCAAAAGTATCATAGGACCATGATGGTCAAGAGATTTGGAATTTGAAGGGTCCTTAGATGCCATCTAGTTCATCTCTCCTCATTTTAAATTTCCTGAACAATGCCAATTCTTACAGGTGCCAGAGAGGACACTGTCCCATGGTGGTAGGGCACCCTCCCCTTCATCTGTAACTTCCTTTGCTGACTTTTTTTCTTCTCTGTTTACATACAAATCTCTTTCCTGAGTCGGTGTTTTCTCAACTCCTCCAGGTGCCCAGCTGCCTCCAGGAGGTTCCATTCTACCCCTCCTTGGACCAGAAGACTTCTCAGCCACCAACACCTACTCCCTTCCCCCTCTCTTATGCAGCATAAAATCCTCATCTTTTTCCTTTACTCATAGGAACTCCCTTCCACCTCCTTCCTTTTATCCCATTTTCTATCTTTCCCCATTCCTCCTCACCTAGTCCCCTATAGGTTTTTCTCTTTCTGAGACCCTTCATGGCTAGATCTTGATTTGACCCCAACACATCACTCCTGTATTCTGCTTCCCTTCCCTTCTTTCATAAACCCTTCCATGCTATAATGTAGTCAATCCCCACAAAAGAAGTATTTACTTGTAGGCCAGGTGTTGCCAATTGCTGTCCAAAATTGTGCTCTCTATGCCACCCACAAGACTTTTGCCTCTTAGATTTCCACCTTTAGCTTTGTCTTCTCATGTACTTTTTAGAAAGAAGTTTCTAACTTATCTTTCTGCTGTTACTATTGCTGTCTGCATTTATTTATTCTTCCTGCTTTTCTGTTGTTTGAAGTGTTCAAGATACAAATAATTTCTTCATTTCTGGCCTTTTTTCCCCTCAAAAATGTTTCAAACTTTTTTATTTTTGAATGTCTATCATTTGTCCTATATAGTTAGCCTTAGATTTGCAGGATAGGTCACTCTGGGCTGCATCCTGTTACGATTAAAAATGATCATCATACTTCCTGTTTGCCAAGAGGAATCATGGGAAATGTAGTTTCAAAGTCTCCCACATGTCCATAGGGAGTCTGCTATACATTTCCCTGAATTTAAAACAAACAATCCTAAGTTCCAGTGCTCTTCAGAACAGATTAATCCATTTTTTTCTCTTTTTCCTAGTGGATTTAAAATTAATCATACATTGTCTTTCTCATGATAATTGGCAGAATTTGTTATTTCTGATTGAATTTTTAAATGGAACCACTTATGTGTGTTGGAAAAATTTGCAGCCTTGGTTTTCTTGTTTTGGTTTGGTTTGGTTTTTGGAGGTGATCTGAGAATTCTTTCAATTGGAATTTCATTTTCTATGTTCAAAAATGTGAGCAATTCCCTTCTTTTATTATAGTGTTATGTTTTGTCTCATCATGTTCTTCTGGGAGACCTATGATCCTTAGGTTGTCTTTACAACTGCCTTTGAGATTCTATGTGTTTTTATTGTGTGGAGAGTATATTTTCTTTTAATATAATCTTTTGCTTTTCTTCTTCTAGATTCACTTCTGTGAATTTGCATTCCCAATCTATTATATATGTATATAATATATATATATATATATATATATATTCTCTCTCTCTCCACCCCCTTCTCTCTCCTTCCCCCCATGGTTCTGGCATGAAAGATACCTCATGCTGTGACCTGCTGGTTTGTTGATCTGCTTCAAGTCTCTCCTTGATCCAGTTCATCCTCCATTTAGATGTCAAAGTGACCTTTGTAAAAGCAAAAATTTTCTATTTCAGTCCTATTCATTTAACATGAAACTCAGAGGAAAAGAGCTTTCTAAGTGGTGGTGATAGAGAAACAGACTAGAAGAAGTATTTGGAACCAATGAGTATTCTGACACCCTCTCAGTGACTTTTGATTTGGATTATTAGTGAAAGTGAAACCAGTATTGAAGCAGGTAGTGATGGAAGTAGTGTCATTAGGAGGGAAGCAGTCTTAGGTAGTGCCGGAAGAGGGAAAGGGTAAGAAAGGAAGAGATTTAAGAGGAATGGAAGTTTGTTAATTGTGGAATATAGGTATTCAAGAGGGCACAATGAAGAGGAAGACAGAACTGGAATGGGACATTAAGGAGGTTGGGTCAGTATTATATGGGTGTATCTATGCCCATTCATGTCGCATTTTGGCAAAAGCTAAGAAAAAAAATTGTCTGAATCCAATACTATTTGTCAACTCAAATGATTACTATATTATTATGTTACATTAATTGTGATTTATCTTTTGCACATTAAAAATTCTTATGTGATTGTTCTTAGTCTTGAATAATGAATGTATATATGAATTTAAAAATATTTTGTATATTTTAAGAGCATCAAGATGGTGATAGGAATATTTGATAAGGCCCTAAAGTCAATGATGATTGAATTCATGGTATTAAAAATCATTATTAAATGTTTCTTTAATTATGTGTGTATGTATGTATTCCCCTCCCCCCCTCCCAGTTTGTGTCTATGTGAACAAACATGGAAATTCTGGACCTCACCTGGATAAGAAAAAAGTACAGCTCCTTCCTGATCACTTTGGACCAGGACCTGTTAATGTGGTACTTCGTCAGGCTGTTCAGGCTTGTGTAGATTGTGCCCACCAAGTTAAAATGGTTTTTGGATTCCTTAAATCAGGACATCATGGAGGAGAAATGATAACTGGTAATACATGCCAAATTTTTATGCTCTTAAAGATAGTTTCCTTGTGTGCAAGGGAAGATAATAAACTTTTGTGGTTTAGCCTTTTAACTTAATATTGATAAATACTGTCAATGTCTGAATTATACTTTAAAATGAAGACATGTATGCAAGCTTTTTAGTATTGGACCTCATATATAAACAAAATTTAGGGGGCCATAGTGAATAGGCATTTTTTTTAGAAATGAGACTTAGAAGAGCCAAATCATCCTACTGGATTGTAAAATCCTATCACTTTACCCTTGTACACAGAATGTTTGATATTAATTAAAATATTTCCAGTTTAGTTTATTCATACTCTAGTTAATTTATTTGGTTTCTTTTTTAAAACCTTAACCTTTAGTTAAGCAACTTATGTTTTGCTATAAGATCCTAGATATCTTTGTCATTGTCCTAGGGTAAGCTCAAAGTATAATTTTTTTTAAACTTATTTTTTACCAAAAATAAATATATTTCCAAGGAAGAGCAAGAATACCCATACAGAGGCAGCTAGGTGGGTTATTGGATAGAGAGCCAGGTTCAAATTGTGAGAATTTATTTTTTATATGCTGTTTTAATTCCTATGTCAGGAGCCTAGATTCAGGAGGCCCCAATCAATTCCTAGATTAGGATACTGAATTAGAAGGACTTCATCCAGACTCTTAACCTTTGAACATTTTCTTTTTTCTGAGGAACTCCTAAGAATTTGCGCACCCTCCCCACCAAAAAAAACAAACAAACAAACAAAAAAAAACACATGGTTAATCTATATTAGTAATGCCAAGTTTTCATGCTTTTAAGGTTCTTCCTGCTTATGTAATCCCCTTACCTTTGGGGGTAGGGAGGGATTGAGAGTCTTAATAAAAAACCACCTCACCAACTGTTCATTAGTCAAAGATGTCTTGGGATGTCCTAGGGAGAAGCTGAATAATGAGCTCCCAGACTGGACTTATAGATCTACCTAAAGGACTTTTGGAGTTTTTTGTTGAAGAGGAGGCCACTGAACTATCAATCTGTTGGTTATATGCTATCCTAATCAATAAATTGATATTGATATCCTTATCTAAAAATTAGTCTTTTGAATATTTTAATCATAAAATCTGACCTCAGATAGATACTTATTTAGCTGTGTGACCCTGAGCAAGTCACTTAAGCACAATTTGCTTTTCCTTTACCTCTCTTCTGCCTTGAAACCAATGTTTAGTAGTGACTCTAAGACAGAAAGTAATGTTTTTTTTTTAAAAAGGATACACATTCAAACATATTCCTACACCCCAATGTGTGGAGGACGTAATCTCAATTTTGGACCACCCCATACTCTCTGGAGGGAGGGAGAATTAGGTTCATAGCTTTACTCAAAAGGACCATTCCAAGTCCAAACCCTGCCTTGGGTTTGAATCTTAGGCACCCTAGCCTCTGAGCTTCTCAGCTTCTCTGCTAGGTGGCAAAAATATACAGCCTGGAATCTTGGCTCTAAGGTCACAAAAGAATTGGCCCTTCTCCCACCTAGCACTCAGAAAGACAAACACCCAACAAATAACCTAAGACAAACCCCAAAGTTCATTTCTCAGGTCAGCAGTATATCAAAAAGAACTCTTCCCTCCTCTTTGGTTCAGGTCATAGTGCCTGTTCTGTGGGTGGATCTTTACTCTTTCTGGATTCAGAGCAGAAAATGTACACACTAGAAAGAGAATAAGAGTCCCAGACTACAGTTTTAAAAGATGCCATCTGTTCCAACTATGCAGCCAATCGGGCTATTCCTACCCACACCATAGGGGAAATGAAGAATATCTTCTTTCAGGAGGTAGGCCCTCATCTTTAGGTGATCATGCTCTAACTACCTGTGAACACTTCCCCACTGTTTGAAATATTTGCCATCCATGCTAACAGCAGGAAACATCAAATGGAAAAGGGCACAGTTTGGACATAGTCCTTCCCCCTAATACAGATTACAGATTAATTTTCTGAGAAAGCATAAGTAATGTCCTTCCGCTTTTTTCCACTGTATCAGAGAATGAAGGCTCAAAATAGCCAGTATTGCACACTCCTGTACAGTTCCAAACACCCAAGACAGCCAATAGCATTCTGGTGATTTGAGTTCCAGATTTCTCACATTAAATTTAGCATTTCTAATATCTGTATTCATTAATACAACACTGGGCCTGGAGTCTGGATTACTTGAATCCACATTTGACCAGCTGTGAGATCCTGCTCAACTGTTTTTCTCAATTTCCTCAAATGTAAAATAGAGATAATAACAGCAGCTATATTCCAGGTTATTGCAGAGATTTTAAATGATACAATATTTGTAAATTTCAATTAAAAATCCTGGGCAGAAAATTTTTTCTGGAGTTCCTGCAAATGGGAGGAACCCAATTTTATCCTAATCAAGCCATTTTCCTGCATGCTAGGTTCCCCTTCTCCCCACCAAATGTAAGTGTAAATGTAAGTTAGCCCCACTCTCTGAAGGCCAGGTGTGCTACATTTTACCTTTCCTCTAGGCCAGTGATGAGCAAATTTTTTAAAAGAGGGGGCCAAAGGAAAGGAAATGCTCATCTGTCATTCTGTTTCTAAGGCAACTCTTTCAAAGTTTAATTGTATGATATCCTACTCATTGTATTTGTCAGATTAGGAATAATGTTGCAGGGCAGATAGAACATTTCAGGCCCCCCTCCCCCCATCCACCATAGTTTGCCCATCACTGCTCTAGTGTTCTCTGGAACCCCTAAGGGGTTTGGATGCTTGGCCTTTGTTATTGGCTCCAGCTCCCACCAGTAGTGCTTCCTTGATTTGTAGGGGTTTCTCTTACACCCTAATTTCATTTAACCTCTTAATAGATGAATTATTTTTGCAAAGGAATATGTACTTCAGAGGTATAAGAAATTACCATACATATTACCAATACATGGGCAATAAACCCCTTCTGCACTACTTTGTATTCTCTAGGGAGGGAAAGGGGATTTGGATCATACTTCCATTCTTTTATAGAATAGTTCTAAGTCCAAAACTGCCTTCGGACTTGACTCTTGGGGTGCCTTTGGCTTCTCAGAGCTTCTCTGCTGGATTGGTTTACTATAGTGTCCAACCTGGATCATGGCTCCAAGGTTGCAATGGCTGAATTCCATGGTCGGTGGGGATTCTTATTCCCTTGATCACAGGACTGAAAAGGACAAACGAAACACTAAAACTATAACACTCCAGGCCTGTTCCTTAGGGCCACAGGGTTCAAGAGAAAGCAGGAGAAGGTAGCCCTTCTCCCTTTTCTAGTTTATTTCCTGATGCCTGGCCAAAAGAACAAAAACAGAAAAGAACCAAAATATGACTTTTTCCTCCATCATTTCAAACATATTTTTTATTTCTAATCTGTCAACTTTTAAAAAGTAAACATGCTGCGTTTTAAATGACCATTTTGCAATAATAGGCATATTCTTTTTGCAATTAGCATTACTTTTGTTGGTGCGATAATTATTTAACTATAAAAACATATATTAGTGTTTTCTTGTTATATGAAAATTTGTCAGTGTTTTCTCCTCTTCCATATTTTCATTTAACCTTACCTAGTAGTCAGAAGCTTGACATAAGTGAACATTATTTTTAAGAAATCCTAGTCATTCTTATTTTTCTCTTTCTCTTAAATGTTTTCTCTTTCTGATGATGATAGAGCTAGTTTAGAAAAGAACACTGTAGTGGGGTGGGGTGGGGTGGGAGGAACAACTGGGTGGTATAGTAGAATGCCAAGCCTAGAGTTAGGAACACCTGAGCCCAAAGTCAGTCTCAGAGCTTACTATCTGTGTGATCCCAGGCAAGTTACTTAACTATGTTTGCCTCCGTTCTTATCTGTAAAATGATTTGGAGAAGGTTATGGCAAATCACTCCAGTATCTTTGCCAAGAAAACCCCATATGGGGTCACAAAGAATTGAACTCAATTGAAAATGACTTAACCTTATGTTAGAGAGGTAGAAAAGACTCCCTTTTTAGAGCCGTGAACCTATAAGTAATATTCAAAAGACAGGCAGAACATGGCACTTTGAGAAGTAAAAATGTGTTATTTTTAAAAATGAATTTATCTACTAAGTAGTTAAATTACAGTGAAAGGGAACTCTGTTTTCTACTGAACTTTTCATACTGAACTTTTCAGTTTTACTCTGAATGAAGGGAGCTTTAGGCACACATAATTGAAGTAATTTGATAATCTGCCCAGCTGGATGTGAGCCACAGCTCTTTTCCTGAAGGTGCATAAATTTAACTCCAATGGTGATGGTGAAGCTCCAACCCAACTGTAAAAATAGGAATCTGCTCTGAGTAATGCTTACCTTTTTTTTGGCTCACTTTACCAGCATAGTATTTGAAAGACAAGGAAGAATCTTACTGTAGTGAAAAGAGATTCATAACAGAGCCTTAACACAATCTTTCTGCTCAGTTAAATTAGACAGTATATTTATTCTCATTGAAGCCTCTATGAGGTGGAATAGGGCAATAGCACCAACCCAGTTGAGTATAGGGGGAGCAGCTGGCAGGGTGTTATAGCTAATCTGCAGTTTGGATAATCTATTAATCAGAAATTTATGATATGGTCTCACATTTGGAAGGGATGTACTGCATTTACATGAGCTGGTATAATTCTAATACTTTAAGATATTTGTAAGGGCAAAAAAATTAAAAAATTTTTCTGGAGCCATGAAAATGACATAGTTTTAGAAACATAAGAGGCAAATTAAATTTGTAATCTTTTTTTGGAAAGTAATTGATTTTATATCTGTGTATGTATAGTTTTGATTTCCCCCTCCCCCCTTCTTTTTTCCCTACAGCATCCTTTGATGGGGAAAAACATGCCACCAACCTTCCTTCTGTGAACAGTGCATCATTTGTCCTTCGTTTTCTGGAGAAACTCTGCCACAGTCTACAGTGTGATAACCTTTTTAGTAGCCAGCCTTTCAGCCCTTATATGGGAACTACCCATAGCCCGACAGAATATGATAGAAATAAACCAGGTGACAGAAAATACATTCTGCATTTTTATGTTACTTTTTTCATTGTCAATAAAATAGCTAACTTTAAGAGACCTATCTTTCTATAGAAACTAGTATTTATTCAGGATTGAACTGTGTATTGAAATTACAAGTGTTATACTCTACATTTTCTTTGTTTTACAAACATAAAGGAAATGTCTCCGTTTATGGGCAATGGAACTTAAGAATCAAGGCCTGTGGGTTTTGTTGAAATTCTCTCTTAATCATTAACCTTTCTATATTCTGTTATCTGGTTATTACTTAGAAAAATAACGTAAGGTGGACACAATATAAGAATATTTGAGTACTTTTCTGTGGTAGTATAAAATAAATTCATAACTTTCATGATCACAAGGATAACACATGACTTAAGATCTCCCAGATTCTGGGCTTATACAAACCTGATCCAGTATATCAAAATGTATTGTGTATTCATTATATCTCCATTCTTTGGACTGGAAAACCTCCACCTGCAGCTCATGACTTCATAAATGTAGCTAGTAATGTTTTTACCTTCCATATAAGCACTCAAGGTAACAAATAAACATAGCAAATTCAGGATTGCATTTCCATATAAAGGGCAGAGGACTCATGAACAAATATACAAAACTTTTGAGTGATTCACTATACTCAAAATGAACCCAATCTAGTTGTTTCTCTAACCACAGTAACATTTCTTGTACCTGTTGCCTTCTCTTTATTCATAACCATTGTACCCTAGTTCAGTTTCTTGTAATTGGCATCTCTCCTTCTACTCTTTGACTTCTCCAATCTCTCCTCAACACAACTGCCTAATGATTTTCATTAAAGTTCAGAAATGACCACATCTCTACTCTTAGTAAAACTCTGGTAGCTCCCTATTGACTGTCACATAACAGCATTATCTGAACCATATGCCATCTTTAAAAAAATTTTGTTTTTATGTGGGTTTCATAATTATCAGTATGGTTTCCATGGATATAATTTATTAATAAGTATATAGGGAGGCTGTGCTCATCTTTTTTTCCCAACTGTTAGGTATTTTTAATCATAAAGTTATAGACTGATGTAGTTGGTGATACAATAAGGTCTGAGGGGAAATCATTGTTTGATGGTAGATGCCTCCCCACATACTTACTGAATGAAATACCATTTCATACAAGTAGGCATTGATAATGTACACCAGGAATTTCAAAAATGTCATAAGGAGATGCTCAACAGCATAGACAGAGATAGCCCTTTTAGGCAAAATTTTAAAGTGGGTAATATATATTTGGTCCCTTCTGAACATTCCTGCTCGATCTGGATGTCAGTTAATCTTTGCCAAAGTCATAGGATTTGGAGCCAGAAAGGACCTTAGCCTCTAAGGGCCCTTCATTTCATTTTTGAGGTCCGTAAGGCCAAAAGAGAATTAATCTCCTAAAATCTAGATAAAAAAGGGATAGAACCATGGTTCTAACTCAAGCTTTTAAAATTGATGCCAGAATTCTTGGCCATTAAACTTAAATGTAATTGTTAATTTTGAATTAAGATATTAGTTTCTAATTTAAACTCTAACATAAAAGGTTTTTTAGGGGTATTTGTATTTTAAAGCCATATTAGTGAAGAAAGCAGGTTAATGATGCTTTGGCTAAGGTGCTGCTTGCTAACTTGTAAGGGTAGGTTTGAATTTGTAAAGGGAGTTCTTTAAAGGATGTGTGGGAGTTAAAGCACATCATGGTGCTAATCATTGTGAGGCTAGCACTCAACCAAAATGCCTATTCTTCATAACTCGACACAAAACAAAAGACAAGTTTTTTTGACAAGCATTTGACTGGAGCATAATATATTAAAGTAGCTTCTAAGACTCACAGCTGTGTACTCACTGTAGAGTGATTATTCTAACTTGGCATGGTACTTCTGGGATAATTAACTTCTGCAAAGTTAGATGTTATAGAAATGTGACATAGAAGGTGCTTTAGAAATAGTCTGAGTGAGTAAACCAAATATTTATGTTATGAGTAAATCTTTAGCAGTTAAATAACATGGAAACATAAATGAGTTTTGTAACGATGTAAAAAAAAACAGCTCATAGATGTAATACGTATAATAAACTTTTTTTTTCACAGCAAAAGAAGAAATATTAGAAAATAGAAGTACTAAAAGATATTCTCAGGATTCTCCACCTTATACTGCCCCTCTTTCCCCTAAACTTCCTAGAACAGAAGTGCATGCATCTGAAGGTAACTATCATTTATTCATTCTGAAGAATGGGAAAATATTTTGAATACCAAGGCCTCAATAGTTAGGATTCTAAATTAGTACCAAAGTCAAATTGACAATTAGAGTCTTCTTAAAGGTCAGTTTTGTGCTTCATTGTATCCTTTGCATAGCATGCTTTCCTAATGTGATATATGTGCAGAAGTATACTTTCTGGCAAGAATGCCTGCCTATTAGCTTTTGTCATGCTGAAAGACAGAAGAGAAAAGAAGAAAGGCCTCCCCTTTCTAGTGTACTGAAAGTTTTAACTCCCAGGTTACTGATTTTTATTTTTTTACGCCAAGTAAACTCATTTTGGCAAAAATTTATTACATTTTTGTAGTAATAAATATTTGCAGGATATCCTATTTGGGTAGTAATATACTATAATTTTTGTTTTTTAAATTAAACATAAACATTCTTATTGTTACTTTCTGTGACGAGATACAAATTGCTCTGTTTCTGTATAACATGGATCATTACAGATTTATGATGATAAAATTTGATTCTAGGCTACATCTCATACAAAATTCCAAAAGACAGTCCATATTTGTTATAATAGAGATTTATTGCACTAAATATTGCTTAAATTTGGTGTGGGACTGAATCCAGATTTCATTGGTATAGAAAGGTTACCCTGTGAGAAAACCCTATCTACCAGTGCAGATTGGCATTTGCTCTGTAATTAATAGCTTTAGAATGTTGCTTAGAGGACTGAGAGATTGAGTGACTTGCTTAGGTCATAGCATCAGTAAATCCCAGAAGTGAGACTTTGACCCAGTTCTTCCTGATTTTGAGACTGAGTCTCCATCCACCATACCACATTGGTGCTTATTGCTTGAGATTGGGAAATCATTTGTTGTAAATAAATTATATTGCAATAGCTTTTATTATAAAGTGATTTGATATATAAGTCCATTGAGTAAATAACCTTTGTGGTTATTTTCAACAATAGCAGAAATATTGCCAACTGAAGAAAATGGCATGCCCAAAGACCACAGATTTTCTGAAGAATCAATGGATTCATCATTGAATTCAGGAAATCCTTCAAGCCCTGCCCGTAGAAATCCCACAAACTGTCGTACCTCAGCAAATACTACATTTTATAGAAATTCTCTTCAGTCAGTAACTACTACCTCAAACTCGGTGCCAGTCTTACACAAACTGTCATTGAATCCTGCTGGGAACAATTATTATGAAAGCAACAGGAGCCGAATGCAAAGGAGAATCGAAGGTATTGTTCTATTTAATTATTTTGAAATTCAGTTTTATTTCCATTTCAGGTCCAGATTCCCTCCTTCCCCTTCTCCATGTATTGAGTATGCAAGAAAGACAAAACTCATAACAAATATGTATAGTGATGCAAAACAAATTCCTTTGATAGTTATGTCAAAAAAAAATATGCTGAAGGTTTAGTTTAGATGATTTGTTCTACAAATATGTTATTTTGCTACTTAAAGAATTTCATGATTTTTTGTACTGTTGTTCACAAAGTGAATTCATAAGGGTGAGAAAGGGGTTTTATGGGTTCAGTATATTAAAATATGGTCACCAGAGGATTGAACTATTGTCAATCCTCAATTAAGAATAATCTCAAGTCAAAATTGACTTTTATGGAAGTTTACTTACAATTAGGAAGGTTTCAATTAGGGAAATTGAGAGAGAGAAACTTGGCAAATGCAGGACTGAGGAGGAATGACAAAATTAAAATTTTGTTGTACTCTAAGCTTGATATGAGAACAGAACAGTGTAGCAGTTCAACCTTCTTTTAGGTGACATTAAGAAACATTGTATCCAGAATTTAGGAGGATGGTCCCACTATATTCTTCTTCAATTAGACCACATCTGAATGAAGTATTTCATTTTGAACACCACATTTTTGGGATTTAGTTATACATTGCCTTCTACAATGGTTGGATCAATTCATAGTTCCACCAGTAGCACTTGACTGGATCGGAGCTAGGATGTCCTCCGCCAGAACCCTTTTCCTCCTCCTCCTTTCTTTTTCCGGAGAATTACTCAGAATTCTCTCTGGTCTCAACTGTCACCAACTGTCAACCACTCCTTCTCTGGCTCCTTTTGTCCCATCCCCCTTGCACAAATTCCATCCTTACACACAGTTCTTTCTCTGAATGTGGATAGGGTTCTTAATCATAAATCTCAGGATTATCCTGGATCATTGCATTGTTGCTAGTAGCAAAGTCTATTACATTTGATCATCCTACAGTGTTTCAGTTACTGTGTACAATGTTCTCCTGGTTCTGCTCATTTCACTCCACATCAGTTCATGGAGGTCTTCCCAGTTTTTCAGAAATTAAGCAATTCACCACTATAGCATAATAGTATTCCATCACCATCAGATACCACAATTTGTTCCACCATTCCCCAGTTGAGGGACACCCTTCATTTTCCAGTTTTTTGCCATCACAAAAAGCATGGCTATAAATATTTTTGTACAAACATATTAAATCATCTCTTTGGGCTACAAAGCCAGTAGTGGTATTGCTGGATCAAAAGGCAGGCAATCTTTTAAAGCCCTTTGGGCATAATTCCAAATCACAACTCCATCAGCAATGCATTAGACTTTGACACTTCTTTATTGCTAATTTGGTCTTGAATTCTACCCAAAGTTGAGGAAAGTACTTCCAACTTTCCTCCTCTTAATTTTCTGTCATGTGATCTCTTATACATACATCTTGTATTCATTTGGAACTTACTTTGATGTATATGTAGGAGATATTGGTCTAAACCTAATCAGTCTTTTTCCAGCAATTTTTATTGAATTGTGAGGTCTTATCTAAGTATTTGGGGATCTTTGGATTTCTTTCTATACGATATATCTAATTTATTCTACTGATCAACTTTTCTATTTTTTAAATATATACCAAAATGTTTTTGATGATTTCTACTTTCTAGTATACTTTGAGACCTGAGACTTCAACTTCCTTACTTTCCACTTTTTAAAAAAAATTTGTTATTTTTAAAGAAACCCTAAGTAACTGTGTATTGGTTCCAATACAAAAGCAAGAACCTTGATTCTGGAGTCAAGCCTGAGTTCAAATTCAAATCTTGAATGATTTTTATTGCCTATATGATATTGGGGAAAGTACTTAATTTCCCTGGACCTTAGTTACCTCAACTCTTAAGTGAGGGGTTTTTTTTAAATACTTACCTTCCATCTTAGACTCAATATTGTGTATTGATTCCAAGGCAAAAGAGTGGTAAGGGCTAGGCAATGGGGATTAAGTGACTTATCCAGGGTCACACACAGACCTAGGAAGTTTCTGAGGCCAGATTTGAATTTAAGACCTTCTATCTCTAGATCTGGCTCTAAATCCACTGAGCCACCCAGCTGCCCCCTACTCTCCAATTTTTAAAAATTACTGTTCCCTTTTAGTTTCTTAACCTTTTATTCCTCTGGATGAATTTTTCTCCACCTAGGTCTTAAATAATATTTTTTTGTAATTTGATTGTTATTACTGATGCTGAATCTAAAAATTGATTTAGATTTTGTCATTTTATTAGCATAGCCCAACAATGAACAGTTAGTATTTCTTCACTTATTCACATCTGTCTTTATTTCTGTGGAAACATCACCTACATTCAGTCAGGGGTGACAGCATTAGGAAATCAGCATTGTACACTAGAAAGAACTCTGGTTTTATAGACTTGAGGATCTGAATTCAAGTGTGAATTCTGGTATGTGACCTTGGGAAGTCCCATAACCTACCTCAGTCTCATTTGCCTTATCTGTAAAATAAGTAAAGTGAATTATGGCTCCTTGAGGTCCCTTCTAGCTCTTTATCTCTGATCCTGGGAGTCTGTGTACAAATAAAAATATATATGTAAACATAAGTAATTTGTGAGAGACATTCAGGATATTTGAGCTGAGCTTTGAAAGGTTATTCAAGAATTTCAGGAAAGATAAAGAGGAAGAGGGCATTCCAGGAAAAGGGATCGTTGTGTGTAAAGGCATGGAAGGAAGCAGGAAGATGGAATGTGGTTTGTGAGCATTAACTACAAAGGCCTATAGGGCTGGACTGAAAAGTAAATAAAAGGGAGGGATACTATATAATACTGGAAAGCTAAATTGGAGCCATATTGTGAAAGACTTTGAAGGCCATCAGAGGAGTTTGTATTGAATGTTAGAGATCACTGAGGCAAGAACTATATGGGACTCAGTCCCTCTGACCCCAAGAGGAAGATTATCCCGTGACACTGCAAAACAGGGTCAAATGGGACCAAAGTTCTTCTTTCTTCAAGGGGATGCATACTTGAGGAATGCTATGCCTATGAAAGCCAAAAGTGATCTTTAATTAAGCAGGTACTTCCATACATATGTGGGACAGTAAGCGTGGTGCCTGGATAGCTCAGCTTAGAAACAGCAGGCAGCAATTTACATATTTTTCTAACAAAGGGTGGTGGTCAATGGGCTGATCCAGGGAAGGAATGGGAGGTGTTATGGGCAGAGTTCCAGGAATAAGGGGTAAAGGGCTTTTTTGGTACTTCAAGGACAGTCACCAAGATAAGTGGGGATGAGGTCAGAGAGTCCAGTGCTTGAGTACAGGCAACAAGATAAGCAGGATAATGGGAAGAGTCTTGAGGCCAGCTGAAACTCATGAAGTAGGACTTTCCAAAAAGTCCAAGGCTTAGCTGATGGCTCTGCACTGGGTTTATTCTCATTCACTTCAAAGGACTGCTGATTCATCAAGCCATTCTGTATCCTGATTGGTTCCGTCAGTCTCACACAGTTCCCCTTCCTTACTGAGGTGGAGGGACGGGCTCAAGAAAATCAAGGCATTTTCGTTTTCACATGTCTGTGAAGCAAGAGAAGAACATGGTCAGACTGTGGCAGGTGGGTAGGCTTTGGATTTGGTGGAGGAGAGATTTGGGTCAGGGATACCAGTTAGGAATCTGTTGAAATAGTTCAGATGAGGGATATTAAGAAGGTTAGCTAGGATGATGAGCTTGTGAGCAGGGGCTGGAGGTAGAAGTGAAAGCTGTTGTGAATGAAAAAGATTTGGCAACTGATTGATTAAAGAGGAAAGGAAGAGTGAGAAGTCAAGATTGACTGGAAATTGCATTTTGATCTTTTTAAAGATTTAAGTCAAAGAAATAGTAAAACAGATCATCGATTCCTTTTTCAATATACTTTGGAAGAGGAATCTTAAAAGACAAATATTAAAGTTATCTTTGACAACTAGAGACACCAAAAGTATCTTTTTCCTGAAAAATTTACACTTTTAGAAAGAATCTTTAGAAATCCGCAATAAATGACTCACTGGTACTTCAAAATGAAATTTTATTAGAAATGTTAAGTAGATATAATGTGAAATGCTAGACAATAGGTTTTTTTCCTAAACTTCAGTGGCAGTTCTGGTAGGCCAACACAGCAAAATAAAAGTTTTCAATTCTTAAGAAATAATAAGTAACAAGATACAAATTAAATCCCATAAATCATCAGAATTTTTGTATATTACTAACAAAGTCCTAGAAGAAGAGATAGAAATATTTCATTTAAAATAACCACAGATAGAATAAAATACCCTGGGAGTGCACCTACCAAAACAAATAGAAACTACATGAACATAATTATAAAACTTTTTACACAAAGTCAGATCTAAATAATTAGAAAAATATTAATTGTTCATGAATAGGCAAAGGCAATATACTTAAATTGCCAATACTACCTAAACTAATCTACTTAATACCACCCCAATTAATTTGCCAAAAAAATTGTTTTATTGAGCTAGAAAAAATAATAAAATTCATTTGGAAGAACATTAAAGGACCAGGAATATCAAAAGAATTAAATGAAAAAAAACTTAAAAGATGGTGGTATAACAGTACCAATTTTTAAATCTTATTATACACCAATAATTATCAAAACTATCTAATTACTGGCTAAGAAATAAAAAGGTAGATCAGTGGAACAGTGCAGGCATTTGACAAAAGCATAGGTCCAGATTTGGGGGGACGAGAAATCAGTATTTGGTAAAAAATGTTGTGATAGATAGACCAATATCTTACACCATTCACTACAATAAGATAAAAATGGATATATAATTCTAGACCTAAGATGAGCTATCATAATTTCTTTATAATTAGAGAAACAGGAAACATATTACCATTTAGGGTTATGTATAGGAGAGGAATTTACAAGTCAAGAGAATGGAGAGCATTATGAGATGTAAAATGGTTAATTCTGAGAATATTAATTTGAAAAGGTTTTGTACGAATAAATGTTAAGATTAGAAGGAAAGCAGAAGATTGGGGGTGGTGTTTATAGACAACCTCTTGGATAGAGGTCTCATTTCTAAAATATATAAAGTTTGTCAGATTTCTAAGAATGAGAGCCATCCCTCAACTGATAAATAAGCAAAAGATATGAACAATTTTTGGATGAAAAAATCAAAATGATAAATGTTAGAGGGGATGTGGAAGAAAGGAGACCCCAATACATTGTTGTTGACACTGAATTAACCCAACCATTTTGGAGCGCAATTTGGTATTGCACCCAGAAAGGTATAAAACTATGTATACCTCAGACCCAGAAATATCATTGCTGGGTGTGTTTCCCAAGTAGATCAGGAAAAGAATCTATATTTTGCAAAAAATATATAACAGCTGTCTTTGTGATTGCAAAGAACTGAAAATTGAGGGGATGTCCTTCAAATGGGGAATGACTGAACAAATTGTGGTATATGATTGTGATGGAATACTACTGTGCTGTAAAAAGCAAAGAACAAGTTAATTTTTTTTTAAACTTTGAAGGAACTACATTGGATAGTGAACAATGAAATAAATAGAACTAAAAATATTATATACAGCTATAGATTTAATATTTGAAGAATAACTTGTGAATGTCCCCTTGGGGGAAAAAAGTGAAAAATGGAAACCTTGGAAGACATAATTTACATATACATATCTGACTTCTGGATGATACTTTCTATGATGTAGGGAGGAGCTAAGATACTTATAAATAAATTCTATTAATAAAAAATTTTTTAATGAAAAAGAAATGATAGGTAAATATGTTAAGTATAAATTCTAGCTAACCTGACCCCAATTTAAATATTTTATTAAACTCATGTGGCTGGGATTAGCCATAATTTCCTATTTCTGCTTACCTTTGATGACATGACTTATTTTGAAATGGAATAAAGATTTTTTTTCTGAACGGAAGCCTTTTCAGTACATATATTCACACATTCTTTGTTCAGCCTGTTCTCGTTTTTTTCCTAAAACTTTTTGGGTCAGCATGGTTCTGATTATTCAAGGGTTCCCAAGAGCCAGAATATCACTCTTCTTTCAAGTTAATTATTTTAAGATGAGTGCTAAAGCCAAGACATTTAATTAATTTTAATTTCTCTTTCATCCATATTAAAATGAGTATGTTTCCAATAAGTGGATGTTCTGTGTTTTTCCTCATTTTTTTTTTCACTGAAGCTGCAAGTTCGACAACTGGACCAGATCTCAGTGCACTAAAACGGGAATCTTCAAGAGGACTCAATAAAGATCCCTCAAATTGGTCTATAGATGAAGTAATGCGATTTGTGAAAGAAGCTGATCCTCAGGCATTAGCACCACATGCAGAGCTTTTCAGGAGACATGTAGGGGTACCATTTTGTTTGATTTTCTCCATGTAGTAACTTTTTATCAGTCCACAGGTTACTGCAATTAAAGGTTAATTCACATTGATAGTACAGGATCCTTTCAAATGATTAGATTTCTGTAACTATATACGTAAAAAATAAAGCCTTGAAAATTATTTGAGAATATTTTCTACTCCTATATCTTATTAACAATAGAAAAAAGATAGTATAGACAAGTTACTAATTTCTTTCTTCTCATGTTGCTTTACTGACCTAGTAATGATTAGATGCCTGTTGACTCATCTGTTGAAATACCTACCTAATTACTGAAATTTTGGGATGCAAATGCTATTCTTTGATATTCCCTAGAAAGTGAAACACCAGAGTACAGTAATATACAAAATAACATTTGTTCATGAAGCTTTCCCAGAACTGCCTAATTTGTTAGCTCCCTTTTCTTCAAATTATCTTATATTCACTTATGTATTCTTTCAGTAAAATCCATCTTCCTCAAGACCAAAGTTTTTTGGTTTTATTATTGTAAACCTCCCCTCCCCCCCATCTAGCATAGTCAGTGCCTTGCTCTCCCTCCCTCCCTCAGACAGAAGGGCAAAGCAAAAATACAGTTAAGTGACTTGCTCATGAACACATAGCTAGGAAGTTTCTGAGGCCACATTTGAACCCAGGTCTTTCCCACTCCAGACCTGGCATTCTAGCCATTGTGTCACCTAGTTTCCCCCACATGTTTTGTTTTGGGAAGAGAATGAGGCCAGAGGTTGATCTGGACAAATGATTACATCTGGATAGGCAAGTAATACTCTGTGTAAAAACTCTTCACTTATTCTTATCAGCAACTTCTCTGGAACTTAAAGTAGGGCCAGTGAGATTTTGAGGCACAAAGAAGCCAACAGATGTAACTAGTAGTTTTTTCTTCTAAACCATTAAAAAGAGTGGCCTAATGTTTACTGTGTTGTTTGCTTTCTAGCTTAGAAAATTCAGGGTTAGCTTATAGTATTTGTTCCTCTTTAAGGAATGTTATAATTAATATTCACCTTAAAGAAATTAATTTCATGGAATTTTTACATTGATGGCATTAATATTGGGCACTGCATAATCATGCTCCTTCATTTTCAGAGCAAGTGAATAAACAATTGAGATTGAACTTATATATGCTGCTATTTACCTATTTAGTTACTATGTTCTTAATAAATTTTTTTTAACCCCTACCTTCTGTCTTGGAATTGATACTGTGTATTGGTTCCATGGCAGAAGAGTGGTAAGGGCTAGGCAATGGAGGTTAAGTGACTTGCCCAGGGTCATACATCTAGGAAGTGTCTGAGGTCATATTTGAACCCAGGACCTCTCATCCCTGGGCCTGGCTCTCAATCCACTGTGCTACCCAGCTGCTCCCTTCATAATAATTTCTAACATTTACAGACTATTGAAGTTTACAAGGTCTCACATACATTAACTTTGTTTAATCTTTGCAGTAAGTTTTGTAAATATTTTTGCTGTGTCGTGCAGTGTTTAAATGGTAGACATTGGTAGTCTAGAGTTTGAACCTAGTAATAATCCAGTGCCCCATAGGTATCCAGGTTTGAAATAATAAAATTGGAAAATTATACTTTATTTCTGTCTTTTCTTAGTAAAATAGATATACTATCAAATTTCCTTTGAAATTTCTTAAAAAGTGGATTTTCGGATTATAGTGGCAACAGTTAGAGGTAGGAATATGGATTCAGATGTGTCATTTGACATTCATGTGCCTTGGGCTTATTGGTAAGTCATACATAGGTTCTGATGAAATAACAGTGTCTTTCGGTATGTAGATAAATAATTTTATTACTATAACTTCCATGCTTTATTTACAATTTATTAAATAGATTTTTAGAATATTTTTAGAAATATAAATCTACTTTCATTTGTCATTTAGTACTTTTAAAATAAGTGAAAATAATCTATTAGTATTCTCTTTTTTTCTTTCCTCTATAGGAAATTGATGGAAAAGCACTGCTGTTATTGAGGAGTGATATGATAATGAGATATATGGGACTAAAGTTGGGACCAGCATTAAAGCTCTGCTACCACATTGAAAGACTCAAACAAGGAAAGTATTAGAAAGTGAGAGAGACCGAGATTATTGTATTTTCTGGTTGAAATGACTTCTCAGGTTTACATATTCACCATTTTTATTTAAAAATATTTTGCTATATTATCTAGTTCTCAGTTTCCAGAAAATTTCTCTTTTAAAATGTGATATTTCTACTATTTACAGGAAATTATTCTGTTATAGCATTTCAAGATTCATTCAAGGGGTGAGAATTTAACTGACTATTGCTAGTGGTAAATTGGGGTTTATTTTTTCATATATTTTGATAAATATAATTGATATAGGAAATGTACAAGCTTTCATTAACTTTAACTTCACATTGAGAACCAAAATAGCTGAATCCCAAAGGATTTAACAAACAAAAGATTTCAGGGGTTTATTAATGTTTTTAATTGTGGCTACAAAAGTTTCACCATAGAATTTAAAGATGCAGGTGTGAATCTCATCTCTTACTTGATTTTCATTTTCTAAAGCTCCAAATGTTCGATTTGGTTATGCTTTTACAGATTTGTAGAAGGAGAATAAACATGTGAATTATACTCTTTTTTTGTTTTTGTTTTTTAAACAGGCATAAGCTTTTTTGAAGTATTGTTATTTTTGAGAGAGATGCAATTGTTATTTTATTCAGGCAATATTTATATTACTTGGAAAGGTTTTCTTTGACCACTTTAATAGTCAACTATTCAGAGATGAAAAGTCCAAAATTCTTTTTAAGCAATATAATTCCTGTTTTAAAACATTCCATCTTTTTAGTAAGCTTGAGAATGGAAATATGTATTCCTCTTTTACACTCATGTACACAGATGTATGTATGTCTTATCTGATTTTAAAAATATAAATATTTTTCAAGTACTGTACCATATTTTATTTTATCCATATTATCTATAGGTACATACAAGTAAATAATTTGTTTTTTGTGCTTTAAAAATAGCACTGTTCCCCCACACTGGTAATAATAAGCAATATGCTTTTATTTTTCTTATTTGAGGGGTGGGGGGAGATTTTATATCATTTACCATCATTAACCACTCTCTACTTCACTTCCAAGGTTATAAGGAACAGGCAGATTCATTTTCATAAAAGGAAATTTCCTGTCCTATGCAATAATCAATTTGCGTATCCAATTCTGACACATTTATTATACTATGCCCCCTTTTTTGGTTTTAATTTAAAGATTGTTTTTCAGTAAGAATCGGTCCTATATATAATATGCACTTATACATATACTTATCTTTATTGCTTTATATAAAGTTTGGTGCTTTTTTTATATAAGCTATGATTTGTTTCCTATATAAACTAATCTGTTTTTTGTCACTGCCAATTATATTTACATCAGGGACAAGAAGGTACATTTTCTTTGTAGAGAAAAACAAATGTTCTATGTAGTACTGGATCTGCTGGGAAAAATGTAATCTTAGAGGATAATTTTTATAATGTTTATTACATTTTTTTATAAAAGATTTCTTGTCAAAATTGGTATTTTTGCAAATTGCTCTTTTTGAGAATGCCTTGCTTTAGTTAAAAAAAAACCAGGTTATTGAAAGACTATTGCAATATCTTACAATTAACAGTGTTACATGTTCAAACATTCATATTTTAAATGACTGCCATGTGTTTTTAATTTAGCCAGTAACTTCTGAAGAATTATTTTTACTATAGTTGCATCATTTGAATTATATTGCATCAACCAACCTGTAAATTGTATAGTATATATTTGATCAGAGTCTTAAAATATTTTTAAAAGTATAGTTTATTTTTCTGATTAGAAAATTTGTCAATTTTGTTATCAAAACTTAAGACATTGCTGATTTGTGTATATCACATTGCTTTAATGTATGAATTTATTTAGATGTTAGTAATAAGTACCTCCACTTCAAAAAGTTTTCTCTTCATTTTCCATATAATTGATTTTTTAAAAATTAAGAGTATATATAAGGTAAAGAGGTAATTCCTTGGGAACAAATTTTTTTTTTATTTACCTCCAAAAAGCAAAAAAAAAAAAACAAATTTTTTTTGTTCCCAAAGAGGTAATTCCTTGGGAACAATTTTTTTTTTTTTGCTTTTTGGAGGTATATAAATTCAGGCAATAAGGGTACCATTTAGGAAGTTACATGGATTGTCTTCAGTCTCAAAAATGGCAATGTTGCTATCCATCTCTGCAAGTGGAATTGAAAAGCCCAAGATATCAACAGTAACATTTCACTGAGTGCATATAGTGACCTTATATTGCTTTGCAACTATAACTTCTCCATTAGGAAGCTAAAGTTTCATACTTGATTACATTCATCCACCTGTATATAAGATAGTCTAACACAGAGGATTCTGGTATGTCTGAGCAAACTCAATTTTCAGAGTTATTATACATGACTACATTTTCTCTCATGTGGGTCTGCTCAAAGTTAGTTTATTTTGTTATTAGTTTGCTACATATAGTTTAAACCTTTTCCCTAGTGTTCCTTGCTTTTTTTTCTAAGTTGCTTGAGGTTTTACTTCATATTGTCCTAAAGGTATTTGCATTTGACGGCCTTGCTTATGATTGTCAAGTCATTCCACTCTTATATCTGCTCAGATCATTCTATTTCAAAGCTCATTTCACGTTAGCAGTGAAATATTCATTTTACACTTTTCAGACCAATAACTAAATTTTCCAGATTTCTTGATTAAATTTATTTAAGCCCATTTTTCATTATGTTCTTTAGAAGTCAGAACCAGAAAGCTTTTTGATCTTATCAATGAATTTCTTTAGCATTCTTAAAATTTCTTTTTAGTAATTGGTCATAAAGTTGGTCATAAAGCTTTGATTCTGCATTACTCATAATCTCATGTGGTTACTTACAATACTAGGAAAAACAAAATATCATACGTGTTTTAAATTTTAAAAAAGAAATTTGTAAAATTATTACATGTTATTATATAACTACAAATATGTTACAAATGAGAACATTTTCTAGGGAAATTTATAACTTGATGTTAACTTCCATATTTCTTGTTTAAAACCTCAATTGTAGTTGCTTAAAGTGGTTTGACTAAAACTATAACCTGTACCAGGTGATTAGTGTTGTGGAATGAATCAGAAATCTACTAAATATGGTTCCATAGTGATTAGAAGACACATCTACATAGTAAGCAGTCTACTTCTTCCAAGATAGGACCAAGATCACTATGTCATTGTACAAGTAATACCTTACTAGAAATTTTGCATTTATTTCCTTGTTTCTTCAGACTATGTGCAAAATCTTTTGTTTATGAATATAGGTATAAAAATAAATCACTTTTGCTTGCTTATTTTGCTCATACCATTATTTCACTCTGTATTATAGCATGACACCTAAATAAAAAAGAATATATTTTAAATGTATTTTCAACAGGGATGTTCTATAGAAAGAATAAAATATTTCATATCATAATGGTTTTGATATTTATTCATTAAGCTACTTAGTTTTCAGACAAATTTCTAACAGTTTCTATTTCAGGAAACCTGCTTGTACATTCTGAAGGGAAAAAACTGAATCTAATCTAAATGAAGCAATAATTTTATTATAAATTATTTAGTGTAGGTGAAACAAAGTTGATTTATAGAAATTTTTTGAGCTTGAAGACATTTTATTTTGATGAGTAAATTAAAGATGTCTCCTGTTAGAATTTATTTTTACTTGCCACAGTTCAAAAAATAATGAATTAAAAACTGCAGACATTACCAGGCTAACTCATACATTTCAAAACAATGTGTCACACACCTGCAATTCTTTCTGAAAGTACATATTTGGTTGCTTAACTTTTTGTATTTCCTTTCTTTAAACTAAGCCAAATTCAGAAATAAGGATTGAGAACATAAAAACTCAAAAGATTGCAACATTTGTACTAATTTAGTCAAGTTTCTTATTTCACCAGAGGGCAGTATTTGCCACTGAATGGGCCCCAAACTGATTAAGAAAATAATTACTTGAATGAAATAAGTGCAAGTAGTTTGAATTCCTGTGACATTTTACAACATCCCTTTTAGGACATTGCACAAACTGACTCTTAAGTCAATTAGACCACAGTTAATAAAAAAGCCATGAAAAACTTGTGACAGTTCTTTGATAGAAGAGGTATTACTTCCAGTTCTTTATCTTCACTCTCAAAATTCTGCCCCCTTCAACTCTATGGACTTTGGAACTTGCTGTGACTCATTTCTACTGTTGGCATTGCTGTTTAAATATTACAAGGGATACTAATAAAGAAACATTTATTTTATGCTTTCAGTATGCAGAGGATATTTCTAGGCATTATGTAACAATTCCCGAAGAAGAAAAAAGAACACTAATACAGGCTATCCTCAAGATACTTAATTGGAGAAACAACTTAATACCTATACATGAAACAACTTCACATTTATAAGACAACTTATGACATTTGCAAATGTAAACAAGACTGTCATTGAGGAATGTACTGTTGTTTGTACTGAAGTTTCCAGATAACTTAAACATTCCTTTAAAAAACAATGTAAGCATTTTGGATTAAAAAAATTCTCTATTATACAATGGTTTGGAGTCAGAGGACCTGAATAAAAATTCTGCCCTCTAATGTTTATTACCTGTGCGACCAGGGATAAATGACTCTCTTTGGGTCTTAGTTCCACTATATCTAAAATGAGGCGATTGGATCAGATCACTAACATATATATTAATACATACATTAGCCATCTTTTATGACAAACATTAGGGGTACAATGACAAAAGTGAAAAAGACCCTGCCTGTTACTGGGGAGCAATGTGTATGTATGTGTATGTTTATAACAAAACGAACACGAGACAATTCTGGGAGGAAAGGTTACTAGCAGCTGGGAAAATCGGTAAAGGTTTCATGTAGAAGTTGACATTTAAGCTGAGTTTTGAAGGAAACCAGGGATTCTAACAGAAAGAATTGTGGAGAGGAAACATTCCAGGAATGGAGGGTGGCTAGTACAAAAGGTATAGAGAGATCAGAAATGAAGTCTG
Source organism: Gracilinanus agilis (assembly GCF_016433145.1). Classification (NCBI taxonomy): domain Eukaryota; kingdom Metazoa; phylum Chordata; class Mammalia; order Didelphimorphia; family Didelphidae; genus Gracilinanus; species Gracilinanus agilis. The sequence continues at coordinate 452,259,695 of NC_058132.1, forward strand.
GGGTCCTTATGAGTTTTTATATCTTTTATGGTTTTTGTTGTTGCCTTCTCCCTTGCTTTCTGTTGTTGCTGCTTCATATGCTTGTCTTTTATTCTACCTTCAATTCCTCTTCTCTACCCTTCTTCTTTCTTCTAAATTGCTATGGACTACCCTGAATAAGCTTTAGTAAATGGACTTTTCAGTCTCATTTTCACTTCTAGATAATTAAGGCTGCTAAATAAGTGTCCACCAGATAACTGAAGGATTAAATTTTAAAATCTTATTATGTGTAAATTTTCTGAGAGTAATTTTTGCTTAACAGATCCTAAGCACTAAGTATTTAGCACATTGTGAGTACTTGATATCCAGAGCATCTAATCAGTTTTATTCTGTCCTCTTAAAATCCAAAACTGAACTAGAATATTTTCTAAGGGGCCAGAATCTTTGTTTTCTTATGTCTAGAAAGTTACTGAGAGGGGGCAGCTGGGTAGCTCAGTGGATTGAGAGAGTCAGGCCTAGAGATGGGAGGTCCTAGGTTCAAATCTGGCCTCAGACACTTCCCAGCTGTGTGATCATGGGCAAGTCACTTGACCCCCATTGCCTAGCCTTTACCACTCTTCTGCCTTGGAGCCAATACACAGTATTGACTCCAAGACGGAAGGTAAGGGTTTTAAAAAAAAAAAGAAAAAGAAAAAGAAAAGAAAGTTACTGAGGATTTAAAGTACATGGACCAAGGAATGAGAAAGTTTTCATAAAAAAGAAAATATTTTTGTTATATTCTAAAGAAAATGGAATGATGCCTTGCTTGTGGAAACAGTTTAGTTTTATAAAGAAGCAGAGAAAGATCTTTTATTTGTTGAGAATAAGGGAAATGTGAGTAAATTAGCAGTTTTCCAGGGTATCAAAGAATTAGACTACTACTTCAGAACTGCTAAAGTTCATGATGTTCAACTAATTTGTATGCTTCAAAACTAAAGAGAGTAAAAACTTTAAAATAAAAAAATATAAGTATTTAAGATGATACAATTTTTTTAAAGTACTGTTTTGATAGAAACTTGGAGAATTGTAACTTCTAAAGTAAAAGGCATGGGGCAGCTGGCTAGGACTGGGTACAGAGCCTGGCCTTGGTGACCCTGGGCAAGTCATTAAACCCTGTTTGCCCTAGCCTTTGACCTTCATATCTTAGAATTGATACTAAGACAAAGTTAAGAGTTTAAGGGGAAAAAAAGTAAAAGGCAAGTTACTGAGAATTAGCAGTTCTCACTTAAGCCATAAGAACTAGTAGAAGAACCTGAGAGAATTGACAATACATGAAAGAACTAAAGAGCTTTTTCAGAACTGTAACATTTAGAAACAGGATGTTGATAAGCTTCAGCTGAATGATACCTGAATAGTCAAACAGGATTGTCTTTGTGATCCAACAGTTTTACTGCCATGTATTGCTTTTCAGCACCATCTAGAGTTGGAGAGAGTTAGAGCCTTCCCTGTAAGGGTTTATTGCTCTGTGCTGCCACCTCTGGCTGGAAGAAAAGTAGTAAGGGTCTTGCAGCTGCTATGTATGGGAGCTGGGAAGCTGGCTGAAAGAGTCAACCTGAATCTTGTTGCTTTGTATGCCGAGTATTGATTGAACAGGGCAGCATCCAGGTGAGAGAATAACTGTCTAGATCAGTGATGGACAAACTTTTTAAAGAGGGGGCCAAAGGAAAGGAAATGCTCATTTGTCAGTCTGTTTCTAAGACAACTCTTTCGAAGTTTCATTGTATTGTATCCTACTCATTGTATTCATCAAATTAGAAAAAATGTCAGGAAGCTGAATCTGGCCTGTGGGCCGTAGTTTGCCCATCACTGATCTAGATTGACCTATAAAGCCCAGAACTTGTCAGTTCTCTAGCTTAAAGAAAATTGCTATTCATATTTAGAACTTATGTTTCTAAACGTCCTCTTAAGGATCATGATTAACTAAAAGAATTTCTTTAACTCACAATCCAGATTTTTTTTCACTCTATGTATTATAAATTAATAGAGATTAGTGTAGTGATAGATTGTTATTCTAATCAGCAGACTCTTTGTGCTTCACACAAATGTTATCAAGTATTTGAATTAAAGAAGAAAATAATAAATTGGGGGAAGAGGAATATGGCTTTGTAAGAAATATTTGAGGCTTTAAAAGTTCCTGCTCATTGGGGTTTCCACATAACAACTTTTTAAATTGCAGAATCTGCCCAAGTATGAGGTAAGGGAAAAGATGAAATTTTGTGGGATTGGGAGATGGTAAAATTTTATGTCTTAACATCTTTGCCTTTTGTTTTCAGAGACTACTACTACTAGTCCATCATTCATTCTGTAAGAGTGCTCCATGGAACAGGTGATTGCTGCCAACCACCTGCTGCTTGGGGTTGTTAGCACTGCCTCTGAAAGCAAATCCTGGTAACCCATAGTGGGTGAGATCATCTGAAACCCTATATTGGACATAAGGTCAGGATGTTAGGGTAGCAAAGAGAGACTAAAAGTAGAGATAGGGTGAAGTTAGGCTGTTATATTCCATGAAACAAACTGGTTAATGTCAGTTCCCATTATCAAACACTTTCTTTTTTCCTTCTTTTATTCATGTAATTGATCTTGATTCACAATACTTTAATCCCTACCTTTATTTCCTATAATCTACTGCCTGGGAGGAAGGCTGGAATAGATAATCAGGCTTTCCAGTTCCTTTATAGCTTTAGAAATTTTTACTATTGCCATTGCAATTGACTGAGCTGTGAATCATATGGTCACTAAAAAGGCATGTAACTGTCTCCTGTGAATGAATTTGGTCAATAGGAGTAATTTTCCAAACAAAAAAGAATAGGCATAGATCCTCATACAATATTTCCTTTTCTTTTTTTTTCACATGCCCCCTAGTCAGTTTTTAAACAATTCATACTGCTCCATGAGCTGTATGAGTTCAAGAAAATAGAAAAGAAAGTAGGCAAATACTATGGTGAGCCAAAGGAGTGCTGAATAAAGCCTTTGAGTAAGCTAGCACACCAACACCAGATAATGACAAAATCATTTGTCTGGCGATCCAAATATAGCTTCAATTGATGACCAAATTCTATATTACTCTCCTTAGCTTATGAATAAGGTTTCTGGCTGATTTTCTGTAGGCATACTGAAAATAGAGTATTAATCAGGTATGGTTTGCAGTTGCAACTAAAGCATCTCAAGTATTACCTGGAACACCCATCAAGTATGTAGACAGCCTGTGCACCAGTCACATTCTCTTAAAAATAAAATAGATTAACTTTACCATTTTTTCCTAACCTCTGAAAACTGTTCCTGTATACAAACAATACTTTAGCTTAAAATCCAGAATCTATTCAGAGTATATGTTTTTACTCCATAACTACCAACCACCAGAGAATTAGGTAGAGGAAATTTCTTTGTATATTCTGTTCCTTAAAATAAGTTGAATATGTTTCTCATTTCTATTAACACCAAAGATTTGTAGCCAACAATGATTCAGTGTTCTTTTTCTTTTTCCCTTATACTCTTCAATTTCTTACTTTAGTATTGCATAGTATCCTTTAGTCATATAAAATATTTTAATAATCTCTCAATATCCATACTTAACTATTCTAGAAGAATAGAGCGTATGGGCTAGTTCATCAGCTTTATTTCCTTGAATATACTTTGCATTATGTATATACTTCAAAATAATCCTCAAATGTAACAATTTTCCCCCTTTCAGTTTAAAATGATACCATTTAAAGTTGTGTGTATCTCATTTTCATCTTTTGTGGGTTTTTTTTTTTTTTAAGAAACTCAAATATTTGAATAATATATGAAGACCGGTAAGCCAGATGGTCCTCATTCTGGAAAAGGTTGTAGCCAGTCCAGGAAATTTTGGTCCTGTCATGGAAAGATATTTTAAGCCTTTCATTGAAAAAAAAGCCCCTAATACATACAGTATGTATATACAAAAATTGGCAAATGTATAAAATAGCTGCTTTAAAGAAGTGGGTCAGTATGTGGTTTTTGAAAACTATGATTTAAACAAGAATTAATAATGGTCTAGAAAAACTAAAAATATTTTCATTAAATTTGTTTCACTCCCCACAAATAACTTTATTTCCTAATTTTTCATATTGTCATTGTAGCCACTTCCTTTACCTGGTTATTATAATTTAAATTGAATTTGTATCCTTCCATATTGGGAGAATGGACATTGGATCTTAAATCAGAGACAGAGTTAGCAAATGATTGGCTTAGATCTGGTTTTCTTTGTAGGAATGTTTAAAATACCTCTTTTATTGAATGAACTTTTTTCTTTAATTATTAGACTTAGGGTTAAGGAATATGTCACATTCGGTTGCATCTTAAGCTCTTTTGCTCAGTAGAATATATTCCACTTGCTGCTATGGTTTCTGGTGGGGGCAGAATAGTTTTGGGTTCATATTTCCTTACTTTTATATTTGAATGTCTTTCTCCTAGATGCTTACAGACTTTGTTGTTCATCAATAGAATTGTTAAATTTAACCTCTGTATCTCGAAGTTTGTTTCTTAGGTTTTTTTTTTTCCCCCTGGAGGTGATCTATGAATCTTTTCATTGGCTATCCTTTGAGTTGTTTTTTTTTTTTTCAATTCATTTGTTGTCTGTGCCCAAAAGTTCTGGGTATTTTTCTTGTGTTCATTATTGAATTATGTTGTTTGGGGATTTTGACTTGTCATATTCTTCTGGAAGACCTGTATGCAATATGTAAGTTGTTTCTATGCATTATCTTGAAAAGATCATTATGTTGGAGCAGCTAGATAGCACAGTGGGTAGAGTACCAGGCCTGGAGTCAGGAGGACCTGGGTTCAAATCTAGCCTTAGACACTTACTAGTGGTGTGACCCTGGCAAAGTCATTTAATCCCTTTTTTGTTGCATTTTCACTTTGTCCTTTAATACTATATATTAATATTTCCAATCAATTGTTTTTCTTTCTTTGGTGAAGTTTACCAGTGTAGGTTCAAGTTTTTCTCCTTTGCTGATCATTTCTTTTATTCCAGCCACAAATTATGCTTTCATAATAACTATTTCTTCTTAAACCATTTGGGTATATATACTTCTGTGATTCCATGTTTTAACTTACGTTTTTTCCTCCTGAGTTTTTTAAATTTGTCTTTTCCCCTTATATTCCCTTATTATTCATCTTCTGACTCTGTCCCTTTACTAGTAGTTTCTGAAAGAGCTAACCCTTAAAGCTATCTCAGCTTCTACCCATGAAGGACAATTCACATTTCACTAGTTTTGGTCTCTAGCTCTTGTGATTTCAGAGAAGACATACAAGCGAGTGCTCTCTCGCTCCTCTCCCCAGTAGTACGATTGCTCCTGCAGAAAGGGGTTGGTAATGATTGTGTTAGTGATTAAATCTTCCCTGCTCTTGGGTCACTGGGCTATTACCTTGTTAGGGGTCTTGGTGTAAACAGATGAAATTGCTTCATCTCTTGCGCATAATTCCTATTTGGAAAAGTTTATTTTTTTAATATAAATTTTTATTTTGAATATTTTCCCATAGTTACATGTTTCATGTTCTTTCCTTCTCCCCTAAGCCCCCCTAACCCTCATAGCCGATGGAGAAGTTTAAAAGATCAGAAGAAAATGTTTTGTCCTCCCTCTTATTTGGTCATGTGACTTGGGATTAGAAGAAACTTTAGAGGTCTAGTCCAACTCCTCCTGTACTGTATTAGGAATAACTTCCACAACATCCCAAGCAAGTTGTTCCTCTGGAATCTTTTTTTATAGTTCTTCACTAATGGGGAGCTCATTACTTCCTAGTGCAAACCATTCCATTTTCAGCCAGATCTAATTGTTAGGAGGTTTTTCTATAATATTAATCTTAAACGTGCTTCTCTACTACTTCACTAGTCCCAAATTCTGCTGATCCTGTGATCCATAATGCCAGCTGAGCATAGCTGCCTAAAAGTAAATGACCTCCAGCGAGAAGCATCAGTAGGATAAAATGTGGAATCTTTCTGTTCTCCTTCTATTAGAAGAAACTGCTAGCAGTAGTAGATCTAATGAGTTATCGTAACTGCAGACCAGTATAGGGGAGCTAAGAGCAGCTTGGCAGAGATAGATCACAGGGTATACATTCTTTTAAAGCCCTTTGGGCTTAATTCCAAATTGCCTTCCAAAATGGTTGGAACAATTCACAACTCTACCAGCAACGCATTAATGTCCCAATTTTGCCATATTCCCTCCGACCTTTATTATTTAACTTTACCGTCATATTGGCCATTCTGCTAGGTATAAGGTGGTACCTCAGAGTTGCTTTGATTTGCATTTCTCTGATTGATAGTTTTGATTTCTTCATCTGAAAACTGCCTATTCATATCCTTTGACCATTTGTCAGTTGGGTAATAGCTTGGTTTCTTGTACATTTGACATATTTCCTTATATATTTGAGAAATTAGACCTTTGTCAGAGAATTTTGTTCTACAATTTTTTCCCAGTTGCTTTCCTTCTAATTTTGGTTGCATTGGTTTTGTTTGTACAAAACCTTTAAAATTTAATATAATTAAAATTATTCATTTTACACCTTGTAATGTTCTGTCTCTTGCTTGGTCTTAACTTCTTCCCTTTCTCATAGATCTGTCAGGTATGCTATTCTATGTTCCCCTAATTTACTTATAATTTCCCTCTTTATATTTGTTACATGCCCGTTTTGAATTTATCTTGGTATGGGATGTGAAATATTGATTTTAAACCTAATTTTTCCCATACCTAAACAAAGACAATATAGATGATTGCCATTAATATCTTTTTAGGTGATACATGGGTAAAGTGAACTTCCAAGGTGGGGAGGGAATTGCTGAGTGATGGAGGCAAGTGAGGGAGTCTGAAAATGACAATGCGGAGCAAAGAGTGTTCTTACCCCCACCCTAGTATGTTTGGGGGTTTGAGGGATGAGCCATAAAAAGTCTAACCTGTTCTAGAGATGATGGTAAGGAATGCAGTGCCATCTGAAGGAAGCCAAGGCTCTGCAAGTTCCAGAAGATAGAATGAAGATGAAAGGACGAGATCTAAAATAAAGGAAAGTTTATGGAACCCGAATTCTGAAGGACACAATGAAAGGGGGCAGACAGAACTGGAGTTAACATTCCATGGGAAGAGCTGAATGGAAGTGAGGCATCAGGAAATGAGGGTTGGGAAAGGGCATGACACTTCCGAAGCTGGCAATTCAGGATCGAGGATTGGAAGGGAAGCCGATGATGTGAGCTTGTTGGTCTTAGATGAGGCTAGGCACAGAGCCTTCCTCAGACTTGGTAGTCTTAATGATTGCAAGTGAAGATAAATACACCATGTCTTGGCTCTGCCTATTCATATCTGGGCTGGGCTTTCAGGTGGTGGTCCAGTGAGGGAGCTTCATGACCCTCTTGGCAGCATTGGTTGTCACTGTGTACTAGTTAACCTATATAAGCTGTTTTGTTGGTTTCTTTTGATTTTCTTCTGACTAGCCCCCCTTCCCCACTGTACCTTGTTGCTCTCCATGTCAGTTACTAGGACTACCACCTTCCTTTTCTAGAATATAGATGATCTTCATTCTGTTCTACCTCTCTCCTTAACAGTTCCCTTTTCAGATAGTGGTTATCTTATTTTTGAACTTCTGGACCCATCTTCTTTCTCTAATGTCAGTACTTCAAAATATGCACTGAGATGCTAAAATTATTTATTTTTCACTCTTTTGACCCACTGTGTCCATTGAGTCATATAAAATTTTATGAAAGTGTCCTTCAATTTTTATAAATCTCTGTTCTGTGAGGAACTCTGTGCTCTATTCTCAATTCTGTCACTAGTTAAGCAAATGACTTGGTTCAGTAAGCATTTATTAAGCATCTATTCTCCACAAAACATTGTGCTAGCAACTAGAAGAAATGTATACAAGATTTATTTTGTCTCTTTAAAGATTCAGTCTATGACCTTATGGATATTAAAAGTAGGATAGAAGACATACACCTAAGGATATTTATTTGGGGGCCAAGGTGTCAGAATTCAGCCTGCATGGATTTTCATTTGAAAAGTGCACTGCCCATGTCACAAAGTCAAACTGTGTGGCAAAGCTAATGATCCTTGATGCCTACTCCTCCCGGAAAGAGCCTGAAGAGGTCCCCAAGAGTAGTCTGTTTCCTACTGGGCAGTGTGTGCCCGAGGGAAGGCTAAAAAAGGGCTATCCCAGGCCTCTTCCATCTGCCCATCCGTGGCATCTATCTGCTTATTCTTCACTGCCTGCTTTCTCAGCTGATGAGTGGGACCATAGCTTGTTAGTCCATGCAGGCACCTCATGCCTTCCTTCTGGGTTCAAGCATGTATCTTGAGAGGCCATCAGGACCAGGCTAGGCTTCTTCCATCTGTGCCAACACAAGGCAACTTCCCCCTTCTGCTGCCAACCACATGTCCCACCTGGAAGTGGAGACCCTGCAGGGCAAAGAGGAGCAAATCTCCTTTAACTTTAGACCTTGTGCTGTGCTGATCCCAGTGACTGAAGTGCAGATTATTATCCTGATGCCATTCCCCACCATCACTATCCTGTTCCTCATTCCCTTCCTCCTCTACCTCCCACCCCAGACTTTCAACCTAACTCCACCCTTCCATGGAACCCTCTGCCATGTCTATTCCATTCATCTCAGATCCTTTCCCGTGCCTTCCATCTCCTACCTCCTCTTGAAACTACCCCCTCATTCATTGATGGTTTTCCCTCTCACCAATAAAGGCAGTGGGCTTAGAATACTCCTTGTTTCCCATTCATCCCCTTCATCTATCACTTTAACCCTCTTCCTTTGAAGTTCATGCTGTTCATAGATACCACTCAACCCAAATCCTACCAACTGTTGTCTGTGTGCCCCAGGTCACACTCTTTCTTCCTCAAAGAGTTTGGAGTCTGTCACAATTTTTCTTTCCTCCCCCACTCTTGTGTCAGACTAGGGGACTGCCACCATACATACTGATTCTCAAATGCTCTAACCAGGTAAAGTAAGAACTAGGTTGGTTCTTCAAACTTCCATGAGCAATAAATAAGAAGGGACTTGCCCACACCCCATATGGGAAAGGACTGACTAGATACACTGAATAATCCACACAGGGAATGTGGGGAATGGGGAATGTCAGAGGAAATACACTTAACCGGGTAACTGACAGTTGATAGTTTTAACTGTCCAAACTAACCAGGGTAGACACATCTTAATGTGGGTTCAAGTGGTTGAGTGGAGGAACAACAGGAAAATATATTAAAACAAGGTTTTAATGGTTTTAAGGTAGGTGGGTGAGGTATTTTCTAACTCTCATTTTCTAACCAACTGACAATGGATTTAGCTGGCGTCCCTGCTTCCCTGCAAGCAACCCTGGCTGAGGCTTGGAGAGGGCTGGGATATTGGGATTCTCACACCACTGGTCCAAGTTTGATGACTTCAGGGCACGGGAACCAAATCCTTGCTCAACCAGTAAATCCAGTGAACACTAGGGAGGAAAGACTATCCGTAAGTTGTCCACCAACTACAGATTTGAAACCTTTCTCTCAACCTAGGTTATCTTGATAGATGATCTCTCTCCAATCTTCTCCAAAATCCCCCAAATCCACAGCTAGTAGAGTCTCAGCTGGCTGGATAACAGCTCCACACTTCCAACTCCAGCACACCCCAGATCACTCTCCCTCAAACCTCTCCCTGCATTCCATATTGGAATGTCCATGGTATAGCCAAGGGTTTTGCTTTAGACTGCTTGCTTCCTATCTTAAATATCTATCCTACCCTACAAATTACCTATAACACTTCTCATGATCTGTTCCTCTCCCTTTTGATCTTGCTACCACCCACAAATGCACCACCTTTAAGTTCAAGAATTCTGAAATCTCCTTTTCTGACACAATCTATTGTCTTTCATTTCTCTCTCTGCCTTTCCTCAGAAACCTATTTTGTCCTTAACATGGCCTTTAATGCTTCAGTTTTGTCCCAGGCCATCTGTCTGACATTAGCCATTCTTTCCTCTTCTCCCTATTTTGACTCCTTTGTGAATTAATTCCACTCTACATTGTACTCTTCTCTTAAATCTCTAGTTCCTTTATCACATTGCAAGTTATGCCCAGAGAAGCCTCAGTCTTTGATTGTTCCCACTATTTGCTACTTATGCCCATTCTGCTCAGTGAAGTTGGAGAAAATCATACAACTGTTCTAACTGGGTCATTGCTGCTCCTAGACAATCTCATTATATCTACTTAATTAACTCTCCTCGTCACTATGATTCTTCCCAACCTTTTCATCCCTCCTCAGACTTCCTGTGGCTCTCCGATCCCTACTCTTTGAGCTGAGATCCTTGTTCGATACTATACAGAAAAAGTTGAGGCTATTTGATGTGAGCTCCATCTTCTCCCCTCTTTCTTTATCTCTTGTCACTTTGATGTCTTCGTATACTTTCTCCATTCATACCCCTCTTTCACATGATGAAGTAACTTCACTTCTTACCATGGCTAACCCCTTTTCTTATTCAAGTGATCTCAGTCCGTCCTCTTTCAACAGATTGCCTCCTTGTTATCCCCATTTACCATTTATTTTCAATCTCTCTGCTGGCTAATTTCTACTGCCTACAAATATACCTGTGTCTCCTCATTTTAGAAAAAAAACCCTCATTGGGTCCTTTCATCCTTGCTAACTATCCCCTGTATCTGTTGTGCCCTTTGTGGCTAAACTCCTCTAAAAGATCATCTATAATACGTGCCTCCACTTGGCTCTCACTCTTCCTAATCCCTTACACTCTGGCTTCTGACCTTATCATTCCATGAACTAGCTCTCTCCAAAGTTGCCAAGTCTCATGGTTGCCAAGTGCAATGAATTTTTTCCTTGATGTCTCAGTAGCCTTTAACATTGATCACTCTCTTCTATCCTCTCTTCTCTCAAGTTTTTAGGACACCACCATCTTCTGGTTCTCCTACCTCTCTGACTACTCCTCCATCGCCTTTGCTGCATCATTCTCCAGATCATGTCCTCTAATTGTAGATGTCCCTAGGGTTCTGCTCTGAGCCCTTTCTACGATGTCACTTGGTGATCTTACCAGCTGCCATGAATTTAATTACCATTTGTATGTTGATGATTCTTAAATCATGCCCCTATTCTGCCCCAAATTCAACTGACCTCTGATCTCTCATCTCCAAATGCTTTTCAGACATTCTGAATTGACTGTTGAGTAGATATCTAAAACTAAATATGTTGTCCAAAACATAATTCAAGAATTCATTATCTTTTCTCCTAAATCTCTTCCTCCAGCCTATATTACTGTAGAGAGCAACACCCAAGTTCCTACTTCCTCAAGTTCACACCCTTAGAGTCATCCTGGATTCTTCACTTCTTGCTATATACATGTGCACATACCCTGTTCCCTCTTTTGACTAGTGTAGTAGGGTATTTGGTAATTAGGAGTCAATTAAGAATTCATTGGGAGCTTCCAGGTTAAGATGGTGGCAGAGTAAAAAGCAACTCTTAACCTCTCCTAACCGAAACATATAAGACTCCTCAAGGAGACATAAAAACAAACCCAGTCGAACGGAGGGACCCCACAACAGGGCTCAGTGTGGAAGGTACGTGGAATTGGGACATTTCCATGCTATAAAGGGGTGAAACAGCTCTTACTAAATCGCAGGCTGAGCAAACCCCCCCACCCCCCGCACACACACCACCTATAGCGCCAAAGCCAGCTAAAAAGAAATAGAGCAAGTTTGGGGTACCCATTGAGTCATTGGCAGCTCCAGGGCCTGTTTCTGAGAGCAGCAAGATTTAAGACCCCAAAAAGCTAAAGAACGTGCACGGACTCTTGAGCTCAGGCGCAGGCAAAGGCGTGGGTAGAAGTAGATACAGGCACGCGTGTGAGCGTGAGCGAAGGCTCTGAACCCTGAGTGGAGAACCAGTGCAGACGGGTATACGACTGTGGAAGCAGTGCCCTGAGACTTGTAAAGGAACCTCCAGCAGAGGACCAAGGACTGGTACACCAGGGGGCTTGACCTTGAGAAAAACCAGAACTCAGACCTCAGGACCCAAAAGTCTGCAGACAGACCCTGAGCACAAGGATAAAGCTGAGAAGCTGCTGGGATAACAATGGCTACCCAGAATCAGGAAGCTCAGACGAGAAAGATTAACAAGAAAAAGAAATCTTTAACACTTGACAACTTTTACACAGAGAAAATCCAGACAACCAAGCAAATAGAGGGGGAGAACAAACAAGCATCTGTACCCTCCCAAGATAATAATGAAAACTGGTCACAAGCTCTTCAAAAGTTCAAAACTGAGATGACGAGAAAGATGGAAAAGATTTGGTTAGAGAAATGGGAAATACCTCAAAAGGAAATCAGACAAGAAAATAACAGTTTAAAAGGCAGAATTTTGCAATTGGAAAGTGAGGCTCAGAAATCAAATGAACTGATAAGCAAAGTGAACACCAGAAATGACCAGATTGAAAAGGAAAACCAAAAGATCATAGCCAAAAACCAAAAGATCATAGCCGAAAACCAAAAGATTATAGCCGAAAACTAGTCCCTAAAGGCTAGAATTGAGCAATTAGAAGCTAATGATCTTTCAAGACAACAAGAACAAATAAAGTCAAAAGACTAAAAAAATAGAAGGAAACATGAAATATCTCAATGAGAAAGTGACAGACCAAGAAAACCGGTCTAGAAGAGACAATTTGAGAATCATTGGTCTTCCAGAAAAACCAGAAATTAATAGAAACCTGGACTCCATACTAAAAGAAATTATTCAGCAAAATTGCCCTGAAGTCCTACAACAAGAGGGCAATATAGACATTGAAAGGATCCATAGATCACCATCGACACTCGACTTAGAAAAGACAATGCCCAGGAATATAATTGCCAAATTCAAGAGCTTTCAAGTAAAAGAAAAAATCTTACAAGAAGCCAGAAAGAGACAATTCAAATATCAAGGAGCACCACTCAGGATCACACAGGATCTGGCAGCCTCCATGCTAAAAGATCACAAGGCTTGGAATATGATATTCAGAAAGGCAAGAGAGCTGGGCCTGTAACCACGGATCAACTACCCATCAAAATTGACTATATACTTCTAGGGGAAAGTATGGGCATTCAACAAAATTGAAGATTTCCAAGTATTTGCACAGAAAAGATCAGGGCTAAATGGAAAGTTTGATAGCCAACCACAAAAATCGAGAGAAACATGAAAAGGTAAATAAGAAACAGAGGGGAAAGAAAGAAAACTAATAACTTTTAAATTTGCCTTTTTAAGGGCCTCAGTAAGATCTAATTATCTGTATTCCTCTGTGGAGAAATGCTATGTATAATTCTCGGTAGTGAACTCTATTCACTATTATAGTATTCACTATTATAATAATCAGAAGAATAATTCACAGGGTGAGGGTGGAACACTAAATAAATCTAAGATGGCATGGGGGATGGGAAAGAGGGGGTGAATAGCAGGGGACACCAAGAGAAACTTGAGTGAATAAGAAAAATAGGATATTCTATTACACACAAAGAGGGCATGGGAAGGAGAGGGGCAAATACTATTAAAAGGAGAGGAAGAGAGCATTAAGAGGTAATATTTAAACCTTACTCTCAGTGTAATCAACCCGGAGAGGGAAGAGTAGCTATACTATCCATTGGGATATAAAACTCTATCTAACCCTACTGAGAAAGTCAGAAGGGATAAACCAAGGGGAGCAGGGGAGTGGGGAGGTCAAAAAAAAGGGAGGGGAGAAGAATAGGAGGGAATTCATTAGGCCTAGATAAATCAAACAAAAAATAAATAAGAAAGAGGTAAGAGAGGTGAATGAAGTACTAGAAAAATTTGATTTAATTGATATGTGGAGAAAAATAAATAGGGAGAAAAAGGAATACACCTTCTTTTCAGCTGCACGTGGTACATTCACAAAGATTGACCATGAAATAGGGCATAGAATCATTGCAAACAAATGCAAAAGAGCAGATATAATAAATGTAACCTTCTCAGATCATAATGCAATAAAAATAATAATTAGTAAGGGCACCTGGACAGGCAAATCAAAAACCAATTGGAAATTAAATGATATGATTCTCCAAAACCAATTTGTCAAAGAAGAAATCGTAGAAACAATCAACAATTTCATTGAAGAGAATGACAGTGATGAGACATCCTGCCAAACTCTGTGGGATGCAGCCAAGGCAGTACTCAGGGGGAAATTTATATGCTTGAGTGCATATATTAACAAATTAAGGAGGGCAGAGATTAATGAATTGGGTATGGAACTCAAAAAATTAGAAAGTGAGCAAATTAAAAACCGTCAGATGAAAACTAAATTAGAAATACTAAAAATTAAGGGGGAAATTAATAAAATCCAAAGTAAAAGAACTATTGAATTAATAAATAAGACTAGAGGCTGGTATTTTGAAAAAATAGATAAAATAGACAAAGTACTGGTCAATCTAATAAGAAAAAGGAAAGAAGAAAACCAAATTGACAGTATTAAAGATGAAAAGGGAGACCTCACCTCTAATGAAGGGGAAATCAAGGCATTCATTAACAACTATTTTGCCCAATTATACAGCAACAAATATAACAATTTAGGAGATACGGATGAATATTTACAAAAATATAAATTGCCTAGATTAACAGCAGAAGAAATAGAATACCTAAATAATCCCATATCAGAAATAGAAATTGAACAAGCCATCAAAGAACTCCCTAAGAAAAAATCACCAGGACCTGATGGATTCACAAGTGAATTCTATCAGACATTCAAAGAGCAACTAATCCCAATACTATACAAATTATTTGATATGATAAGCAAAGAAGGAGGCCTACCAAATTCCTTTTATGACACAAATATGGTACTTATTCGAAAGCCATGGAGATCAAAAACAGAGAAAGAAAACTATAGACCAATCTCCCTAATGAACATAGATGCAAAAATCTTAAATAGAATATTAGCAAAGAGACTCCAGCAAGTAATTAAGAAGATCATCCACCATGATCAGGTGGGATTTATCCCAGGAATGCAAGGTTGGTTCAACATTAGGAAAACCATCCACATAATTGACCATATCAACAGTCTAACAAACAAAAATCACATGATTATCTCAATAGATGCTGAAAAACCTTGGGCAAAATACAGCATCCATTCCTATTGAAAACATTGAAAAGTATAGGAATAGAAGGACCCTTCCTAAAAATAATAAACAGTATATACCTAAAACCATCAACAAGCATTATATGCAATGGGGATAAATTAGAATCCTTCCCAATAAGATCAGGAGTGAAACAAGGATGCCCATTATCACCTCTATTATTCAACATAGTACTAGAAACACTAGCAATAGCAATTAGAGAAGAAAAAGAAATTGAAGGTATCAAAATAGGCAATGAGGAGACTAAGCCATCACTCTGCAGATGATATGATGATCTACTTAAAAAGTCCTAGAGAATCTACTAAGAAGCTGGTAGAAATAATCAACAACTTTAGCAAAGTGGCAGGATACAAAATAAATGCACATAAATCATCAGCATTTCTATATATTTCCAACACATTAGAGCAGCAAGAGGTAGAAAGAGAAACACCATTTAAAATCACCCTAGACAATATAAAATACTTGGGAATTTATCTACCAAAACAAACACAGCTACTATACGAAAACAACTACAAAACACTTTCCAAACAAATAAAACTGGAGCTCAACAATTGGAAAACCATTAACTGTTCATGGGTAGGACGAGCTAACATAATAAAAATGAACATTCTACCCAAATTAATTTACCTATTTAGTGCCATACCTATCAAATTACCAAAAAACTTCTTTACTGAATTAGGAAAAACTATAACAAATTTCATTTGGAATAACAAAAGATCAAGAATATCAAAGGAAATGATGAAAAAAAATGTGAAGGAAGGGGGCCTAGGAGTACCAGACATTAAACTATACTATAAAGCAGCTATACTATAAAGTCATCAAAACAATATGGTACTGGCTAAGAGATAAAAGGGAGGATCAGTGGAATAGACTTGGGGTTAATGACGTCAGCAAGACAGTGTATGATAAACCCAAAGAGCCCAACTTTTCGGACATGAATCCACTATTTGACAAAAACTGCTGGGAAATTTGGAAAACAATATGGGAGAGATTAGGTTTAGATCAACATCTTACACCCTACACCAAGATA
>NC_058132.1:452295832-452306401 GCF_016433145.1 Gracilinanus agilis
AAATTAATAAAATCCAAAATAAAAGAACTATTGAATTAATAAATAAGACTAGAGGCTGGTATTTTGAAAAAATAGATAAAATAGACAAAGTACTGGTCAATCTAATAAGAAAAAGGAAAGAAGAAAACCAAATTGACAGTATTAAAGATGAAAAGGGAGACCTCACCTCTAATGAAGGGGAAATCAAGGCATTCATTAACAACTATTTTGCCCAATTATACAGCAACAAATATAACAATTTAGGAGATACGGATGAATATTTACAAAAATATAAATTGCCTAGATTAACAGCAGAAGAAATAGAATACCTAAATAATCCCATATCAGAAAAAGAAATTGAACAAGCCATTAAGGAACTCCCTAAGAAAAAATCACCAGGACCTGATGGATTCACAAGTGAATTCTATCAGACATTCAAAGAGCAACTAATCCCAATACTATACAAATTATTTGATATGATAAGCAAAGAAGGAGTCCTACCAAATTCTTTTTATGACACAAATATGGTACTTATTCCAAAGCCAGGTAGACCAAAAACAGAGAAAGAAAACTATAGACCAATCTCCCTAATGAACATAGATGCAAAAACTTAAATAGAATATTAGCAAAGAGACTCCAGCAAGTAATTAAGAAGATCATCCACCATGATCAGGTGGGATTTATCCCAGGAATGCAAGGATGGTTCAACATTAGGAAAACCATCCACATAATTGACCATATCAACAGTCTAACAAACAAAAATCACATGATTATCTCAATAGATGCTGAAAAACCTTGGGCAAAATACAGCATCCATTCCTATTGAAAACATTGAAAAGTATAGGAATAGAAGGACCCTTCCTAAAAATAATAAACAGTATATACCTAAAACCATCAACAAGCATTATATGCAATGGGGATAAATTAGAATCCTTCCCAATAAGATCAGGAGTGAAACAAGGATGCCCATTATCACCTCTATTATTCAACATAGTAATAGAAACACTAGCAGTTGCAATTAGAGAAGAAAAAGAAATTGAAGGTATCAAAATAGGCAATGAGGAGACTAAGCCATCACTCTTTGCAGATGATATGATGATCTACTTAAAAAATCCTAGAGAATCTACTAAGAAGCTGGTAGAAATAATCAACAACTTTAGCAAAGTTGCAGGATACAAAATAAATGCACATAAATCATCAGCATTTCTATACATTTCCAACACATTAGAGCAGCAAGAGGTAGAAAGAGAAACACCATTTAAAATCACCTAGACAATATAAAATACTTAGGAATCTATCTACCAAAACAAACACAGCTACTATACGAAAACAACTACAAAACACTTTCCAGACAAATAAAACTGGATCTCAACAATTGGAAAGCCATTAATTGTTCATGGGTAGGACGAGCTAACATAATAAAAATGAACATTCTACCCAAATTAATTTACCTATTTAGTGCCATACCTATCAAATTACCAAAAAACTTCTTTACTGAATTAGGAAAAACTATAACAAAGTTCATTTGGAATAACAAAAGATCAAGAATATCAAGGGAAATAATGAAAAAAAATGTGAAGGAAGGGGGCCTAGCAGTACCAGACATTAAACTATACTATAAAGCAGCAGTCATCAAAACAATATGGTACTGGCTAAGAGACAGAGAGGAGGATCAGTGGAATAGACTTGGGGTAAATGACATCAGCAAGACAGTGTATGATAAACCCAAAGAGCCCAACTTTTGGGACATGAATCCACTATTTGACAAAAACTGCTGGGAAATTTGGAAAAAATTATGGGAGAGATTAGGTCTAGATCAACATCTCACACCCTACACCAAGATAAATTCAGAATAGGTGAATGACCTGAATATAAAGAGGGAAACTATAAATAAGTTAAGTGAACACAAAATAGTATACCTGTCAGATCTCTGGGAAAGGAAAGACATTAAAACCAAGCAAGCGTTAGAGAAAATTACAAAATGTAAATTAAATGGTTTTGATTATATTAAGCTTAAATGCTTTTGTACAAACAAAAACAATGTAGTCAAAATTAGAAGGGAAACAACAAATTGGGAAAAAATCTTTATAACGAAAAACTCTGACAGGGGTCTAATCACTCAAATATACAAGGAGTTAAAGCAATTGTATAAAAAATCAAGCCATTCCCCAATTGATAAATGGGCAAGAGACATGAATAGGCAATTTTCAGGTAAAGAAATCAAAAGTATCAATAAGCACATGAGAAAGTGTTCCAAATCTCTAATAATTAGAGAAATGCAAATCAAAACAACTCTGAGGTACCACCTCACACCTAGCAGATTGGCTAAAATGAAAGAAGGGGAGAGTAATGAATGTTGGAGGGGATGTGGCAAAATTGGGACATTAATGCATTGCTGGTGGAGTTGTGAACTGATCCAGCCATTCTGGCTGGCAATTTGGAATCATGCTCAAAGGGCTATAAAAGAATGCCTGCCCTTTGACCCAGCCATACCATTGCTGGGTTTATACCCCAAAGAGATCATAGATAAACAGACTTGTACGAAAATATTTATAGCTGCACTTTTTGTAGTGGCAAAGAACTGGAAAGGGAAGGTATGTCTTTCAATTGGGGAATGGCTGAACAAACTGTGGTATATGCTGGTGATGGAATACTATTTTGCTAAAAGGAATAATAAACTGGAGGAGTTCCATGTGAACTGGAAAGACCTCCAGTAACTGATGCAGAGCGAAAGGAGCAGAACCAGAAGAACACTGTACACAGAGACTGATATACTGTGGTAAAATCGAACGTAATGGACCTCTGTACCAGCAGGAATGCAATGACCCAGGACAACTCTGAGGGATTTATGGTAAAGAACGCTACCCACATTCAGAGGAAAGACTGCAGGAGAGGAAACACAGAAGATAAACAATTGCTTTAATGCAGGGGCTGAGGCAGACATGACTGAGGATGTGGACTGGAAATGACCACACCAATGCAACTAACAACAATTTGGAAATAGGCCCTGAACAAGGACACATGATAAAACCAGTGAAAATGCGCGTAGGCCATGGGTGGGGGGAAGCGGGGTGGGGGGTGGTGAAGGGGAAAGAAGGGGCATAAAGTATGTAAACAGGTTAAAAATGAATATTAATAAATGTTTAAAAAAAGAGGTAAGGAACCAATAAAATATATTCCCTTTAAAAAAAAAAAGATGATAAAAAAAAGTAAATTAGCATATGCCACAACTTATTCAGCCATTCTCCAATTAATGGACATCCCCTCAATTTCCAGGTCTTTGCCACTACAAAGAGTTACTACAAATGTTTTTTAGATTCTTTTCCTTTTCCCCTGATTCTTTTAGAAACAGACCCATCAGTGGTATTTCTGGGTCTAAGTACACACAAAGTTTTGCACCCCTGGGTATAATTCCAAATTGCTTTCCAAAATGGTTGGATCAGTTCACAGTTCCACCCATAGTACATTAGTGTCCCCATTTTTCTACATACCCTCCAGCATTTGTGACTTTGCCTTTTTATCATTTTAATCCAAACTGAGAGGTGTGAGATGGTGTCTCAGAATTTTTTTTATTTGCGTTTTTTCTAATCCATAATGATTTAGAGCATTTTTTCATATATATACATGTGGTTTTGATTTCTTCATCCAAAAACTCTGTTTATATCTTTTGACCATTTATCAATTGAAGAATAGCTCATATTCTTACAAATTTGACTAAGTTCTTTATATAGTTGAGATATGAGACCTCTATCCAAGAAACTGTCTATAAAAATTCCCCCTAATTTTCCAGTTTCCTTCTAATCTTGGCTACTTTTGTTTTATTTGTATAAAACTTTAAATTTGTTCAAAATTATTCATTTTATATCTCACAGTGCTCTTATCTTTTGTTCATAAATTCCTCTTCTAGTTATAAATCTGATAGGCAATATGTTCCTTATTCTTCTAACTTGCTTATGGTATCTACATATAGGCATCTATGTATATGTCTATATACATTTTGATCTTAGATAAGAGGGTAAGATATTAGTCTATATCTAGTTTCTGCAAAACTGCTTTCCAATTGTCCCAGAAATTTTTACCAAATTGTGAGTTTTTATCCTCCAAACTTGGATCTATACCTTTGTTGTATACAAAAGTATATTATCTTTTACTGCTTTTTGTTGTAGTCTATTCTGCTCCACTGCTCTATCTTTCTGTTTCTTAGTACCAGATAGTCTAGGTAATTACTGCTTTATAATATAATTTAAAATCTACTACTACTAGACACCCTTTCTTTATATATATTTTTTCATTCATTCTTTTGATGGTCTTGAGCTTCTGTTCTATTAAAAAAATTTTGTTATTTTTTCTAGCTCAACAAAATAAGTTATAGTTGAAAAAGTTGTGTTATATAATTGTGATGGAATACTACTATACCACAAGGAATGAATAGGTTTTTTTAAATTTAGAAAGACCTACATGATATTTTAAAGAGTGAAACAGGTAGAACCAAGAGAATATTTACACAGCTACAGAATTAATATTTGAATAATACCTTGTGAATACCCACCTTCAGAGAAAGAATTGAAAAATAGAAACATGAAAGACATGTTACAATTTTTTTTCCTCAGGTGATGCTTTTTTAGAACCTCAGGTGGTTCTAAAAGGCAGGTGGTGTGTGTGTGTGTGTGTGTGTGTGTGTGTGTGTGTGTGTGTGTGTGTGTTTGGGAATTTTAATGTTACCAACAAAAAAAGCAAAATAAATTAGCAGTAGCATTTGTATATAAATAATGTTTGAATTACTATTCTGTATTTTCCATTGAATAGTCATTTGAGTTGCTATATCTGTACCTCCTTCTTTTGATTTTGATTGGGTGAATTTTTTTCCCCTTTAAGGTTGGAGATCCTCCATGGTCTTTGTCTTGTTTTGGTGAGAAGGTGGTATGGTCCACTGGAGGGTGCATTAAGATGAGGAGTAGGGAGTAGTTTTTAAGTCCTTTTGCTAAAGAAGCTGTGTGACATGATCACAATTCTAATTTCTTCTTTTAAGGTTTACAAAATACCTTCCTCACAACAACCTGAGAGTGTGGAGAGTAGGTAGTATAAATCATTTCATCTGGTCAAAGTAAATAATATCTCTTCTAAGCTATAGCTACCACTTTCTCCCTGGGGGGAAATTCCATCATAGGTCAAAGCCCCAATGACTCTTAGTGATGGGTAGTCCCTGCACATAACCTTTTACAAGCCTGCCCTGTCACATGCCAAGCTAGCTGTGAATGCTCAGTAAATGCTTATTGATTAGCTGGCTGATTTTAATAGTTGCTTGTTCCCTAGATTTAAACTAATGATGGTTCATGATATTATTCCCCAAAGCCCTATTGAAGTTTTTGATGTTATTTCCTTGAGAATGAAAATGTATGAAATTTCTTTTAGTGCATGAAAAAAACTAGATTATGTGACCTACTCTGAAAGTTATTTTTAAATCTGTCTAGTGATTGACTGCTTTCAGACCTGTTTGTACTTGTCTTTCAGTGTTCATGTGTGACTGAATGAGGTCACTTCTAAAGAGGAATAAAGAGAATCACTGTATTTCATTTGGGGGTGAATGGTTCTACTTTTTAAGGGTTCTTTTTAAAAATTGTTTTGTACTGCTTTTTGTATTTGCCGCCTTAGTCATCTCCGTGTACCTGATCACTCCACTTCCCACATTACTTGTAACAAAGAAAAACAGTCAAATAAAATTAACCAGTGAAGGTTCTTTTTTTTAAAATTATTTGTCCATCTGTATGTAATAGGGGCCCTCAGTCTGCTCTACCTACTGGCAATCCATGTGGATGCTTGGGAAGCCTGCTCTCAGAAAAGCATAACAGAAGATCTTGTTCTCAGTCTTAATCCACAAGCATTTATTTATTAAGAGCCTACCAGATATTATGTTAAACTGAAAATACCTGAACAAAATATGTCAAGCACTGTGCTAAAGACTGAAATTACAAAAAGTCAAAAGACAGTTCTTGCCTTCAAAGATCTTACAATCTAATAGGAAAGACAACATGTAAATATACATATATATGTATGTATGTGTGTATATGTGTATATACACACATATATACATACAAGATAAATAGAAAATAATTAACAGGAGGAAGTTATTGGAATTAAAAGGTATTAGAGAAGACTTCTAGTAGGAGGAATTGTAGTTGAGACTCAAAGGAAGCCAGAGCAGTCAATAGAGGGAATGGAGGAGTGAGAACTTACCAGGTGTAGGAGACAAAAAAAAAGTGCCTGGAGCCAAGAGATGGTGTATTTTGTTGGTGGAACAGCCAGGATTAAAAACTAAGTGGTATGGAATAAGGTATAAGAAATCTGAAAAATAAAGGAAAGTAGATTATGAATGACTTTGAATATCAAACAGAGTATTTTGTATTTCTTCTTGGAGGCAACAGGGAGAAAAGGAGTTTATTGAGTGAGATAATAAATAAAAGGATGGGGGAAGAGGATATGATTAGACTTGCATTTTAGGAAAGTTACTTAAGTGACTGGAGAATGGATTGGAGACAGGCAAACCCACCATGAGACTATTGCAGTAGTACAGGCATGAGGTAATAGGGACTAGAAGCAGTGTCATTGTTAGAAGAGAGAAAGGGGCATATTCAAGAGATATTGGAAAGGTGAAATCGACAGACCTTGGCAACAGATTGAATATAGGGAGTGAGAGATAATGAGGGATCAAGGATGACTCCTAGGTTGAGAGCATGAGAGACTGAGAAGATGGTGTTGCCCTCTACAAAAAGAGTAGATAGGAAGAGGGTACAATGTAGGGCAAAAGAGAATGAGTTCAATTTGGATATTTTGAATATCTTAAGCTCAGTAGACATTATAAGTCTACTCAACATCCAGTTCAAGAAATCTGAAAAGCAATTGGAGATGTGAGTTTGGAGGTCAGCAGAGAAGCTGGGGAGAAAAGGTAGATTTGAGAATTATCAGCAGAGATGTGGTTATTAAATCTGTGGGAGCTGATGAGATTCACCAAATGAGGTAGTTTAGAGGGAGAAGAGCAGAAGGCCCAGGACAGAACCCTGAAGGACACCTACAGTTAGAAGGAATGATCTGGAGAAGGATCCAGCAAAGGAGACACAGGAATAGTGAGTGGGTTGTTGTAAAACTAGGAAAGAATAGTATCTGGAAAACCTAGAAAGAAGAGAGTATCAAGGAGAAGAGAATGATTAATAGCGTCAAAGGCTGCAAAGAGGACAAGGAGAATGAGAATTGAGAAAAAGGATATTAGATTTGGCAAGAGATTATTAGTAGATTTGGGAAACAGTTCTATAATAATAAGGTAGGAAACCAGATTGTTAGAGGTTAATAGTGAGAGAAGAAAAAAGTGGATGCACCTATTGTAGATGATCTTTTCAAGGGGTTTAGCTACAACAGGTAGAAGAGATACAGGATGATAGCAGGGATGGAAAGATCTTATGAGGGTTTTCTTCAACATAGAGGAGACATGGACATGCTTACAGGCACTGTAAATTGGCTAATATCTGGGGAGAGATTGAAAATATATGAAAGTATAGAGATGACAGAAGGATCAATCTATTGGAGGAGATGGGATGGAATGGAGTCATAAATCTATTCTGCTTCAATCCATAACTGTAACTAAGGTAAAAAGAAACAATGCTCACCTGAGTGTCAAGCCTTCAGTAATGCTTGCTGAATGAGTGAATATTTATCTTTTTGAAAATTTCATATTGCTTTATTGATGTTAGTATAAATGTAATTTTAAAAGGTAAAATGAGGTCTTCACAAAAATAATTAGTTGTAGCCCTTCCATTAAAAGCCTTAAACACTGTAGAAATGACATATTAAGACCAGAGAGGACTACAACAATACAGCCAATTGCTATCTGACATCAAAAGCTTCTCAGTCAAGAAGCAGTGATCTTGGTGGGAAGGGTATTTAATTAGCCCAGAATTCCCCTCCAATGCTAAATTAGTCCTTTCCCTCATACATAAGAGAAGCAGAACCATGACTCTGTTTTAAAGAATGTTGGAAGTTTGGAATGCTTAGAATTAGTGGTGGTGTCCTAAACTTCAAAAGAACTTTACAAAGGTCTGTACTTTACCATCCTGAGAGATAGAAAGAAATGTATCCTACAGACCAGTGCCTAAGCTTTGAACTTACATAGATTGGGTCCAAATTTCACAATGGCCAAGATCACTCATTCTTTGGCTCATAATTGACTCCTGTTTGAGTTTATTCTGGGAAATCTCTGACTATAGTTTCTGTCTCCACAAGATGTGGGGAAAAGAATCCCTTCAATTTCTTTGCAAGCATTTAAGATAACAAATGTATGTATTTGACACAGAACAGACTTTATTTCATCCTAGAGTAAATACATTAGATGAAAAGGTTTTAGAGAGTTCCATAACAATAAAGAAAATGTATAAAGGACTCACAATAGTCAACCAATGTAGATAATTTAGATAATTTGATAGACATCTTAGATCATTACTGGGCCCGGAAAAAAAATCATCTGGGGTTCAAGTTGGTGATGAATCTCTCTGGACTTGTGTTGGTCTTCAGCACCACCTTTGGTTCTTCCAATGTGCCTTACCAAGATGGAAATCAAAGTTTTATTTCAGTGGAAAAGAACCTGAATCAATAACTAAAACAAGACATTTTTAGTGATCAAGAGATTTCAATCCAATGAAGTCAGAGTGAAAGCAAATCTGAGGAAATTTATCTACTGGGTTTTCTGTCTCTTTCAGTTGAGAGAATTTTATCATGGTTGATAGGACTTCTGCCCCTATCTATAATCCCATCTTTTCTGAGAGATGTAGAATGGACAAGTAGTCTCTTAACATTTTTTTTCTTTATCTTTTTTAGATATTTGCTAATATCTTTTGATACAGTTTTTTAACCAGTTTTATTTTTTCTTCACTAATTTGTTACCATGTTTGATGTTGTTACCTAATGGAAATATATATGAGATGCAAATAATGGGGGAAGCAGTTTTCATTGATAAACTTTCTGTTAATGGGTTGGGAAACTATGGATGTATTTGTCAGCCATTTCTTTAGAGTTTATTCCAAAGAGCTATTCTACCTTCTCCAGTATAGCATGGTAGATGGCACTGTAATAGTAACCTGAATTACTGGGTTAATTACAGTAAGTAATCAGTCAAACACCACTCACTTTCTATTTAAAAGGAAATTTAAAAAAATCACTTTATAGCTTGCCTAAGGGTCCAGGACACTTAGCATTGTGCAGTATTTCTAATTGAACTTTTAAGCCCCTTGCTTTTAATGACTGTCTTCCCATTGCTTTCTCAGAATTAAAATGTCAAGTTAAAAAAAATAGGGCAGTGCTTTTAGAACCAACCAGAAAAGCTGAGAGTTCAGCCCAGGTCCTGAAGCAAAAACAACTCTGAACTCCCCAGTGAACTGGCCTTAGGACTTAGAAGCTTTCACGTCACTCATGAGTTGCAGATCTCCGTAGATAAAGGATGGTCTATATATCAATGGAAAGTGGGTGTTATGCTGGCTTCTTAGAGAGTTGAAAGACTTGATCAAATACAATGAGAAATGAAATTGTCTCATTCTTCCACTAGAGCTAGTACTACCAAATGTTTCTGTGGAGAGTGGCCTGCTTTCCACTGCCTCCCTTTCTTTTCATTACCCCTTACATCAGGGCATCCAAATACTATAGAGTTAAGTCAGAGATATAGGAATAAAACTGTAATTCTCCAAAGTCTACATTTTTGTAGAAAGCTAACATGCAATGGATAGAATGTCAGACCTGGAGTCAGGAAGCCCTAAGTTCAAACCTAGACTCAGACACTTAGTAGCTTTGTGATCCAGGGCAAGTCATTTAACCCCTGCCTCAGTTTCCTTCTATGTAAAACAGGTATTAAAATTGCATCCCCCTCTCCGGATTGTTGTGAAGTTCAAATGAAAATAGCATATGTAAAATACTTATTAGCACAGTGTCTGGCACATAGAAGGGCTATCTAAACGTTTGCTATTATTATTATTAGATATGATCAGTCATACTATCTTTCCTGTCTTCCCTCCTTCATTGTCCTTTCACACGCCACTGTTTTGATGGAGTCCAGCTTTTAGACGTGAGGAATGCAATGATGATGCCTTTAATTCCAGGGCTCTCTTGGACTCTTCCATTCTTTGAGAAATGAAAATTATTTTTATTTTCAAAAAAATACCATTTCTTCCCCCCCCTTCCTACTACACCTGTTTTCTTTCTGACATCCCTGTAGCACAACCTCTGAAACGTGTGAGTCCCTTACTGCCAAGAAATTTCTTTGCTCTAATTAGTAACAAGACCAGCCTCCCATGCCTGGATATATATCGCTTCTTAATTCATCCAAGATGATGATAATTCAGCTTTCAAAATTGCAGCTGGGTTGGAGGTTAAGCCTTGCTACTCCAAAACTGTTTTTTTCCCTGTTCACTACTTCCATTTTTTAGGGGAAGGTGAATTTTAATAAAAATAAAAAACAGCCCCCCAATTTCTGGTACCCCCCCTCTCTTTCTCTCTCTCTCTCTCTCTCTCTCTCTCTCTCTCTCTCTCTCTCTCTCTCTCTCTCTCTCTCTCCTC
>NC_058132.1:452306551-452330416 GCF_016433145.1 Gracilinanus agilis
CTTGCCCAGGGTCACAAATCTAGGAAGTGTTTGAGGACTTCCCATTTCTTAGCCTGCCTCTCAATCTACTGAGCCACCTAGCTGCCTCCAAAAAGTCTTTTTATAATAAATAAATAAATACTTTTTAATAATAAAATACTTTTTGTAATAAATATATAAATATATAGTTGCATGACTATATATTTATATATAAATTATATACACATAATTTATATAATCATATAATATATAATAATAAATAAAAACAATAAAAACAAATAAATAAAAGTGCTTTTAGTAATAAATAAATAAATGCTTATTTCCTTAATTCTTTGCTTCCCCTTTTGCTGCCCAACTTTGGATGCGGTTTGATTATTTTTTTTTTACCACTCTCATTGTGGGGAAGAAAAATAGAATATTATTCAAGTCAGGTTACAAGAGCACTGATCTTGAAGGCCCTTGTTCTATTTAAGTAAATCTTAAAATGTCTGGGAAGAAGAGGAGAGCCAGAGAAGATAAACATTGTCTGATTTTCAAAGAAGATAAAGAAGAAAGAAAAAAGCATTTATTAAATGCTTGCTAGGTACTGTGCAAAGCACTTAAAAAATATTATCTCATCTGATTCTCCCAACAACCTTCAGAGGTAGGTATTATCACCTCTATTTTACAGTTGAATAAATCAAGACAAGGAGAAGTTAAGTGATTTGTCCAGGGTCACACACCCAGTAAGGAAACTCATATCTTTTTTACTTTAGGTTTTTATCCACCACATCACCTCAGGTAACCCTAGAAAGGCTCTAGAGTTTATAAACTAATAGACCAGTGACCTTGACTTCAGGTCTTTGCAAGAAATTTCTAAAACATTTTTTTTCCTTTTTCCCCGTGCCTTTCTTTTTCAATTACTTGTAGAAGCAATTTTTTAAACAATTGTTTTCTGACCTTTTACAATCCAAATTCTCTTTCTTCCCTTCATCCTTTCCCAAGCATTAAACAATCCGATATAGGTAATTACCATGTGATACAAATTTCCCTATTCCTTATTTTATGGAAGAAAACATATATTGTACATGCAAGAAAAAACTCATGAAGGAAATAATATGAGAAATGTTATGGTTCAATCTGCATTCATACTGTAACAGTTTCTTCTATGGCTGTGGATAGAATTTTCCATCATGAGTCACCTGGCCTTGCCTTGGATTTTGTGTTGCTAATTATAGTTTAGTTCTTCACAATTGATCATCTTACAGTATTTCTGTTACCATACACAATATTCTCCTGGTTCTGCTCACTTTACTTTGCATCAGTTCATGCAAGTCTTTCCAAGTTTTTCTGGAATAATCCTGTTTGTCATTTTTTAATTGCACAACAATATTCCAATACAAGCATATACAACAACTTGTTCAGCCACTCTTCAGTTGATGTTGACTCCCATCAGTTTCCAATTTTTTGCTACCAGAAAATAGCTGCTATAAATATTTCTGTACAAGTAAGTCCTTTTTCTCTATCTTTAATCTCTTTGGAGTGCAGACCTAGTAATAATAATGCTCAGTCAAAGAGTATGCAGTTCTATGGTCATTTAGGCCATAGGTTCCAGATTGCTTTCCAAAATGGTTATATCAATTAAAAGCTCCACCAACAGTGTATTAATGTTCCAATTTTCCAGTAATTATCATTTTTGGTCATATTAGCCAATCTGATAAGTCTCATATGGTATCTCAGGGTTGCTTTTATTTGCATTTCTCTAATCAATAGTGATGTGGAACATTTCTTCTAATTATAAATGGTTTTGATTTCTTCATCTAAAAACTTCCTGTTCATTTTCTTTGACCATTTATCAACTGGAGAATGACTTGTATTCTTATAAATTTGCCTCAGTTCTCTATATGTTTGAGAAAGATACTCGCTGTAAAAATTGTTTCCTAGTTGTTTCTTTTCTAATCTTGATTACATTGATTTTGTTTGTGCAAATACTTTTTAATTTAATGTAATCAAAATTATTAATTTTACTTCTCATAATGTTCTCTATGTCTTGTTTGGTCATAAATTCTTTTCTTATTCATAGGTCTGACAGGTAAACTTTCTGTGTTCCCCTATTTGTTTATGGTATCACTCTTCATTTCTAGGTCATGTATTCATTTTCATTTTATCTTGGTTTATTGTGTGAAATTTTTTGCAATCTAAAACATGTTATTAAAGGGATAGTTAGTAAACATGTAGAAAGGAAGCAGTGATGTCAAAATGGCGTCATCAAAAAGGAGTCATGCCAGACCACTTTATTTTACTTTTGCCCAGGATTCCCAGAACTTGTTGATCAGGGAAATGTAAATCCGGTTTACTTAGATTTTATTTCATTTCAAGGAAGGGATAATTTAGGGAAATTAAGGTTTTTTTAAGTTTAGTTTAGAGTTTTATTGATGAGTTTTGTTTTTATGCCACATTAAATCATTTTCCTAAATAACTGCTCACCCTTGAAGATTCCCTTGGGACAAAGAAAAGCCAGTTAAGCAAAACTAACTAGCATATTCCTTACCATTCTTTTTAGTTATCTGTTTATTTAGATTTTACCAAGCATTTGTCATAGTCTTTTAGGTTATTCTTGTAGAAGAGATGGAAAGATATGGGCTAGACAGATGTGTTTGCAACTGGTTCAATAACAAAACCCAAATGGGTCCATGTCAGCTTGAAAGTGGTTGCTATCCTTCAAACTCAGAGGACCAAAAAAGCATCATTGGTGATTTCTTTGACTTGTTTATAATTTTTTTTAAAACCCTTAACTTGTGAATTGGCTCCTAGGTGGAAGAGTGGTAAGAGTGGACAATGGGGGTCAAGTGACTTGCCCAGGGTCACACAGCTGGGAAGTGGCTGAGGCCAGATTTGAACCTAGGACCTCTCATCTCTCAATCCTGACTCTCAATCCACTGAGCTACCCAGCTGCCCCCTTGTTTATAAATTTTAAGTGGGGCAGAGTGTCACAAAGTCATCAGTTTTACTCTTCTTCCAGAGTCATCAAAGTCCAGTGGCAAGATACAAGTCAAGATGACTAGTAATGGCTTGGGATGAAGCTTTAATTTAAGACCAAGCTCTAAGGGCTCAACAGCCTTCATGGCATTTAGAACAAATTATCTTCATCTACCCATTCTGTTAGGGAAAGTCTTTGCATTCCGGGATAGGCACTGTCTCCCCCAAACCCAATCCCAACTCAATCAACAGGTTTCCCCTCAATCTGGTTTAACTCACCTACAGAAACAAGGTTTTACTGGGTATGGCCCCTGCGCGTGCTATGGCTTTTTAGAGCCACAGGTAAGTTTTGGTGGCAGGTGGGGCACCAAAGGAAGAAAGCAGCTCCAAAAAGGACTTGGCAAACCCTCGCACCAGAGGTACTAGTCATCCCTGAACATTCTATACACCGCTAACTTGGAAGTAGGTCTCTAATTGAATGTCTCTAGGATCAGCTCTTGTCTTGTTCAGCATAAATGGCATGCTTATCAAATTTGCAAATAAACGGGGCAGCTGCGTAGCTCACTGAACCTAGGGAGGTCGTAGGTTCAAACCTGACCTCAGATATTTCCCAGCTGTGTGGCCCTGGGCAAGTCACTTAACCCCCATTGCCTACCCTTACTACTCTTCTGCCTTGGAGCCAATACACTGTATTGATTCCAAGACAGAAGGTAAGGGTTTAAAAAAAATAATTTGCAAATAATAAATAGCTAACATTGAATGGCAGAGCTTGAATCCAAAAAGTCTCAATAAGCTTAGAATGATTGGATGTCTGCAAAATAAAAATTTAATAGAGATAAATGTAAAGTCCTACATATTAGTTAAGAAAAAAACCTCAATTATATGATGGGGAGTGTTGTAAGGTAGATTAATAAATTATTATTTAGGAGACTTAGCAGGTAGGATTGAAGGATTCTAGATGGAATGGGGAAGCAGGAAGTGTGCTTCTCTCTCTGGGACGGACTCCATGGTGTCTGGGGACAAGTTGTAACTGACTCCTGGGAGACCTCAGAGGAAGTGGAGTTTGTACCCTGATTTCCTGATATCCGGAAGGAGGAAAGTCATTTGCCTGTGGGAGATTTTTGGTAGAGACTATTAAACCCAACCTGAGTTGCTGGTTAACTTGGGGTGGGTAGCTACCCACCTGAAGGAGTACTGGCTGAAGACCTGGAAAAGCTGTACCATCGCTGGATTTTGACAGGACTGAGCAGTGACGATATCCTACTTTCCATCCTGATCTCCATTGTGCCCTGCCCTGTTATAGTTTTAGCTTAGTGTAAATAAGTCCATTCCCTGTCCCTGAGGCTTGCCCATAGACTGGTAGAATAGAAACTCCTTCTCCCTTCTTTAGACTATATTTTCCTTAAATTAAACTTGTTTATAAGCCCTCTTGTCATTTACTTGCTGGTTTCACAGACTTCCTGTCTAGGTGGAGCAGTTAAGGCCTAACTGTCACTTCTGTCAGCTGTCATTTCCAAACAGCTAACCCCAGTTTCCCTGGCTTGTTTGGTCCCAGACTATTGTCCATTCCTGTCTACTACTCACCTTTATGAACCCAGATAAATATTTAAGTTAACTCCCCTGGTTTTCCCCATAAGAGGGGGAATGTCTAGGCAAGTAGGTTTTGTGAGAAAAATGAGAACTTTATGGCTAGAAATAACAGTAATAATCAAAATTCATGTTTATGTATCAGTTTAAGGGGCTGGAAACCACTGTTGCATGCAAAGAGCTTTAGAAGAACTAGGACTC
This sequence comes from Gracilinanus agilis, assembly GCF_016433145.1. Classification (NCBI taxonomy): domain Eukaryota; kingdom Metazoa; phylum Chordata; class Mammalia; order Didelphimorphia; family Didelphidae; genus Gracilinanus; species Gracilinanus agilis. The sequence goes on from NC_058132.1 coordinate 452,311,277, forward strand.
TTTAGCCTAAAGAAGAAATGATAGCTATCTTCAAGTATTTAAAGGTCATTTTGTGGAAGAAGGATTAATTTGGTCTTCTTGGACACAGAAGGCTAAACTAGAAATAATGGATGGAAGTTGCAGTGAGACAAGTTTCATGGAGATGTAAGAAAACCTTTCCTAGCAATTTAGAGCTATCTAAAAATGGAATAGATTGCTTCAGGACATAGTGCTTTATCTTTCTTCATGTAAAAGCTGGATAAACATTTGTGGGTTATGTTATAAAGGAAATTCTGGATCAGAGTTAGGTAACCTCTGAGGTTCTGTTTGACCTCAGAGTTTGTAGTCAGTCAAGAAGCATTTGTTAAAGCACCTACTTTGTGCCAAGAAAGACAAAAGATACTCTCTGACTTCAAGGAACTTAAAATCAAATGGGGGGAGCAGCTGGGTAGCTCAGTGGATTGAGAATCAGGCCTAGATATGGGAAGTCCTAGATTCAAATCTGGCCTCAGATACTTCCTAGCTGTGAGACCCTGGGCAAGTCACTTAACCCCCATTGCCTAGCCCTTACCACTCTTTTGCCTTGGAGCCAATACACAGTATTTACTCCAAGAAGGAAGGTAAAGGTTTAAAAAAAATCCAATGGGTGAGACAATATGCAAACAAAAACATACCTTAAAATGATGTATTTTATTGTTATTGTTCAGTCCTTTTCAGTTCTTTCCATCTTTTTGTGACTTCATTTAGTATTTTCTTGGCAAAGATAAATACTAGTGTGGTTTGCCATTTCTTTCACCAACTTATTTTATAGATTAGGAAACTGAGGAAAATGGTGTCAAGTGACTTGCCCAGGAGCATGCAGCTACTAAGTGTCTGAGACCAGATTTGAACTCAGGAAGATGAGTCTTCCTAATATGCACCACGTAGCTGCCCACAGATCAGATTTTAGTTGGAACTTAAAGGAAACCAGGAGGTGCAGATAAGGAGGGAAAACATTCTTGGTGTGTAGAATAGCCAGTTATAATGCTCAGGAGTAGGGATATGCAATGCCTTATTGGAGGAAGAGCAACATCTTCCTCTATAAAATTTGAATTATATTGTGCTATGTGAAAGAAAATTCTTTATTGTCTATCCTGAGTTAACACTAATTTAAGTACCTCACTAGATTGTGAAGACAGGATTAACTCTCCTTTGTCTACCTTTGATTAAATTAACACAAACTTGAACTAGGTGGAGGAGCTTTCATATCCTTAGAAACTCAAGATGAGTATTCACTTCTCCAGAAGGTAAGAACTTAACCTTCAGAAGGTGAGAAGTCTATTCCACAGACACTGCCTCCTGGGCAGTGCTAGACAATTTGGAAACTGTGATTGGCCCCTGTGAAAGGGGCAGAGACAAAAAGTCACCATAAAAGCAAGCCCCAAACTCCTTCAGAGCAGATTGTCTTTGAGAAGATAAGTCTGAAGAGATTGTCTTCTGAAGATAGTCTTCTGACTGGGGAGAGTCTTCAAGGGAACTTCACTATAGACTCTGGCTTGGATCATGAGCTTGGAGCTTGGCTTCAACTTGGACTCTGACTCCTGGACTGCTTCATTGGGTGAGTGAAAGTCTGTCTCCTTTCCTAATTTCTGGAGAGACTAGCTTCCATCTTGGAGGAGGTCTCGTGGTTACTCACCATCAGCCTTCCTGGTTGAAAGCTAATTAATCTATACCTGGGTTAAGATAGGATAGATAACTTCTCTATCCCCTTCATGTTTCTCTACTTTATTGTTTCCTCTCCATTTTGTAAATAAATTTCTGACTCAAGATATAATAAATATTGGCAACCACATAATTTCATAAAATTATTGTTCAACCATTAATTTTCACCTTTATAGCTATCTACCTCAAATGGTTTACAAGGCTTGAAGAGATAACATTTAGGAAAACACTTGTTATTCTGAAACACTAAATACATGGGAACTCTTATTGTTTTTACTAGTTAGCAACCCTAGGGAATTAAATTGAAACAACTGTGTTGTTTCAAGTGGATTTTTATCATCTTTGTTGGTCTTGTTCATCATAACTAAATACAATCAGAAATTAACTGTACAAGAGGGCAAGCTCTTCAGTGGATAGAGTGCCAGACCTAGAGAGAAGAGATCCTGGGTTCAAATCTGGCCTCATACACTTCCTAGCTGTGTGACTCTGGGCAAGTCACTTAACCCCCATTGCATAATATAGCCTTTACTGCTCTTCTGCCTTGGAACAAATAGCATAGTATTGATTCTAAGATGAAAGGTAAGGGTTTATTTAAAGAAGAAGAAAGAGAAGGAGAAGAAAGGGAAGGAAAGAAGAAAAAAAGGAAGGAAGGAAGAATAATTAGATGTACTCTAACTGGAGGATCCTGAAGTAGGTACCTGAGGAAGTGATGATATTAGCACAAACTGATTAAGGGAACCAATTGTCAAAAACCAAAAATTGCCTTATTTCAGCTCTACAGTTTTATTAAATGTCTAGTGTATTTGAGGCCTGCTGCTATAGAGCTATATAAGTAAGTACAATACAAATTAGAATAGGATTAAGTTTACAGGAAAGTCAAACAGAGAGACATAAGAAATCCAAGGAGGAAATAATTATTCCTAGCTAGGAAAATCAGGAAATGTTTTATGTAGGAAAATGGGTCCTGAGCTGCACTTTGAAAAAGGAGGAGGAGGATATACGTAGGTGGAGATAGATGGGGAAGGGAGACTACTCCAGGCGTGGAAGACTTTACCTGTCAGTTTTGAGGGAAGAAGAGAAAAAAAAGCTGAGTTTGGATGATTTTCAACTGATGCCAAAGAAGTGGGAACACCTACTTTCCCACATGGATTTAAAAGTACAATTCTGTGATGGACAGAATTTGGAAATTCTGGTCACATATAGATGATCTTGCTTCATGCAGTAAATCTGTATTCATGCGGTTTTATTTTTTTATTTTTTTTTTGTGAAGTTAACCTATTTTATGCAATTTTGGAAAATTTATAGGTTAATTTTTTGAAAAATCAAGTAATTTAAAATAGAATCTTTTTCTTTCTATTTAAAGGAATGTCAGTGAATCTTTTTGCAAAGTGATATCCTTTTGACTGTTCTGCTTGTTAGTTCTAGATTTTTATAATAACTTATATAATTTATCTACTTATTATTTGACTGGCATATCTACATGCACCAGTGAGGCCACTCTTATGAATTCATTTCTTATCCTGGACAATTAACAATGAATAAAGAGAGGGCAGCAAGGTTTCAGACAATTCCTAGCTGTGGGATTCTAGGCAGTTCACTTAACCTCAATTGCCAAGCCCTTACTGCTCTTCTTCATTGGAAGCAATATACAATATTGATTCTAAGAGAACAGGTAAGGATTTTTTTAAAAAAATGAACAAAGAAATAATGCCTGTTGAGGGAGAGGGATATGGAGTCAATGATCACTTATTAAATGCCTATCATGTGCCAGGCACTAAAGTGCTGGGCATACAATGGTACAAAAACAGTCCTTGTCTTAAAGATATATTAATATTATATTGATATCTTGTGTTTCTATGTCACTTTCCTCAATATGTCCTTCCTGCCCATTCTTTATAACAAAGAATTAAAAAAAAGACAGTTGAGCAAAACTAATCAACAAATCAACCAAGTCTCACAGTAGGAAGAAAGGAAGGAAAAAAGGATTTCAGGTTTTGATTATTTCGCTTCAATGATTCTCAATTATTTTTCCTTGACCTATTTTCTCTTCTTTCAAAAACACATTTTTATTCCTTCTCTTTCCCCCAATTCTTTCCTTTTTCTACTCGTCCCTCACTCATTGAGAAGTCAAGAAATGCAAAACTCATAAAAATGTGCATTTATGCAAAACAAATTTGTCCATTAGTAATGTTAAAAATGAAAGAAAGAAAATATATTTCAGTCAGTATTCAGACTATCAATTCTTTATTGGACACGTTGCATTATGAGTTCTTTGGAATTGTGATGGGTAACTGAGTAGATCAGTTACCAAGTCTTTCACAGTTGATTATCTTTATAATATTGTTGTTATTGTATAGATTGTTTTCATTGTATAGATTGTTTTCCTGGTTCTCCTCACTTCACTTTGTATCAGCTGATACAGGTCTTCCCAGGCTACCATCCCCTTCGTCACTTCTTATAACTCAACAGTATTCCATTGTTTTTGCGTAATATATTCATCTATTACCAAAGTGATGGCCATCTCCTCAATTTCCAATTCTTTGCCACCACAAAATGATTGGTTAAAATTTTCTTGTAATGTTCAATAGTTTAATATTCATTTTATTTTAATAACAAATTTGCACATAAATTTTCCAAAATTATATGATTCATGTGGTCTCCTTCCCTTCTTCCCTCTCCACTCCTGGAGTTGACAAACAATTCAATCTGGGTTGCACATGTATATGTATATGTATACACTTTTTGGGTACACATATGTACCCTTTCTTCCATCTCTTTGGAGCAGTGCTTCCCAAAGTGGGCACCACCGCCCCCTGTTGGGTGCTACAGAGATCCAGGGGCGTGGTGATAGCCACAGGTACATTTATCTTTCCTATTAATTGCTATTAAAATTAAAACAAATTAATTTCCAAGGGCTTTAAGTAATATTTTTTCTGGAAAGGGGGTGGTAGGCCAAAAAAGTTTGGAGTGGTAGGCCAAAAAACACTGCTTTGGAGTATGGACTTAGCAGTAGTATTACTGGGTCAAAAGGTATGCACAGCTTTGGGGGCATAATTCCAAAATTGCTTTCCAGCATGGTTGGACTAGTTTATGACTTCATAAATAGTTCATTAGTGTATCTGTTTTCTCATATACCCTTCAGGATTTATCATTTTGCTTTTTTGATAATTTTAGTTAATCTCATGGGTGGAAAGTAGTTGTTTTTAATGTGCATTTCTATAATTACTAGTGATTTAGACCATTTTTTCATATTGGTACCTGAGAGTTATGATTTTTTCCTTTGAAACCTGACTGTTCATATCCTTTGACCATTTATCAGTTGGAGAATGACTTGTTTTTTTGTAAATTTGATCTAGTTTCCTATATATTTTAGAAACAAGAATTTTACCAGAGGAACTTAATGCAAAAATGTTTCTTGGTTTTCTTCTAATTTTGGCTGCTTTGGTTTTGTTTGTTCAAAAGCTTTTTTTTTTTAAAACCCTTACCTTCTGTTTTGGAGTCAATACTGTGTATTGGCTCCACGGCAGAAGAGTGGTAACTGCTAGGCAATGGGGGTTAGGTGACTTGCCCAGGGTCACACAGCTGGGAAGTATCTGAGGCCAGATTTGAACCTAGGACCTCCCATCTCTAGGCCTGACTCTCTCAGTCCACTGAGCTAACCAACTGCCCCAAGTGCAAAAACTTTTTAATTTTATATAATCAAAACCATCCATTTTACTTCCTCTGGACCTTTCTATTTTTTGTTTGATTATGAACTTTTTTCTTACTATTTGAAAATAATTTCTTCCCTATTCCACTAATTTTCTTAATGATGTCAAAATCACGAACCCATTTTGAGTTTATCATGAGATTTTTATGATTTAGGATGTTAGTCTATGCCTATTTTCTGCTACAGTACTTTAAAGTTTTCCCAATGATTTTTTGTCAGATGGTGAGTTCTTGCTTCAAAGGCTGAGATCTTTGGGTTTGTCAAGCACTAGGTTACTGTTCATTTGTGTCCATATATTGTGTACTTAATCTGTTCCATTAATCAAACTCTATTTGTTATCCACTATTATATTGTTTTCATTAGTATAGCCTTGTAGTATAGTTTGATAGATATTCTTGACTTTGTGTTTCTCAAGTTGGATATTATCACACTTTCTACCTCTATAAAATAGTTATTTTGTATTTTGATTGGTATGGCATTGAATAAATAAATTTAAATATTGTAATTTTAATTTATTGGTTTGATGAGCATTAATATTTATCATTATTACTAAACATTAACTTAATTGATAATTTAAAATTAAATATATTGCTACCCATGATAAATTAGTATTTTTCCAGTTTTTTAGATGTCTTTATTTGTGTGAAGAATATTTTGTAATTATGTTAATAGAGTTTTCATGTATGACTTAGCAAGTAGACTGCCAAGTATTTTATAGTCTATAGTTACTTTAAACAAAATTATTCTCTCTTTCTCTTCCTGCTCTTATGGGGAAAACCAGGGGAGTTAACTTAAATATTTATCTGGGTTCAGAAGGGTGAGTAGGAGACAGCAATGGACAATAGTCTGGGACTATTAATATATAATATATACATATTATATATTATATATCAATTATATATATATATATATAATAAGTTAGGGAAACTGGGTTTAGCTGTTTGGAAATGACAGCTGACAGAAGTGACAGGCCTTAACTGTCACCCTGCTCCACCTAGACAGGATGTCTGTGAAAGCAGCAAGTAAATGACAAGAGGGCTTATAAACAAGTTTAATTTAAGGAAAATATAGTCTAAAGAAGGGAGAAGGAGTTTCTATTCTACCAGTCTATGGGCAAGCCTCAGGGACAGGGAATGGACTTATTTACACTAAGCTAAAACTATAGCAGGGCAGGGCACAATGGAGATCAGGATAGAAAGTAAGATATCGTCACTGCTCAGTCCTGTCAAAATCCAGCGATGGTACAGCTTTCCCAGGTTTTCAGCCAGTACTTCTTCAATTGGGTAAGTCAGGGAGCTAAACCAACCTGAGCTGACCAACAACTTAGGTTAGATTTTATAGTCTCTATCTAACCTCCCACAGGCAAATGACTTTCCTCCTTCCAGATATCAGGATATCAGGATTCAAACTCCACTTCCCCTGAGGTCTCCCAGGAGTCAGTTACAACTTGTCCCCAACCACCATGGAGTCCATCTCAGAGAGAGAAGCACACTTCCTGCTTCCCCATTCCATCTAGAATCCTTCAGCCCTTCCTTAAGTCTCCTAAATACTAATTTATTAATTTTCCTCACAACACTGCTGAATTTTATTGGTAATATATAGAAATGATGATTATTTGTGGGGTTATTTTATATCCTGCAATGCAGCTGAAGTTGTTAATAAGTGGCTCATTAAATAGAATGCCAGCCTGGAGTCAGAAAGACCTGAGTTCAAATCTGATCTCAGACATTAACAATGTGATCCTGGACAAACCATTTAACTCTTTTGCTTCAGTTTCCTCATCTGTGATATGTGCATAATGATACCTGTGATAATGAGATTAAATCTACTTTGCCCATCTTTAGATTTAATCACAAAAGGTGAAAGCATCTCCACTTAACTCACAAGATGGGAGGTCTGTAACCCACGTGTGCTAGAGTGAGTAACAAATCAGAATTTACTGACTGCCTCCTGGACAGTCCTAAGAAAATTGTCTGTTGTGATTGGACACGCAAACTAAGAGGAGGCCACAGGAAGTGATGCAACAAAGGTCCCTTTAAAAGGAGACTTCAGTGAGCTAAGGGCTCTTCTTGTTCATTGCTGGGACCTGGAGGAGCGTTGGACCTGGGACCCTGAGACCTTGGTGAGACTGCTCTTAAATCTCTCTCTTAGAAGTACACGTAGTGAGTGAAGAAGGCTGACTCCTTTAACCTCCCAGGAGGTACTAGCCTCCGGGAGGCTCCCTTGATTGGGAGATGCCCTTGTGGCTAAAACCCTTCTTAATTGACTTTGAGGCTCTGGCTGGGCCTCTGGAGCCCTGCCGGAGAAAAGCCCAGGCTTAAATACAAAACTCTTATTCTACCCTCTTCTCATCTCTCTATTTCCACTCTTTCCTATATTTTGTATATAAACTTCCATAAAAGTAATTTTAACTTGAGATTATTCTTAATTGAGGATTGATAATTATTCAATCCTCTGGTGACCTAACCTTTTAATATATTCACCCAATCAAAATATACCTTTTCCCCCTTACATAACTACCTCTGAGGGTTGTTGTGAGATACAATGAGATAATAATCATAAATCACTTAGCAGAGTGCTTGGCACATAATATATGCTCTATTACTTTGCACCATATATTTATTAGAACTTATTATTGTTATTGGTTTTTAGTTTTTTAGTTGACTTTCTTGAATTGTATTTAATTCCATTGGCCAGAACTGATAACTTTTATCCTCAATGTCTATCCTTCAATATCTTTTTCTTGTCTTATAACTATTTTTTTAAAATATTTTATTTTTTAGAAAGATTTTCCATGGTTCCATGATTCATGTTTTTACTTTCCCCTTCACCCCCCCTTGACCCCCTCCCATAGCCAACACTCATTTCCACTGGTTTTAACATGTGTCATCGATCAAGTCTTATTTCCATATTATTGATAGTTGCATTGGTGTGGTCGTTTTGAGTCTACATCCTCAATCATTTCAACCCATGTGTTCAAGCAGTTGTTTTTCTTCTATGTTTCCACTCCTGTAGTTTTTCCTCTGAATGTGGGTAGCATTCTTTCCAATAAATCCCTCAGAACTGTCTTGGATCGTTGCATTGCTGCCAGTACAGAAGTCCATTACATTCGATTTTACCGCAGTGTATCAGTCTCTGTGTACAATGTTCTTCTAGCTCTACTCCTTTCACTCTGCATCAATTCCTGGAGGTATTTCCAGTTCATATGGAATTCCTCCAGCTTATTATTCCTTTGAGCACAATAGTATTCCATCACCAGCATATACCACAATTTGTTCAGCCATTCCCCAATTGAAGGGCATACCTTTGTCTTCCAGTTTTTTGCCACCACAAAGAATGCAGTTATAAATATTTTTGTGCAAGTCTTTTTATCTATGCTCTCTTTGGAGGTACAAACCCAGCAATGGTATAGCTGTATTGAAGGGCAGGCAGTCTTTTAGAGCTCTTTATTATATTCATAACCTGGGAAATGATAGATGCCACCTTGAATGACAGGGAAGGCAGTTGGAAGACATTGGAATGTTCCTGGGTGCCGTGAACCAGGGACAAACATCGGTTGGCCTAGCAGTATAAAGGTCTTTGGTCTTTGGTTTTTGGACTTTGGGCTATTTAGGTCTTTAGGTCTCTGGATCTGTCTAGCTCTTTAGGTCTCTAGGTCTCTGGGTGGTAAAGGGAGACTGGGAGCTCTATGAAGAAGAGGGTAGGAAAAATCTGAATATTTCCTGAAGACTGTGAGAGCTAGTGCATCACCAAACACTAATAGTGAGAAAGCTGAGAGAATAAGATCACAAACACAGCTGCATCAATAGCCGTCCCTATTCTCTGGCTTGGCTGTGGCCAGGCTGGGCCAGAGGAGTAGTGGAGAATAAAGCTCCAGCTTCTACTAAATCAATAGCCTCCAGTCCTGATTGTCAACTAGTTATAGATATTAGATTGACAGGGTCTCCAATCCCCAATCCTTATCCTGTTTATCCTTTCCCTGATTATAGATTATAGATAAAGAGAGTTTAACAAGTACCTTCCTGAGTGGTCCTTATATCACGACCCTTGGGGAGGGAGTCAACGCAGTCAGATATCAAACGTGATCCAAGGCAAATCAAAAACCCTATATTAATTTATCCAACCCTAGGTTGGACCTGAAAGGGTTACCCATCCACTTAACCTTTCGCTGTCCCCCGTGGGCAACTGTTAAAGAAAAGAGAAAATTATAACAACTATCAAGGGTGATCAGAGTTGGTGTACCTCCATCATCTGCAACTAGGGAGAATACATAGATACATTCACATCACTGAATATCTACATCTCCCTAGGCCCTTTTTTGTTTATAACATCTTTGGGCATAGTTCCAAATTGCCATCCAGAATGGTTGGATCAGTTTACAACTCCACCAGCAGTACATTAATGTCCCAATTTTGCCACATCTCCTCCAACATCTATTACTCTCCCCTGCTATTGTTTTAGCCAATCTGCTAGGTGTGAGTGGTAGCTCAGAGTTGTTTTGATTTACATTTCTCTAATTATTAGAGATTTAGAACACTTTCCCATGTGCTTATTGATACTTTTGATTTCTTTATCTGAAAATTGCCTATTCATGTCCCTTGCCCATTTATCAATTGGGGAATGGCAGTTTGTTGTTTCCCTTCTGATTTTGGTTGCATTGTTTTTGTTTGTACAAAACCTTTTTAATTTAATATAATCAAAATTATTTATTTTGTATTTTCTAATTTTTTCTAACTCCTGCTTGGTTTTAAAAAATTTCCCTTTCCCATAGATCTGACAAGTATACTATTCTGTGTTCACTTAATTTACTTATAATTTCCTTCTTTATATTCAAATCATTCACCCATTCTGAGTTTATCTTGGTGTAGGGTGTGAGATGTTGATCTAGACCTAATCTCTCCCATATTGTTTTCCAATCTTCCCAACAGTTTTTGTCAAATAGTGATTTTTGTCCCAAAAGTTGGGCTCTTTGGGTTTATCATACACTGTCTTGCTGACATCATTTACCCCAAGTCTATTCTACCGATCCTCCCTTCTGTCTCTTAGCCAGTACCATATCATTTTGATGATCGCTGCTTTATAGTATAGTTTAATATCTGGTACTGCTAGGCCACCTTCCTTCATATTTTTTTTTCATTATTTCCCTTGATATACTTGATCTTTTGTTATTCCAAATGAACTTTGTTATAGTTTTTTTCTAATTCAGTAAAAAAAAGTTTTTTGGTAGTTTGATAGGTATGGCATTAAATAGGTAAATTAATTTGGGTAGAATGGTCATTTTTATTATGTTAGCTCATCCTACCCATGAGCAATAAATATTTTTCCAATTGTTTAGTTCTAGGTTTTGTAGTTGTGTTCGTATAATTCCTGTGCTTGTTTTGGTAGATAGATTCCCAAGTATTTTATATTGTTTAGGGTGATTTTAAATGATGTTTCTCTTTCTACCTCTTGCTGCTATAATGTGTTGGAAATATATAAAAATGCTGATGATTTCTGTGAATTTATTTTGTATCCTGCAACTTTGCTAAAGTTGTTGATTATTTCTACTAGCTTTTTAGCTGATTCTCTAGGATTTTTTAAGTAGACCATCATATCATCTGCAAATCTCATTGCCCATTTTAATACCTTCAATTTATTTTTCTTCTCTTAATTGCTACTGCTAGTGTTTCTAGTACTATGTTAAATAATAGAGGTGATAATGGGCATCCTTGTTTCATGCCTGATCTTATTGGGAAGGCTTCTAATTTATCCCCATTGCATATGATGCTTGTTGATGGTTTAAGATATATACTATTTATTACTTTTAGGAAAGGTCTTTCTATTACTATACTTTCTAGTGTTTTCAATAGAAATGGGTGTTGTATTTTGTCAAAGGCTCTTTCAACATCTATTGAGATAATCATGTGGTTTTTGTTGGTTTGCTTGTTGATATGGTCAATTATGTGAATGGTTTTCCTTATGGTGAACCATTCTTGCATTCCTGTTATAAATCCCACCTGATGATAATGAATAACCCTCACCATCACTTGCTGGAGTCTTTTTGCTAGTTTTCTGTTTAAGATTTTTGCCTCTATGTTCATTAAGGAGATTAGTCTGTAGTTTTATTTCTCTGTTTTTGATCTACGTGGCTTTGGGATCAGTACCATATTTGGATCATAAAAGGAGTTTGGTAGAACTCCTTCTTTGCTTATTATGTCAAATAGTTTGTATAATATTGGAATTAGTTGTTCTTTGAAAATTTGATAGAATTCACTTGTGAATCCATCTGGTCCTGGGGATTTTTTCTTAGGGAGTTCTTTGATGGCTTGTTCAATTTCTTTTTCTGATATGGGATTATTTAAGTATTCTATTTCTTCTAATGATAATCTAGGCAATTTATATTTTTGTAAATACTCATCCATCTCCCCTTGGTTGCTATATTTATTGCCATGTAGTTGGACAAAATAATTTTTAATGATTGCCTTGATTTCCTCTTCATTAGAGGTGAGGTCTCCCTTTTCATCTTTGATACTGATGATTTGGTTTTCTTCTTTCCTTTTTAAAATTAGATTGACCAGTACCTTGCCTATTTTATTTGTTTTTTCACAACCAGCTTCTGGTCTTATTTATTAATTTAATAGTTCTTTTACTTTCAATTTTATTGATTTCTCCTTTAATTTTTATAATCTCTAATTTGGTCTTTGACTGGGGATTTTTAATTTGTTCCCTTTCTAATTTTTTGATTTGCATGCCCAGTTTATTTCTCTTTGCCCTCTCTAATTTGTTAATACGTGCACTCAAGGATATAATTTCCCCCCTGAGTACTGCATCCCACAGAGTTTGGTAGGATGTCTCATCATTGTCATTCTTTTCAGTGAAATTGTTGATCGTTTCTATGATTTCTTCTTTAACTAACTGGTTTTGGAGAATCATATTATTTAATTTTCAATTCATTTTTGATTTGCCTGTCCATGTGCCCTTACTGATTATTATTTTTATTGCATTGTGATCTGAAAAGGTTACATTTATTATTTCTGCTCTTTTGCATTTTTTTGCAATGTTTCTATGCCCTATTACATGGTCAATTTTTTGAATGTACCATGTGTAGCTGAAAAGAAGGTATATTCCTTTTTGTCCCTATTTATTTTTCTCCACATATCTATTAAATATAATTTTTCTAGGATTTCATTCACCTCTCCTCTCTTTCTTATTTATTTTTTGGTTTGATTTATCTAGATCTGAAAGAGGAATATTTAGATCTCCCACTAGTATAGTTTTACTATCTATTTCCTTCTTGAGCTCTGCCAGTTTCTCCTTTAGGAATTTGGATGCTATACCATTTGATGCATACATGTTGAGTACTGTTATTTCCTAATTGTCTATACTGCCTTTTATCAGGATGTAATTACCTCCCCTGTCTCTTTTAATCATATCTATTTTTACTTTGGCTTTGTCAGAAATCATGATCACCACTCCTGCCTTCTTTTTCTCATTTGAAGCCCAAAAGATTTTGCTCCAGCCCTTGACCTTAAAGCTGTATATGTCCACTGGTCTCATATGTGTTTTTTGTAGACAACATATGGTAGGATTTTGGTTTCTAATCCACTCTGCTATTTGCTTCTGTTTTATGGGCAAGTTCATCCCATTCACATTCAGAGTTATAATTATCAGTTGTGTATTCCCCAACATTTTGGTATCCTTTGCTAGTTCTACCCCTTCTTGTTACGCTATTTCCTGTTAAACCAGTAGTTTGTTTTAAACTGGTCCCCCATGTCCCCTCCCTTGGTTTACTTCCCTTTCCCCTCCCTCCCTTATTCTTCCCATCTTTTTATTTTTTAAGGCCTAATGAATTCCCTCCACCTCTCCTCCCCTTTCTTTTTTGACCTCCCCAAACCCCTGCTCCCCTTGGTTTATCCCTTCTGACTTTCTCAGTCTCGCTAGATAGAATTCTATATCCCAATGGATATAGCTACTCTTTCCTCTCAGGGTTAATTCCACTGAGAGTAAGATTTAAATATTACCTATTAATGCTCTCTTTCTCTCTTTCTTATAATAGTATTCATCCCCTCCCCTTCCCATGCCCTCTTTGTGTGGTAAAGAAAATCCTATTTTTCTTGTTCATTCAAGTTTCTCTTGGTGCCATCTACTATTCACCCTCTTCTGCCCTCCACCCCTGTATCATCTTAGACCATTTAGTACTCCAACCTCTCCCTATGAGTAATTCTTCTAATTACTATAATAGTGAATACAGTTCACTACAGAGAATTACATATAATATTTCTCTATGTAGGAATACAAATAATTTGATCTTATTGAAGCCCTTAAATAGGAAAATTTAAAAATAAGATTTTTTTCTTATTTATCTTGTCATGTTTCTCTTGGTTTTTGTGGTTGGATATCAAACTTTCCATTTAGTACTTGTCTTTTCTGTGCAAATACTTGGAAATATTCTATCTTGTTGAATGCCCATACTTTCCCCTGAAAGTATATAGTCAGTTTTGATGGGTAGATGATCCTTGGTTGTAGGCCCGATTCTCTTGTCTTTATGAATATTATATTCCAAGCCTTGCGGTCTTTTAGTGTGGAGGCTGCCATATCATGTGCGATCCTAATTGGTGCTCCTTCATATCTGAATCGTCTCTTTCTGGCTTCTTGTAAAATTTTTTATTTTTCTTGGTAGCTCTTAAATTTGGCTATTATATTCCTGGGGGTTGTCTTTTGAGGGTTTAGTGTAGAGGGTGATCAGTGGATCCTTTCAATGTCCATTGCCCTCTTGTTGAAGAACATCAGGGCACTTTACTTGGATAATTTTTTGTGGTATGGAGTCCAAATTTCTATTGATTTCTGCTTTTTCAGGAAGACCAATGATTCTCAAATTGTCTTTTCTAGACCTGTTTTCTTGGTCTGTCAGTTTCTCAGTGAGATATTTCATATTTCCTTCTATTTTATCAGTCTTTTGACTTTGCTTTATTTGTTCTTGCTTCCTTGAGAGATCATTGGCTTCTACTTGCCCAATTTTGGTCTTTGGAGACTGGTTTTCTGCTATAATCTTTTGATTTTCCTTTTCGATTTGGTCTATGCTGTTTCTTATGGTTTCCTCCAATTTGCTTATCATTTCGTTTGATTTTTGGGCATCTTTCTCCAATTGGGAGTTTCTTTCTTTTAACCTGTTAATTTCCTTTTGAGTTATTTCCCACTTTTCTTGCCAAATCTCTCCCATCTTTCTCATGATCTCAGATTTGAACTCTTCAAGAGCTTGTGACCAATTTTAATTTTGGGGAGAAGATTTGGATGTGATTACTTGTTTGTTCTCCTCTGCTCTTTTCTCTGTTGTCTGAGAAAGATCAAGATTTCTTCTTGATCTTTCTCTTATAGGGATTCTTGTGCATGACTTGCCATTATTATTATGATATTTTTCTTTCTCAGTCAGAAGTCTGAGTGAGGCAGACAGGCTCTTTCTATTGAGCTGTGGAGTAGTTTTTGACTGAGTCACAGCATCGTGAGGCCCTCTCAGCTTTAAACTCCTGCTCACGGTTGGTCTGCGCTCTTTAGGCTCCTAGTGTCTCAGGTCTAGCTGTTCTCAGGGTCAAGCCTCCTGGTGATCCCCTTGCTTGTTCCTCTGCATGAGGCTCCTTTAACAGTCTCAGGATGCTGCTTCCACAGTCATGCACCCCTCTGCACTGGGGTCCCCACCCAAGGTCTGTATCTGTACTCAATGTCCACCCCTGAGCTCAAGGTCTGTGTTCAAAGTCTGAGTTCTTTAACCTCTTGGGGTCTTAATTCTTGTTGCTCTCAGGAGCAGGCCGTGGTGATCCCAGGTAGCTTCCAAGAACTTGATGAATGTCCCAAACTTGCTCTAACTCTTGTGCACTGGCTTTGGCACTGTAGGTAGTGTGTGTGTGTGTGTGTGTGGGGGTGTTGCTCAGCTTGCGTTTTAGTGAGAGCTATTTCACTCCCTTATAGCATGGAAATGCTCAGATCCCTCATACCTCCAATGCTGTGCCCTGTTGTGGGGTCCCTTTGTTCATCTGGATTTGGTTTTTATGTCCTCTTGAAGAGTCCTATCTGTGTGGGTTAGGAGAGGTTAAGCATGCTGCTTTTACTCTGCCGCCATCTTGACCCAGAAGTCCTGTTGTCTTATAATTATTGCTGGCATTTCTCGTACAATATTGAATGGAAATGGTGATTATGGACATCCTTGCTTTATCCCTGATCTTGTAGGAAAGATTCCTGACTTATCCCCATTTCAGATAGTGTTTGCTCTTAGTTTTAGACAGATAATACTTATTATTTTAAGGAAAACTCTGTTTATTTTTGTGCTTTCTTCTGCCTTTAAAAATATTAGGTCTTATATTTTGTCAGTATTTGCATTTATTAAAATAAAATGATTTTTGTTATTTCATTATTAAAATGGTCAATTATGATTATAATTTTCCTAATTTGAACCAACACTGCATTCGTGGTATAAATCCAGTCTGATAATAGTGTGTGACCTTTGTCATATGTTGCTTTGACACCCTTCTTAAATTTTACATTTTTCCTTCACTATTCATTGGGGAAATAAGTCTATTGTTCTCTTTCTCTTTTTGACTCTTCTTGATTTACCATAGGTTTCAAGACATATTTGTGCCTTAGGTGGAATTTGCTGTAGGACTCCTTTACTTATTTTTTCAAACAGTTTATATAGTTTTAGAAGGTTTTTTTTTTTAATTTTGGTAAAATTTGCTTGTAAATCCATCCAATCCTGGTTTTTTTTTTTAATTTTAGGGAACTTATTTGGGACTTGTTCAATTTCTTTTCCCAAGACAGGTTTATTTAAGCATTTTATTTCTTCTGTTAATTTTGGCCATGCTGTATTTTTATAAATTTTCATCTATTTCATTTTGATTATCAATTTTATTGGCATAAAGTTGGGCAAAATAGCTCCTAATAATTGCTTTTGTTTCATTTTCATTGATTGTGAATGAACATTTTTCATTTTTTGTGAATATGCCATACACAGCTTAGAAACAGGTATGGTCCTTTTCATTCCCTTTCATTATCCTGTCAGATCTAATTTTTCTAAAATTCTGTTCATCTCCTTAACCTTCTTATTTGTTTTTATGATTAGATTTGCCTATATCTAAAAAGGGACAATGCTTTTTTTTTGTGAGGCATCCCACTAATATAATTTTAGCATCTATTTCCTCTTGAAAATTCATTTAAATTTTCTTATAAGGATTTGAAAGCTATACTATTTAGTGCATGTGTGTTTAGTATTGATATTATTTCATTGTTTATGGTACTTTTTTTTTTATCAAAATGTTAGTTTCCTTATCTCTTTAAATTAGATCTATTTTTGCTTTTGCTTTGTCTAAGATCATGTTTGCTGCTCCTGTCTTTTTTATTTCCACTAAATATAAATAGATTCTAATAGGCTGGAGACATTTTCTTGGGCTAGTGAGATTCGCATTCAGATTCACATTCATGGTCTGGAGGCACTCGGACTGGGCTTAGAATATGTTTAGCTAGGCAGTATTTTCTACCTCCTCCCTACATTTCCTTCTCTTACCATCACTATTTTAAGGTAATAAAGCAACTAAAGCTACTAACAGTCTCATGACTTAAGAGTTAATTTTCATAAATGGCAACCACAATTTAAAAAAATTCTTATATTTGTCAAATCCATTTTAATTATTATACATTTAACTCAACAAATGCACAGAAAAAGTTATGTGCAAAAACCACAAGTTCTACATTGTTTGCAATTTGTTTGAAAATATGTAAAGGATATGTGTAAAACTGTTACCTTTTGTCTTAGACTTCATACAGAAGAGTAGTAAGGGCTAGGCAGTCAGAGATAAGTAACTTGTCCAGGATCATGTAACTAGGAAGTGTCTGAGATTATATTTGAACCCAGGACCTCCTGTCTGAAGACTTGACTCTGTATCCACTGAGCTCTTTGGAGGAGTGTTTTTTGAAAGGGAATATCTTTACTCACTCTCAGGATCCTCATTCTTCTTTCCTTTAAAAAAAACACCTTTATTCTCTGTCTTAGAATTGGTTCCAATGCAGAAGAGCAATAAGGGCTAAGCAATGCAGATTAAGTGACTAACCCAGGGTCACATAGCTAGGAAGTGTCTGAGGTCTGATTTGAACCCAGGACTTCCTGACTCCTGGTCTGACATTCTATTCCCTATGCTATCTAGCTGGTTCAATACCTGGTTCAATACCTGGTTCAATTTATTAATTACTTGTTTTGGACAAGTCACATCTCAGTGAATCTAGGCAAATCTCTTAGACTATAAGTTACAGAGAAGGTACTAACCTGGCATCTTTCTGAGAGAGCAAAATTCTGTACCTTTTGGACACCCAAGGGAATTCCCTCATCAGGGAGTTCCCTATACCAATGAAATCACAGGTCTAGGAATTATCCATTAACCTCATCTTGCTCAAATGTGACAAGCCTTCCTACAAATTACTGAAAAAAAGGTTGAATAGCATGCCACGTTCCCCAACCACACAAGAGAACATCTAGTGTTGAAATATGCTGGATTACTTTAGAATCCTCTGTTTACTTATAAAGACTTGATATGCTATTTATAAATAATCCAGTTCTCTTTCAAAGTAATTCCCTTAAAGACCACGACTAGGTAACAGATTGTTGGCCTGGTTCCAAGTATTGTAGGCACCCAAATGTTAATGAAAATTGTATTCCTTGAAAAATGCGGAGTAACCTAGACTTCTTATCCTTTAGCCAACCCTTCAGATTTTCCATTAGTCTGAATTACTGACAGTGTACTCTATTTTGCTAGTTTATCGTGTTTATTGTCAAAAGGGGAAAGGGTTTCTTCACTCAAACTCTCCATAATGGCATATTGGTCCCTCTTTGCCTATTTGAAGCATCTAGGTAGAGGTGACAGTTCATATCTAAGAGACTGTGGTTGACTGTAGAGAGATAATGCCACTAATTCCCTTCACTCCTACTATTATTACTCTCACTAGTTCTAGAGGAGGAGGAGTATAGAAGGGTAAAAAGTCCTCTTTAGAATCCTGTCTTTTGATTCTATCTCCCAATAATCCATGCAGTCACATTAATTTCCAAACATTTAATCTTCTCTCCCTTGGACAGAAGTCAGCAAAAGTAAATTGATAACAAGTAGAAGTACTTCACACTTTTCTACACATCAATTATTTAGAACCACAAACTGTATTTTTTGTGATGGGTGGTGTGTGTCCATTTAGTTCACAGTTAAGTTGAGAAAGGGGTATGGACTCAAGTAGCCAATCTTATACTCGCATCTCGCTGCCTTTGCCTCTCTTTTATTTTTCCTTCTCTTTAGAAGGTGGCCTTGAGAATTTCTCTTTGAATAATGGCAGAGCTGTTGAAGTTGCAGCAACAGCAGGAACAGGCTGGCATCAAAGAAAAGAATTAGAGGGAAAGGCCACAGAAAGGAGACCAAGTTGACTGCTGCCAAGATTTTGTTAGACAATGCTCATTGCAGAGAGAAACTCTATTAGACATTGTGAAATGCTTAATTTGCAACTTTGTAAATACTATTTTATGTCCTAACAAAGCTCCAATATTAGCTTTCCAGTTGACTTTATCAGTAACAAGCTAAGATACTGAATTCTTTATAAGAATTCTGTAATGTGTGCTATGATATCCTTCTCCTTCTCCTTCTCCTTCTCCTCCTTCTCCTTCTCCTTCTCCTTCTTCTCCTTCTCCTCCTCCTCCTCTTCCTCCTCCTCCTCCTCCT
The DNA here is from genome assembly GCF_016433145.1 of Gracilinanus agilis. Taxonomy (NCBI): domain Eukaryota; kingdom Metazoa; phylum Chordata; class Mammalia; order Didelphimorphia; family Didelphidae; genus Gracilinanus; species Gracilinanus agilis. The sequence continues at coordinate 452,330,384 of NC_058132.1, forward strand.
TTTCCCCCTTCCTCGTCCTCCTCTTCCTCCTTC
>NC_058132.1:452333301-452343035 GCF_016433145.1 Gracilinanus agilis
TCCTCCTCCTTCTCCTCCTCCTCCTCCTCCTCCTCCTCCTCCTCCTCCTCCTCCTCCTCCTCCTCCTCTTCCTCCTCTTCTTCTTCTTTTTCTGTTGTTTTTGCCTGTGGACGGAAAGCTCTTCTGTGCCTGATTACTGGATTAACAGGTAGTGTTATTGTGCCATGGGGTAAATCTTCAAAAGTTTCTCTCCTCTGAAGTATTCTTTTGTTGGTTGTAGTCCTGGATCTGGTTCTTTGGGTTATGCCCTGGGGTATCCTCACTGTTGCCAGAGAAGCTTGAGAGCACCCAGCCTTTGAAGAACCTCTAGACCTCACTTCCAGGGTCCTGTGCTTTAAGGGTTGAGTCTGAGCTGTTCTTTTGTTGGTGTAACCTGGGATCCTGGCATTGCCTATACCTCAGTTCTGAGAATGACATGGTAGGTGGGGGGGGGGGGTTGGTCAGCCTTCATTTTCCCTCGTGCAGTTTTGCTTCCAGATCCCCATTTTATAGTGGAAATCCACTCTCTCTGCCTACCTTTCACATTGTTTTCAGTGGGAGAGCCACCTCATTCATCTTGTTTTGACTTCTGTCCTTTTGAGGTGCTGTTTAAAGATGGGTTTGGAAGGTTATTCAGAGCAGTTTCAGACTTCCTATACTTCTCAGTTTTGTAACCCTGAGTAAGTCACTTAACCCCAATTACCTAGCCCTTACTGCTCTTCTGCCTTGGAATTAATATTTAGTACTGATTCAAAGATAATAGGTAAGAGTTTATTTTTAAAGAATAGATTAATGGGGGCAGCTGGGTAGCTCAGCGGATTGAGAGCCAGGCCTAGAGACGGGAGGTCCTAGGTTCAAATCTGGCCTCAGACACTTCCCAGCTGTGTGACCCTGGGCAAGTCACTTGACCCCCATTGCCTACCCTTACCACTCTTCCACCTATAAGTCAATACACAGAACTTAAGGGTTTAAAATAAAAAAAATTAAAATTAAAAATTAAAGAATAGATTAACTTCTTCTTTATCTGATCAGGACTGGTGACAAGAAAATAGGAGACTTGGGAGACAGATTAGAGTTTTGAATAGCTGGACCCTGCTTCCTAGTTGAGGATGTTTCCCAGTATTGGTTGATTTTTTTCAGTATGTCAAAAATTAATAATAATTCAAGATTTTGTCAGTGCCAGTCAATAAGCATTTATTAAGTGCTTATGATTGCCAGACACTGTGCTAAGCACTGGAGATACAAAGAAAGGCAATAATAGAGTCCCTGCCTTCAAGGAACTCACATTCTAGTAGGGGAGATGACATGCAAACATCCTTGTACATACAAGAGATACACAGAGTAAGGGGGAGGTAATCTTAGAGGGAAGGCACTAGCAGTGGAGAGGACTGAGAAAGACCTCTTACAGAAAGTAAGTTTTGAGCTAGTCCTGAAGGAAGAAAGGAAAGCTTGGAGGCAGGGGTAAGAAGGGAGAGTTTACCAGGCGAACAGGACACCCAATGAAAAGGCTTGAATTTAGTGATGGAGTGCTACACATTTTAGTACATATTGTCTATAGCTACCTACCTACCTGTTTATCTGCCTGTCTTTCTGTCTGTGCATATTTATCTGTCTATCCCTATCTGTCTGTCTGTCTATCTATCTATATCTATGTCTGTACCTAACATATCTAACATTTATCTGTTTGTCTTTATCTAAATCTAAGTATCTCTGTCTATTTATCTGTCTCTGTCTATCCATCTATATCTATCTCTCTGTCTATCTATATTTATCTGTCTGTATCTATTATATCTATCATCTATCCGTTTATTAATTTATTGGTTCAGTCATTAATTCATCTAGCCATTCAATTATTCATCAATTCATTTATGTAATTGTCTATTTATCTATTTAATTACATTACTATGATAGAAGAAAAATCACCTAGTAGCCATACTTCTATTTATAAACCTTACCAGATTTAGTTAGGCTGCAATAGGCCCTATGGAATACCTTTCCAACTCGGTGAGCCTGCCATGGCTTGTGTCCTATTGGAATAGCTTCAAGAATTTGCTTATCTTTCCTTGATGATGAAACACTGCAGTAGGACTTCCATATTTCCATGAGGCAAAAAGTCTCAAGCCCCAACCCATGACATTCTTTTCCATCCTGACCAGTTTCAAGGAATCATTGATATTTTCCTTATTATAAAATGAATTATACTATATATTGGTGTTCCACAGCACTTAGTATGTGAACTCTAAGACTAATTTAACCTTACTAACTTAATTACTCTAAAAAGCAACTCATTAATGGATAGAATGATGCTTTTCTCCTCTTGTCTAAAGTAATGTCTAAAGTAATAAATCTATTACTTTAATTGAAAAGATTCGTTTGTACTCTAGCTTATAGGTATTAAAAATGATTTCTTTCATTGCAAGAAAAAATGAAGTGGTGACAGTGCTAGGCAGAGCCAACATTCACTAACTTGGGTTTGTTGATAACTCCCTCTTGGAGTTTCTGAAACAAAATGTGAACGTACTCTATTCTCTACAGGTGTCCTTTCCTCCACAAATACCAGGTCTCAATTTAATCCTAAACCTGGAGAGATATTGAGAAGAGTTGAATTTGTTTTCTGCAGGGAAGGAAAGGGAGTTGCTCTCTTCAGAGACAATGAAATGCCAATAGCAGAGCCTGAAAACTGGCATGATCCACTAGGCTTCAATTCTCTTCAGAAAATTATAACTACGGCTGCTATTTTGTTTGGAGTCAAACTCAGCCACATTTCCCTAACATTACCAGCCTCTCTGCCTAAAGTGTAGTGTTTGGAGCCAGGCCTGCTAGTTTTGCAGAATGCATCCCAAATATCTTCAAAGACAACAGAATTATTTAATATTCCCTGTTACTTGGTCCCCAGCATCTGTGAACCCTTCCCCCTTTCTCTTGGTTTCAGAACAATTTTAGATTTTCTTTCTGGTAAGAAAATAAATACTTTCAGAGTGATCCAGACAGACTACCCCCTTCCTCCTGCCTCCTTTTTAAAAAGCCAAAGACAACATGAAAATATTTTTGCTTTTGCTTTTCTTTATTTTTGAAAACTTTTTTTTTTTTTGGAAGGGAGGAAAGAATTATTTCTAAAGCAGATCTTCATCTGCTTTTGACAAAAGAGTGAGATCATATCTGCATGTATTGTACATAGTTGTGTTGAAATAGCCTCAGGTTTTGGCTTACGTAGTGAAACCTCAATAATTTGACTTCATTAATTTGTAATCGGGGACAATCTGAACAGGGACTTGGCTCCAGATTCCTTTGCTGAGCAAACTCTTTCTTCACAGTGTAAACGGATTGAAAGGAGAATGCTTAAAATGCTTCAGAACAAACTTTTAAGGGCTTTAATAAATCACTTACATATAAACAATTGACTTGCTAGTTTAAATAATGTTTTATTTATTTGTAGATCTTTGAAGCTAAAAGAATTAAAAATGAGTTTCACCCAGAGGGCGATGGAGAAAGAGAGGCACATGGTATGGATACTTAGAAGGCTATAACACATTGTAAACCAAAAATTAGGATAGAGAAGTAGGATTGAGGAAGCGGTGGAAGAAATTGTTTAAGTTAAGGGACAAAGATGGACCGGCCACACTGCTGAAATGAACAGGATGCCTGTATGACATGATTTCAAGAGGAAGTGAGGAGGGTTCCTAGCATGATGCATGAACCCCATAGCAAACTCATGGTAGAACATAAACAAAAGTGGGTTATGATAGGCAGGCACGGATAAGAGCTAGAATGAATCTTAGAGCTCACTTTAGTCCAATCCCATTCATTTTCCTGGTTATGAAACTGAGACCCAGAGATGTGAAGGAACAGGGCCAAAGTGAGCTGGGTTCTGCTAGAAGGGAGACTCAAACCCAGAATACCATATTGCTTCATACCTTGCCATGCTGGCCTTTTATTAGTTAATTCTTGGACTGTTTGTTTGAATGATACCTCAGTTTTCCGCTGTGTAGATTTCTAAGGCAGTATATTTCTAAGGAAGGCTAGATTTGGATTTAAAAGACTTGAGTTTACTAGGTGGTTTGTTAGGTCCTGGGTTCAAACCTGGGCTCAGAACTTCCTAGCTGTGTGACTCTGGGCAAATTACTTAATCCCAATTGCCTACCTTGGGACCAATAATTAATATTGATTCTAAGATAGAGGTAAAGGTTAAAAAAATACAAACAAGTTTAAACAGTAGTTCAGCCATATTACTTGTGTGATGGCAGGCAACTATTCACTTCTCTGTGACTTAGTTTTCTCATCTGTGATAAGGGGGTTAGTTTAGGTGTACTTAACCTGTGTTCTATAAGAAGTAGTCTATGGATACATATCAGAGAGTCCATGAATTTGGATGGAGAAAAAAATTAAAATTTTGTTTCAATATGATAGATTTCCCAATTATGGTATTTGATGGTGATGGAATACTATTGTGCTGTAAGGAATGATGAACTGGATGATTTCAGAAAGAACTGGATAGACCTATGTGAACTGATGCAGAGGGAAACAAGCAGAACCAGGAGAACATTGTACACAGTGACTGCAGTATTGTAGAATGATCAACTGTGATAGACTTAGCCATTAATAGCAATACAATGCTCCAAGAGAATTCTGAGGGACTTAAGACAAAGAATGCTAGCCACCTCTGGAGAAAGAACTGTTGGGGTCAGGATGCTGATAAAGGCAGATGATTTTTCATTTGTTTATTTGGGTTTATTTGGGGGATTTGGGTTTTATAAGGTTACTCATAAAAATGAATGGTATGGAAAAAATAAAATATAACTTAAAAACAAGGGAAAATATGATAGGCTTCCTTTATAATCCTATGTATTTTAGTTGATATATTTTAAAAAATTATTCAGAGAATGAATCCATAGGTTTCACTAATCTGCCAAAAGGGTCCATAATAGGGAAAAAAAAGATTAAGAGCCTCTGACTAATGTGAATTCTAAGGCCCTTTTTAATCTGAAATCTTATTAGTGATGATTCTGATTAACTGTTTTCCTAACTTATTGAGGGCAGTGAAATGTTAAAACCCTGAAAAATGTTCTCTGAGGCTTTTTTCTTTGACTTTTAGACTTCTAGATTGATAAGGGATCTTAGTCCAATCCTTGCATTTTATATATGCAGAATTTGAGGCCCAGAGAGGCAAAAATACTTGTGATAGGGATAGCAGAGCTAGGATTCAGACCCAAAACACTTCAACAGTCTGGCCTTGGGCATTCCAGACCTTCCAGCTGTACTCATTTACCATTTACCACTGAATCAGTCACTTTTAAGGGTAACATCTAGCTGGGATACACTGCTAAGTGACAAAAATTAATTTATTTCCCAATATTCCCCAAAGCTGACTTTTCCCTATTCAAATTGATCTCCTGCAAATAAAGTCTAACTGTAATAATAATCAAGGCCATTTAATTTGCAAACTTGGTTTTTAACAGTTGGACAAAGCATATCCCATTATTTTCATCATTCCCTAGAAAGCTTTGGGCATCAGTTTTCTTCTTTGTAAAATGAGGGGTATTGGACTAGATGATAAGTAAGATCACTTACAGCATTAGAAATCTATGATAGGGGGCTGCTGGTTAGCTCTGTGGATTGAGAAAGTCAGGCCTAGAGACGGGAGGTCCTAGGTTCAAATCTGGTCTCAGACACTTCCTAGCTATGTGACCCTGGGCAAGTCACTTGACCCCCATTGCCTAGCCCTCACCACTCTTCTGCCTTGGAGTCAATACACAGTATTGACTCCAAGACAGAAGGTAAGGGTTTAAAAAAAAAAAAGAAATCTATGATGTCCTGAGCTAATTAGGGAGGAAATTGCCATCCCAGGATGTAAATAGACTCTCTTATCCTTAACTATTTGGAATATCATTTTTCTGCTATAGATGGCAGATGATAAGGGAGTTTTTTCCTACTTTTCATCTCCTAAAGATATATCTTTTTAATTCTGTAAGTAATGGTAGTTTTGCCTTGAAGTGAAAGGCAAAAAAGGGGGTAAGGGTTATCTCTAACTCTTTCTGATTTAATAATAAATGCTAGCATTTATATAGTGATTTAAGTTTTGCAAAGCATCTTCTAGATTATTTTATGCTCATAACAACCTAGTTGAAGTAGGGGCTTTTATTATCCCAGTTTTATATATGAGGAAATCAAGGCAGAGATTAAGTGACTTGTTCAGTCCCACAGTTGGTAAATATCTGAGGCAAAATTTGAATTTAGATATCTCTTGACTTTAGATAGTTCTCTATCCATTATACCACCTAGATGTCTTTAGGATCATTGTTAATGATTGCTCATCATGATTATATTGCCAGAATGTGATCAGGGTCTCTCCAAATATTTCCTTTCCTTTTTTTCTATAATCCAATTAATTTTTATTATAACAAGACATGGCTCAAATCTAAACTATGAAAGGCCCATTTGAGCAAATGGATAATCATTTCCCTTCTTCATAGTTTCAGAATAAAAGCTAGTATCATCCAGTGAGCATTATTTTGAGGGGAATGTTTGACTTTTCCAGAGACTAATTCCATCTCTCAAAAGACTGATAAGGTGACTTGAAAGTCATGTCATAGAAGTTTAGGTAGAAGGTAACTGGAGATAAATAATCTAAAGAGGAAAAGACTTGGGACTTGAGCTGTGAATCTCAATTATTAGAAGGCCTATCATGGTGGTACAGTGGATCAAGTGGTGAGCTGGAGTCAGGAAGACTCTTCTTTGTAACTTCAAATATAGCCTCAGATACTTCCTAGTTGTGGGACCCTGGACAAGTCACTTAATCTTGTTTGCCTCAGTTTCCTCATCTGGACAATGAGCTGGAGAAAAAAATGCCAAGCCACTCCATTATCTTTGCCAAGACCCAAGATAGTGTCACTAAGAGATGGACATGACTGAAATGACCCAACAAATCACATGGAGGGAGATATTAGACTTAAACTACATGGCCCCAGCAGATAGAAATAGTAGCAAGGAGTGCCAATTATCAGTAAACAGGTTTTGTCTCAGGAGAAAAAAATAATTAGACCTGCCCAAAAGTAGAATGAGCTTTACTTCAAAAGATTCCTTATCACTGAAAGTCATCAAGCAGAACTGTCACTTCATATTCATAGAGGGAAATAATTTTTATTCCATGTATAGTTTGGCCCAACCAAACTCTGAATTCTCTTTTAAAATTTAAATTTCCAAAATCTTGGAAAGATTGTGCTGTGTTTTAAAACCTTTTAGGGGGAGGAGGGAGTATGGGTGGGAAAGGGAGTGCAAAGCTCAAATCACAAAGGCTACACAAACAAAAACCCCAGTTATACTGGGCCAAATTCTACAGGTAGATTGGCTGCTGAGAAAACTGAATGGGATTATTAAGATGAGACTTGGAGACTTTGAAGGTTAGTCACCTACAAAGAATTTGAGATTCACAGCTCAGGAGTTTCTGATTAGTGAACCTCGGTCCAGATGGTAACACTTTCAAATTTACTTATTCTTTGATAGTATTTTAATCCCCTTCCAAACATTGTCAGTACTTTCATGAAAAAAAAAGAACAAAATTAAATAGTTCTACAATTGTTGAAATAATTTATTTTGAGTTTTCTTTGGACTCAAGCAAGATGAAGGGGCTCATCAGCTGAGCAATACAGGGCAGAATGCCAAAGTGAACCACACATCAGCACATCAGGAAATTCAAACTGACCACTCACTTGTGCCTACTGAAAGAACTTGGTAGTGGAAATCAGCACTAGAGATAAATTTTATAATAAGATCAAGGGGGGGGGAAATGTTAGTTAAATTTTGCTAAGACATTTATTCCTCCTCCCTTAAGTTCTTTTTTAGCTTTAATATTGAAACATACAGGTCACAGATTGATGATTTTTGATGAAGTTCCTGGGTGCATCTTATGCTGATATGTAATGTCTACCAGCCGAATGAAAAATGATCAATTGTGAAAGGACTAGGGGTAAAGAGGAATGGAAGTTATAAGACTCCACTGTCACTTTGGTGAGAGCCAATCCTTCCTACAGAGGCCACTTTCCCAGAAATTTCAGCCTATAGCTACCTTCCATTGATTGTCATCATCAACTACAAGCTAAGTGCAGGGATGATAAAGGAAGACATGAATATGGCACCTGTCCTCAAAGAGCTGGCTCAAATGCCAGTTTTTGAAGAAGCCTGTAAATAGAGATCAATTAAGACAACCAGACAGCTCAAGCTTCTTACTTCCCATGCACAGAGAGGATCTACCTGGGTCTCTGCTACTCAACAGCACAAATAGAGAAAACTGAGGGGTTTTAAGGAGAGGGAAGATGGTGAGTATAGTAGGTTGTAGCAGCCCGAGGCCTCTCTGCCCCAAATATTTCTGGCAAGGGGTATCAAGGTGGCTCAGGGGGTGAAGAACCATGCCTGGAGATGGGAAGTGACCTCAGACACTTTCTAGCTATGTGACCTTGGGCAAGTCACTTAACGCCCATATTGCCTGGCCCTTACAGCTCTTCTGCCTTGGAACTAATACCTGATATTGATTCTGAGAGGAAAGCAAGAGTTAAAAAAAAAGTTGATTGGCTTGTTATGGTTGTTGGGGTGAGGTTAGCTCCGTCAATTTTCTTTAGGGTAACACAACCCAAGGTACCAGGCCTGGCTCCAGCCTGAAGAGAAGAGCCTGAGCATTTCCAACTTTGACCTAAGGAAACCCCTGGAGGGAAATCTTGTGGCTAATTACTCCACTAACCCTTTTGTCTTTATCTACACCCAGAGGGGCCTTAAGAAGCAGGGATTTTCCCGTTCAGGGAGTCAGGGGTATTATAAGTCTTCTCTCAAACGGCAGAGCAGAAGCAACCAGCCCACCCTTCTCCCCAGGAACATGTGTTAGGGGACCCAAACCTGTCCCCCAGCACCACATTTTTCTCTTCTTTGGATTCAGAATAAAGACTGGGTGCTCAGGATAAAGAAAAACAAAAAGCAAAATAACTTCAAGAAATCTAAACCGAAGCCAGAAATGGGAAAAGTTTGCACCATTTAAAAGGAAAGCAATGTATTTTGGCTTCAGGGCAGCAGAAGGCAACAGTTAACCTGACAGAAAGCAGCTATTTGTTTGCCATCATGTCAAACTTTTCAAAATTGGGATGCTAAGAAAAAAGGCAAAACATTCATAAGATTATAATGATGTAAGTGGTCTAGGAACAATTAAAAATGTAACCCTACCTATGGAAGGCCTGGTAATCAAATCCATAGCATATTTGCCCACCTACATTTTTTCCTCTTCTTGTTCATACTGATAGCAGGGAAACCCATGAATTGCATAAGTGAACAAGTTTTAACTTTAAAAGCAGACATGCAACAAGCAACCTACCTCTGGCACAGTTGTGTCAGGTGCCACCCATCAGGTTTATTTTAAGTTCACCTTCCCATTTGCTAGTTTAGTGTGGGTGGCTTTTACATTGGCAGGTGACAATTTTACAGTATTTCTTTTCCTCCTGTGGGCATCCATCAAGAAATAGTTAAACTAACAAAGAACAATGCTGTCTATATATCTTGATTCAGACTGGGAAACTGCTAACCCACATATAATTAACTTTGTCCCATATTATCTTGATTCAGGTTGGGAAGAATGAGGAGAATTCTAACTTTCTATCTTGCATGACCTTCCTAAGGATTTTCTCTCTCCTTTCCTTCCTTCCTTCCTTCCTTCCTTCCTTCCTTCCTTCCTTCCTTCCTTCCTTCCTTCCTTCCTTCCTTCCTTCCTTCCTTCCTTC